>NC_053499.1:109767286-110097286 GCF_905171775.1 Rana temporaria
CGAGACTGGTTTTAATTAGGGAAGGGAAATGAAATGTTTGTATTTGAAGGGTATATATTATGTATGTTAGATGACTGTTCTGTAACGAATTGAAATGAAAATTGATAAAGAGATTTTGAAAAAAAAAAAAGAAAGATAAAAAGTGCATGTTATATGCAACTATATAGATCAGACCAAACTGAGGCACAAATAGGGAGTAGGGATGAGCCGGAAAACCCCCCAGTTTGGTTCGCAGCAGAAAATGCGAACAGGCAAAAAATTTGTTCGAACACGCAAACACTGTTTAAGGCCCCATACACACGATAGAATCCATCCGCTGAAAAATCCCAGCGAATGGGTTTCAGCGGATAGATCCTATGGTGTGTACACTCCAGCGGATCTGTTTCCGCGGATATTTATCCCCTGGGATGGATTTCCAGCGGATAAATATTTGATGACATGCTATCAAATCTATCCGCTGGAATCCATCCCAACGGATGGATCCGCTGGTCTGTACAGACTCACCGGATCCATCCGTCCGAAGGGATCCCCCGCATGCGTCGTAATGATTCGACGCATGCGTGGAATTCCTTATATGACTGCGTCGCGCACGTCACCGCGTCATAATCGCGGCGACGGCGCGACACGTCATCGCCAGAGGATTTCGGCGCGGATTTCGATTCGATGGTGAGTACACTCCATCGCATGGAAATCCGCGCAAATCCTCGAGAGGATTTATCCGTGGAAACGGTCCGCTGGACCGTATCCGCGGATAAATCCTCTCGTGTGTATGGGGCCTTAGTCTATGGGACACGAGCATGAAAAATCAAAAGTGCTAGTTTTAAAGGTTAATATGCAAGTTATTGTCATTAAAAGAGGAAAAAATACAGTAATCTGGTAAGATTGATACTTTTACAAAATGTAATTTAGTAATAGGATAAAGAGGGTTCAAATAAGAATGTAGATTGGATTAATTATATTTACTATAACCAACAGAGGTTTGTTAACTATAAACAGGGATGCACTCCAAGGTTTAGCTGAACAACTAGAGGCCATTTCACAAATGACTTTGTTAAATCGTATGGCCCTAGACATGATTTTAGCTGAGAAGGGGGGTGTATGTAAAATGTTACTTGGGAACAGTATTTTGGGTGATAACGCATTTGTATTTAGATACTGTAGGTATAGCAATTTTGTTTCTGCTTATATTGGTTATGATAATGGTTTGTTGTATTGACCGTATCCTCCATTACAGTCCTTACCTGTTAAAAACACATACAACATTCTCAAATGATAAGGGAAAGAATAGTATTTGACTGCCTCCTGACAATTCGATGGTAAGGACTATGGATAAGCCCTGTCTGGTCGCTATGCAAAACACAAAAAAGATCCTGATAGGGAGGCCAAACACAGGGACTAAAAGCATGGGGATAGTACTGATAAAATAGTCATTTAAGGACCGCCTCCTGCACATATACGTCCGCAGAATGGCACGGCTGGGCACATGTACGTAAAGGTATGTCCTGTACTAGTACCCAGCCGTGGGTCGCGGGCGCGCACTGGTGGCGCGCTCCAGCGACCCGCAGACCCAATCGCCGCTGGAGTCCCGCGATCGGTCCCCGGAGCTGAAGAACGGGGAGAGCCGTGTGTAAACACGGCTTCCCCGTTCTTCACTGTGGCGGCAGCATCGATCGTGTCATCCCTTTTTATAGGGGGACACAATCGATGATGTCACACCTACAGCCACACCCCCCTACAGTTGTAAACACACTTCAGGTCACACATAACCCCAACAGCGCCCCCTAGTGGTTAACTCCGAAACTGCAACTGTCATTTTCACAATAAACAATGCATTTTAAATGCATTTTTTGCTGTGAAAATGACAATGGTCCCAAAAATGTGTCAAAATTGTCCGAAGTGTCCGCCATAATGTCGCAGTCACGAAAAAAAAACGCTTTTCGCCGCCATTAGTAGTAAAAAAAAATTTTTTATAAAAATGCAATAAAACTATCCCCTATTTTGTAAACTCTATACATTTTGCGCAAACCAACCGATAAACGCTTATTGCGTTTTTTTTTACCAAAAATAGGTAGAAGAATATGTATCGGCCTAAACTGAGGAAAACATTTTTTTTAATATATATTAAACGGCAGAGGTGATCAAATACCACCAAAAGAAAGCTCTATTTGTGGGAAAAAAAGGACGCCAATTTTGTTTGGGAGCCACGTCGCACGACCGCGCAATTGTCAGTTACAGCGACGCAGTGCCGAATCGCAAAAAGGGGCAAGGTCCTTTAGCTGCATTTTGGTCCGGGTCTTAAGTGGTTAAGGGGGGATTGTGATGGAGTCGATAAAATTATTATTTTGTGTTTATGTTATTTTTCTCCTAACCACTCAAATATTGCTTTCCTTTCTTATATTGTTTTATTTCTTTTATTTCTTGAGATTATATATATATATATATATATATATATATATATATGTGTGTGTGTGTGTGTATTACAATACTATTATTTTCCTTGAAAAAGTCATTATAGAGTTAAAAACCTTCAGGAGTGATTAAGTGAATATTGCTGCTACTCGTCACCCCCTCCTCCCTCCTTCCTGCCCCTTCCATCGACCAAAGAAAGATGGCCCCCATGAGTGTGGAATGTAAGCCACGAGGTGGCAAAAAGGGGACGTCACAAGAGAAGACCATATATGGATTAGCGAATCAGATATACCCATATGAATGACGATTGCTTATGTCACTCTGTCTATAAATCTACGATGCCAATAAAGGTTCCGTCTTTCTCTCTTGCTGTTGGGATGGTAGAGGATGTAGACTGAATTTCCCTCTTGTCTGCGTGTTTTACTGTTATGAAATTTGACTCAGAGGCAAAATGGGTTATGCCCTGGAGTTGTGCCAGGGGGTATCCTTATCAATGGACTACTGATCCCAGCAAGCCTGATGTGCAAATCCTGAGTCCTCAGACTGCCGCGACTTGACACCAAACCCCATAGTCTCTCCTCTGACTCTGCACCCAGCTCCCCTGGCATGCCTCTTCCAGATCTACACTGTGCCTCACTCACCGACTCCTGCCCTGAGTCCTTCTTGAAGGATTTACCTGGATCGTGTGGACCAACTGCTCCTCCAGCTCTTGTTCCAGGAGACCTCTCCATGACCGTGTAAGGAAAATCTCCCTCCCAGCTCCCAAGCTCCTCCGTCGAATCCACACCCCACCCAGATGTGGGTGTCTCTCCAGCATGCAGTCTAGCACTGCATCTTTCAATTCACCCAGCAATTACAGAGCTCAATTCTTTTAGGATCCGTTAGTGGATATCATCTGGTCCAGGTGCTTTATCCACCTTTATTTTGTCTAAATATTTATGGACCATTTCACTTTTAAACCATTGTGGATCATTTGGGGCTGTGCCAATACCACCCCCATTATGGACATGCGATCCCCCATGCTCTTTTGTATACACAGAGATGAAGAAAGTATTTAATAAATTAGCCTTCTCTTTGTCCCCAGTCACCCACTCTAGATTATTTTGTAAAGGGTCTACATGCTCAGACCTGACCTTTTTACTATTATATTTGAAGACTTTTAGGGGGTTTGTCCTACTATCCTTTGCAATCTGTCGTTCGTTTTGAATTTTTGCATCCTTGATTTCCTTTTTACATATTCTGTTATATTCTTTGTAACATTAACCACGTCTATACTGGGCCTATACTGGCACTCCTCTCCTACATGTAAAAATCATTTTTTTTACTAGAAAATTACTCAGAACCCCAAACATTATATATGTTTTTTTAGCAGACACCTAAGGAAATAAAATGGCAGTCATTGCAACTTTTTATCTAGCACGGTATTTGCGCAATAATTTTTCAAACTGTTTAATGAATTAAAAATAACAAAACAGTAAAGTAAGCCCAATTTCTTTGTATAACTTGAAAGATGATGTTACGCCGAGTAAATAGATACCCAATATGTCACGCTTTGAAATTGCACTCATGGAATGGCGCTAAAACTTTGGTACCAGTTTAGAGTTACAGAGGAGGTCTAGTGCTAGAATTGTTGCTCGCGCTCTAACCTCACATGTGTGGTTTGAACGGTGTTTACATATGTGGGCGGGACTTACGTGTGTGTTCGCTTCTGACTGCGAGCATCCGGGGACAGGGGCATTTTAATTGTTATTTTTTTTAATTCTTTTATTTTTTATTTTACTTTATTTTTACTTTATTTTTGATCACTTTTATTTCTATTACAAGAAATGTAAACATCCCTTGTAATAGGACTCTATTGTGACAGGTCCTCTTTATGGAGAGATGCTGGGTCAATAAGACCCCACATCTCTCCTCCAGGCTGTAAAGCATGAGATTGAGAAAAAAAATCACTGATATGCTTACTAGCCGAGATCACGGCTTTGTTTACATCCGGGGCCCGGGCGTGACGTCATAATGTTGCGCCCGAGCCTCCGATGGTCATAGAGATAAAATCTCTATGGTCATCATCCGAACGATTCTTTCTCCGGGTCCCAGATGGCACAACAAAAAAATTTGCATTTTTTTGTTCCGTTTCGTCTCGTTCCGTGGATTCGTAATTTCGTAAGACGCAAGTTTTCCTATTCGGACCCGTTCGTATTTTCGTAACAGTTTTATTTTCGTTTATACTGAATGATTCGTAATTCTGTCTAATTTATTTTCCTTGATTCGAAATTCGTAATTTTGTTAGATAATAACTTTCGTTTAATGGATTCGTAATTTTGTACTTTCGTAAATACATAGCAACATGCGGCTAATTCATATTAAGATATACTTTTCTCTTGGGCCTCGTACACACGACCGAACATGTCCGCTGAAACTGGTCCGGCGGACCAGTTTCCGCGGACATGTTCGCTCGTGTGTAGGGCCGACCGGACAATTTTCCGGCCGACCGGACAGGTTTCCAGCGGTCAAATGTTTCTTAGCATGCTAAGAAACATGTCCGCTGGAACCATGTCCACCGGACATGTCCGATGGTCAGTGTGACTCATCGGACATGTCCGCTGGCCCGAGAACCCGCGCATGACGTCGAAGTGAATCGACGCATGCGTGGAAGCATTAAACTTCCGGGTTCGCGCACGTCGCCGCGTCATCGTCGCCGCGTCGTCACCACGCCGTCTGTTCGCGGGAAATTTGGTCTGATGGTGTGTACAGCCATCAGACCAAATGATCCCAGCGGACATGTCCGATGAAAACGGTCCGTTTTCATCGGACAGGTCCACTCGTCTGTACGAGGCCTTAAGCCCCGTACACACGGTCGGACTTTTTGCCAACAAACGTCAAAATGAGCGTTTTCCAAAAAATCCCACCGTGTGTACGCTCTATCGGACAAACTTTTTCGGTTTCAAAAGTCCGGCCAACTCCCTTCAGACAAAAATCCACGGAAAAGTTTGTTTGAAGTGCGATCGTGTGTACGAGGCTTTACACTGTACAATGTGACTCAGCACAAAAGAGATAAGCTGATTGGCTAAGATATTAAGTAAGATACATCACTCACTAACTACACTGCCCAGTGCCCATTCGAAAGAACGATACAAGTACACAAATTTACGAACAGACAAAGAAACGGATTTACAAAACACACAAATGAAAATACGACAAAGGATTTAAAATACGGAATGCAAATCGTTCGTTATAGATGTCATTTTCGTTCTTTTGCTTTTTCGGTGTTTCGTATTTTAGTAAGATTGTCCAATCATACGTTCGTATTTTCGCTTGTTCGTTATTTTGCTTATTCGCAATTCCGTAATTTTCGTATTTTGGTTCTTTCGGCTTTTCGAATGTTCGAATTGATACCAATGTACGAAAACGAACAAATTCGTACGAAAATCCATTCGTTACGAACGGGAACGCACATGTCTACTGTGGTAGGGAAGTGGTTAACCACTTAAGGACTGCCTCCTGCACATATACGTCGGGAGAATGGCACGGCTGGGCACCTGCACGTACAGGTACGTGCTGTGCTATTGTCCAGCCCGCGGCGCGCACCCGCGACCCGGTCCGAAGCTCCGTGACCGGGACCAGCGGACCCGATCGCGCGCGGGAGTCCCGCGATCGGTCCCCGGAGCTGAAGAACGGGGACAGCTGTGTATAAACACAGCTTCCCCGTTCTTCACTGTGGCTCCTTCATCGATCGTGTGATCCCTTTTATAGGGGGACACAATCGATGATGTCACACCTACAGCCACACCCCCCTACAGTTGTAAACACACTTCAGGTCACACATAACCCCTACAGCACCCCCTGTGGTTAACTCCCAAACTGCAATTGTCATTTTCACAATAAACAATGCATTTCAAATGCATTTTTTGCTGTGAAAATGACAATGGTCCCAAAAATGTGTAAAATTGTCCGAAGTGTCCGCCACAATGTCGCAGTGACAAAAAAAAATCGCTGATCGCCGCCATTAGTAGTAAATAAAAAAATTTATAAAAATGCAATAAAACTATTCCCTATTTTGTAAACGCTATAAATTGTGCGCAAACCAACCGATAAACGCTTATTGCGATTTTTTTTTTACAAAAAAATAGGTAGAAGAATACGTATCGGCCTAAACAGAGGAAAACAATTTTTTTATATATTTTGGGGGATATTTATTATAGCAAAAATATTGAATTTTTTTTTAAATTGTCGCTCTGTTTTTGTTTATAGCGCAAAAAATAAAAACCGCAGAGGTGATCAAATACCACCAAAATAAAGCTCTATTTCTGGGGAAAAAAAGACGCCAATTTTGTTTGGAAGCCACGTCGCACGACCGCGCAATTGTCAGTTAAATCGAATCAGTGCCGAATCGCAAAAAGGGGCAAGGTCCTTTAGCTGCATTTTGGTCCGGGTCTTAAGTGGTTAAATGACACTAGTGTTCCTTCATTTTAATATTTTTTAAAAGCTCTTTTCTTATTGTTTGTAGCTTTTTTCAACTTTAGCCTTTTAAACTCATTGCCCATGGGAATATACTTTGCAGTGAGTTCACAAACTGACTTTTTGAAGAATTCCCATTTTTGTTCTGTGTTTATTGATGCCAATATTCCCTCCCAGTCTAATGCCGCATACACACGACCATTTTTATTGGTCTAGAAAAAACAACGTTTTTTTCGACCTGCCTTGCCTACACACGATCGTGAAAAAAAAAATGCTCGAGCAAAGTGCAGTGACGTACAACACGTACGACGGCACTATAAAGGGGAAGTACCATTCAGATGGCGCCACCCCTGGGGCTGCTTTTGCTGATTTCGTGTTAGTAAAAGTTTGGTGAGAGACGTTTCATGATTTTTAGTCTTTGTGCTTTTCAGGCTTTGTGCTTTTCAGTCTGTTACAGCAGGACGAATGTGCTATCTCCATTACGAATGCTAGTTTTACCAGAACGAGCGCTCCCGTCTCATAACTTCTGAGCATGCGCATTTTTATTCACATCGTTAAAGCCTACACACTACCGTTTTTCACAACGTGAAAAACGACAACGTGAAAAACTACGCGAAAAAATAGAGCATGTTCTATTTTTTTTTTTTAAAGGTACATTTTTAGTTTAAGTTTTTTTTCGCACAAGTCATACAATACAACACACACAGATACGGAGCGAACATCGCCCATTACATTATTTCACAAAACTCTGGTAGCTGGTACACATTCAGCATATTCATAGAAACATATAAAAAATAGGGGAAAGAAACAATAAAATTATCAATTTGCTCACTCAGGTCTACTCAACGGGCAGAGGTATCAGTCAAATTTTAAGGAGCAGGTGGTATGGTGCTTTCGGAGTTAACCCAAGAGCCTCAAACCTTCAAGAATTTTTTTGGACACCCTCTGGCCTCATATGTCAACTTATACAGCGGTATAGCATGGTTGATGGTGGTGAGCCAGAAGGCAATAGTAGGTAAGGATGGAGACTTCCAGTGGAAGGTTATAGACTTCTTAGCATAAAACAATACTATCCGCAGGAAGGTTTGCGTATTCTTAGACATACTTTCGTCATCGATATAACCCAGTAATCACCTCGGGGGACTACATATGTTGGGTATCTGTGTCAGTGAACTAATGAAGGCTGTGACCTCTGACCAAAACTTTCTAATCGGAGCACACTCCCACATTAAATGAAAAAACGTGCCATCAGCCACGCCAAATCGGGAGCATAGCGCTGAGCAGGGCCGGTGCAAGGATTTTTACCAACTCAGGCAAAGCCGCAAAAACTACAGTAAAGTGCCGCTAAAATAGCGGCGCTTTACTGCCGACGGCGCAATGCCCCAGTGTGCAGCTGCGCTGCCTGGCTTTGGGGTTCCCCTAATTGCAAGTCTCCTCTCTGTCTTGTCCTCCACAGAAACCTCACCTCATTTTACATTACACCGCATCGCACCTCTGGACCCCTTTTACATTACACAGCACTGCACCTCTGGACCCCTTTACATTACACAGCACCCTGCACCTCTGGACCGCTTTTACATTACACAGCACCGCACCTCTGGACCCCGAGGAGGGGGGGTGACACAGAGGAAGGGGGGTAAGCTGACACAGAGGAGGGGGGTGACACAGAGGAGGGGGGGTGACACAGAGGAGGGGGGGGTGACACAGAGGAGGGGGTTTAAGCTGACACAGAGGAGGGGGGTGACACAGAGGAGGGGGGGTGACACAGAGGAGGGGGGGTAAGCTGACACAGAGGAGGGGGGTGACACAGAGGAGGGGGGTAAGCTGATACAGAGGAGGGGGGTGACACAGAGGAGGGGGGTAAGCTGACACATAGGAGGGGGGTAAGCTGACAGAGGAGGGGGTGACACAGAGGTGGGGGGTAAGCTGACACAGAGGAGGGGGGGTAAGCTGACACAGAGGATGGGTGGACACAGAGGAGGGGGGGTAAGCTGACACAGAGGAGGGGGTGACACAGAGGAGGGGGTAAGCTGACACATAGGAGGGGGGTAAGCTGACAGAGGAGGGGGGTGACACCGAGGTGGGGGGTAAGCTGACACAGAGGAGGGGGGGTAAGCTGACACAGAGGAGGGGGGGGTGACACAGAGAAGGGGGGTGACACAGAGGTGGGGGGGTAAGCTGACATAGAGGAGGGGGGGTAAGCTGACACAGAGGAGGGGGGGTAAGCTGACACAGAGGAGGGGGGTAAGATGACACATAGGAGGGGGGGTAAGCTGACAGAGGAGGGGGTGACACAGAGGTGGGGGGGTAACACATAGGAGGGGGGGTAAGATGATACATAGGAGGGGGGTAAGCTGACAGAGGAGGGGGTGACACAGAGGATGGGGGGACACAGAGGAGGGGGGGTAAGTTGACACAGAGGATGGGGGGACACAGAGGAGGGGGGTAAGCTGACACAGAGGAGGGGGGTGACACAGAGGAGGGGGGTAAGCTGACACATAGGAGGGGGGGTAAGCTGACAGAGGAGGGGGGTGACACAGAGGTGGGGGGGTAAGCTGACATAGAGGAGGGGGGTAAGCTGACACAGAGGAGGGGGGACACAGAGGAGGGGGGGTAAGCTGACACAGAGGAGGGGGGTGACACAGAGGAGGGGGGTAAGCTGACACATAGGAGGGGGGTAAGCTGACAGAGGAGGGGGGTGACACAGAGGTGGGGGGTAAGCTGACATAGAGGAGGGGGGTAAGCTGACACAGAAGAGGGGGGGACACAGAGGAGGGGGGGTAAGCTGACACAGAAGAGGGGGGTAAGATGACACATAGGAGGGGGGGTAAGCTGACAGAGGAGGGGGGTGACACAGAGGTGGGGGGTAAGCTGACACAGAGGAGAGGGGGTAAGCTGACAGAGGATGGGGGTGACACAGAGGAGGGGTGACATTATTACATCCTTTTTTTTTTATATAAATTCAGTGCCAGGCTCACATCTGGTGCCCGCCCTCCTCATTGGAGTACAGGTGAGGGGGAGGAGGGAATGACACCTGTCAGCCTGCTAGATAAGGGGGAGGGGACGGGCGGCCTTACCGTTACTTTTCTTCAGCGTGTACGGCGGCAGTCTGTCAGTCCTGTCCCGGTCCCGGCTTCAGTCAGTCAGACTCAGTGCCCTCTGCTACTGGCAGCTGGCGCCGTTAGAATTTGAAGCTGCATGCATTACGCATGCACGCTTTACACAACGGCGCCGTGCTAACCAGGACAGTAGCGGGGGAGAGGAGGCAAGTGCCCATGTTGCCTTGCGCTAACGCCGGCCCTGGCGCTGAGGGGATTCTGTTTAGCTTAAACAATAAGCAAGGTGTAAAATAGGATTTGTATAACAGTTTGGTCTGTATTACCTTGTCACGGGAAGAAATGACAGAGGGGAACTGGAAGGGCAAAACCTCATGCCAGATGTCCTCCGTCAACTCAGGGATGTCGGATCTCCAGCTAGCATGTGCTTTGCTTAGCCTTATGTGTTTTTTGCTTACAGCTAACATCAAATGAAATCATGTTATGATCACTGCTACCCAGGTGTTCCTTTATCTGAACATTAGTAATAATATGGTTGCATGGTTTGAGATTACCAGGTCCAACAGAGCATCATTCCTAGTTGGGTCCTCAATAAACTGGACCAAAAAATTGTCCTGTAATAGATTTATAAATGTTTGGCCTTTAACCACTTAACCCCCGGACCATATTGCTGGTCAAAGACCAGAGCACTTTTTGGGATTCGGCACTGTGTCGTTTAACTGACAATTGCGCGGTTGTGCGATGTGGCTCCCAAACAAAATTGGCGTCCTTGTTTCCCCACAAATAGAGCTTTCTTTTGGTGGTATTTTTTAATTTAATTTTGAAAAAAATATATATTTTTTACTTTTTGCTATAATAAATATCCCCCAAAAATATATAAAAAAACTTTTTTTTCCCCTCAGTTTAGGCCAATACGTATTCTTCTACATATTTTTCGTTAAAAAAAATTGCAATAAGCGTTTATTGATTGGTTTACGCAAAAGTTATAGCGTTTACAAAATAGGGGGTAGTTTTATGGCATTTTTATTAATATTTTTTTTTACTAGTCCCTATTGGCTGCTGGGTGAGGTGACGTATAGCTACGAGCTCTCGCCCAGCATAGCCGACCTGCCACCGTATAACTGCGGCGGCTGGTCGGCAAGCAGTTAACAGTCCCAGCAGTGCCATTACTCCAGTCAATTTCTGGGTAGTTAAAATCCCCCATTTTTATTACCGTCCCAGCCCTTGCAGTCAGGGCCGTGTTAATAGCATCATGGGCTCCTGGGCAAAGTAATGCTCTGGGGCCCCTACAATGATGAAAGTGCAGGAAAACCGACATTAAGTAGATAGGAGGCAGACTGCCTCCCCTTTGCATCTATCACTCTCAGTGCCATCATGGGGCCCCCAATTTCGGGGCAGCATGGGCTCAAGGACCAGCTGCTTTGGGGAAAGTGTAGGGGCCCCCCCATTAAGCTGGGGCCCCTGGGCAGTGCCCAGGTGTGCCCTCTCATTAAGACAGCCCTGCTTGCAGCTCTTTCCATCTGTGCAAGGAGCTGAGTCTCAACCTCCTCATTAACATTGGGTGGTCTATACAAACTCCAATGATTAACTTTGAACTACGCACATCTATGTGCAGTTTCACCCATAATGCTTCAGACTCATCACACTCTTCATCAGCCAGGTTCTCTTTCACACTTGCTTTGAGATCACTTCTCACATACTGTAAAGACAGACCCCGCCACCTTTCCTTCTTACCCTGTCTCTCCGAAAGAGTGCATAGCCAGGAATATTAATATTAATTATTAATTAATATTAATAGCCCAGTCATATGAGGAATGAAGCCAAGTTTCAGCAATACCGATTACATCATAGCTCTCCTCATGCACTAGAGCTGCTTCCAACTCACCTATTTTGCTTGGCAGACTTCTGGCATTGGTGAACAAGCACTTTAATGCATTATTAAATTTTGCTCTGGTGTGTTTCATATCATTTTTAGTAGTACAAATGGCACTATATTTTACAATGGCTGTTTGCAACACGGGAACTTTCTTGTCACCTGCCATAACCCTCCCCCCATCTATACCCATTCCACCCTCCATTAATGTCTGACCCCTAACTGACCTGTCTGCCTGATGTAATTCTAGTTCACCCTCCCCCCTCAATCCTAGTTTAAATACTCCTCCAGTCTTCCCATAAACCTCCCCCCAGCACAGAAGACCCCCTTCCATTTAAGTGCAAACCAGTATGATGGGAGGGGTGGCAGTGGGCAGTTTGATAGGAGAGGTGGCAGTGGAGGGCAGTATGATGGGAGGGGTGGCAGTGGAGGGAAGTATGATGGGATGGGGGCAATGGAGGGCAGTATGACGGGAGGGGTGGTAGTGGAGGGCAGTATGATGGGAGAGGTGGCAGTGGAGGGCAGTATGCTGGGAGGTGGCAGTGAAGGGCAGTATGCTGGGAGGGAGCAGTGGAGGGCAGTATGTTGGGAGGGGGGCAGTGGAGGGCAGTATAATAGGAGGGGTGGCAGTGGAGGGCAGTATGATGGGAGGGGAAAGTGGAGGGCAGTATGATGGGAGGGGTGGTAGTGGTGGGCAGTATGATGGGAGGGGGTAGTGGAGGGCAGTATAATGGGGGGTAGTGGAGGGCTGTAGGATGGGAGGGGGGTAGTGGAGAGCAGTATAATGGGAGGGGTGGTAGTGGTGGGCAGTAGGATGGGAGGGGGTAGTGGAGGGCAATATGATGGGGGTAGTGGAGGGCAGTATGATGGGGGGTAGTGGGGGATAGTATGATGGGAGGGGGCGTAGTGGAGGGCAGTATGATGGGAGGGGGTGATAGTGGAGGGCAGTATGATGGGAGGGGGGTAGTGGAGGGCTGTATGATGGGAAGTGGGATCCGATAATGTAGGGCAGTATGAGGGGGACTGTACAGCATGTCTGGAGGGGGGCAGTGTATGGGAGGGAGCAGAGTGACCATGAGCTTCCTTGGGGCAGGGAGCATTTCTCCTACTCGTCCTGCTGTAGCACGGGGATCGGAGTAGGAGACTGGCCGGGAGTCATGTGACAAGACTGAAGATAGGTCTAAAAAGGTATTTACAAGCTTTGTTTTAATAAAACGCTAACCCTGTGTGTTATAACTACATTTAATAGAGGGTCTGCCAGTGATTTACATGTTTGTGGTGTAAAGTTGGGGGTTGTTAGCTTAAAGTGGTTGTAAACCCACTTTTTTTACTTTTACCTACAGGTAAGCCTATAATAAGGCTTACCTGTAGGTATAAAGAATATCTCCTAAACCTGCACGGTTTAGGAGATATTTCCCTCGCATTGCGCCGCTGACTGCAGCGGCACATGCGCAGGGGGGATCCTCGGCTAAAGGACCGGCAGCTTGCCGAATTTAAATCTCCCACGCGCACGCACGTGAGTGACGTCATCGCCGCTTCAGCCAATCACAGCGCTGGAGCGGCGATACCCGGAAGACACGCCGGAGCAAGATGATTTCTCGCTCGGCGTGAACCAGGTAAGTTTTACACACATCGTTCCGAGGTAAGTATTTCATAATGAGCTAATATGCGGTGCATATTAGCTCATTATGACTTTTGCCTTGTAGGAGAATTTTTTTTTGATGCGGGTTTACAACCGCTTTAAGTGGGATATGCGGCTTTAAGGGATTCACGCCAGCCAGGAACTATGTTTAAGGGCCTGGTAGCCCATTTTTACTAAAAAAAGGCAAAAATAAAAGTCCAAACAAAATAATGACGTCAGCCTCCTGGCTCACACATGCAAAAGGAAATGCCAAGCCACCTGGCTCTTTTCAGCAGTAGCACCACTGCTCAGGCTCCAGCATGAAGCCCTCCTGACACCTGTCAGCAACCTCAGGATTAGGTCTCTGGGTTTCAAAGTGCACACCTGGGGGCGCATGCGCGGAGGCGTCCAAGATGGCTGCTTAAGCCAGGAGCTCCGCTCTGCCACGGCCCCACGTCAGCCCTAGCACCGGATTCACGGCGGTGCGGGACCTTCTGAAGGGAGGATTCGATAGGGGGACACTCGGTTGAGACCCCCATGTACAGCAGCGCGGTCCGGAAGGGCCTAGAACCGCGCTATTCAGCGCTGAATACACAGGCCGAATCCAAGATGGCGGCCGCGCCTCAGCCACAAACACCTCACGCAGGGGGAAGTGCTGAATTGAGGCAAGTAATCTCCCCAGCCACCCTGAACTTTACACCTATGTCCACCCAAGGCTCCCCAGGCCCCATGTCTCCCCCGCCAGCCACCTCAGAGACCCAGTCAGACCCCTCACTGTCCCCCTATGCTGGTGCTGCACATGAGGTAACTTATGTTTTGCCAGTCTCCAGGACCCCCACAGGACATTCAGAGATTGAAATACCACAGAATACAGGGGAACTTTTTTTGAAGTTTTCTGAACTACTTGAGCGAGGCCTTGCTCAAACAGCATATAATATCACAAAAGAAATACATGCTGACTTTCAGAACATAGGCTCCAGGATGGAGATAATTGAAAGTAAACTGGACATCACTGTCGCCAGAACTAACCAGAACACCGATCAAATACAATTCCTCCAAGAGCAATTGGATGTGGCCCTAAATAGAATTGACGACCTTGAGAACCGTTCTAGGAGGGACAATTTTAGGGTCAGGGGTCTCCCTGAGTCCATTACAGATGTCCACAAGGCCATTCAGGACCTCATCAAAAGCATGATTCCCTCTATTGCTTCCCACAAGCTGGAACTGGACAGGGCCCACAGGTCCCTTGGCCCCCTGAGAAAGGACGGATCACCCAGGGACATTATAGTAAAACCTCACTACTACTCTGTGAAGGAGGAGATCATGAGAACATCTCGACAGCAACCCCGCATGTCATTCATGGGACAGGACATTCAAATTTTTGCTGATATTTCCGCCTCAACTATTCAAAGACGTAGAACACTGAAACCCTTGCTGCTGATTCTGTCCCAGAAAGAAATTAAATATTGGTGGGGATTTCCGTTTGCTTTAAAATTCACTTACAAAGGCAAAACTCACTCTTTCTCCACGCTCTCTGAGGGAGAAAAAATCCTGCTCGCCTTAAAGCTCATCTCCTTGGACTCAGCAATGGACACTTCAAATTTACAACAAGGTTCTTCCAAGCGGTCCACCCCGGCTAGTCCCTTATCCCCTACATGGCAAACGAACAAGAGCCGACGCACCAAAGATCCAGCAAAGACTTGAACTATTCATCTTATTAGTTCGGCCTCCCACTCTGTTCTTGTTTTTATTTTATTTTTTTATTTTGTCTTTTGGGAGTCCCCGTGGCTGGGGACTCACGCAACCCCCCGCCCCTCTCTTCTTCCTCAAGTTGGCATATACCGGTCTAATATGTGGTTTTGGCTGATGCCACTTCTCTTTTTCTTTTTTTTTCTCCGCACTGACCGTGATTCGTATAGTCTATATATGAAATGTCATAGTATTCATTTAGAGTATTGTTTAATAAGTTATAATTCTCCTAACTACTCTTAGGGTTGACGGGGGCCGAGGCGGACGCCTTGCGCCTCAGACCATTCCTTGACGGTGGATCCTTCACTGTCAAGGAGTGGTCCAGTAGCCCATTTCAAGGGCTATGTTGATTGTTTTTCTGACGGGGGTGGGATGGATCCTTATCCCTCCCACGTTCGTTGTATGGTATCAATTCATTTACTGAAATGCATCGTTTCTTTTTCTGTTTTTTTTTCTCTTCCTGTTTCCACTAATCTTTTTTTTTGTTTTTTGTTTTCCCTCCTTTCTCTTGATTGCCAGTCAATTTCTACAGCTTTCCGCCCAGAGTACCTCGGGGCCGGGCCAGGTTCATCGTCCGCGTCACTCTCTCCCATGCCTCCCTGTGACCGGGGTAAGTTCCAAATTATATTCATCTTGCTCTCACAATGACTTCATCCCTTAATTCGGCTCCGCCTACCGTTATTAGAGTTGTCTCACACAATGTTCAGGGGTTGAACTCGCCCGTTAAGAGAAGGAAGGTGTTTCAGTCATATCATTCCCAGAAGATGTCAGTTGTCCTTTTGCAGGAGACCCATTTCCCGGCCAATTATTCTCCCTCATTTTTACATACACAATACCCACAATTTTTTTTGGCCAACGCAGAGGATAAGACGAGAGGGGTAGCAATCCTTTTCGCAAAGACCTGCAAATTTAACCCTCTGCTAATACATAGAGACCCTGACGGTAGGTTCCTCCTAGTCAAGGGAGAACTAGATGACCTGTTGGTGTCGCTCGTCTCATACTATGCCCCCAACAGGGGCCAAACTGCCTTTTTTAAATCTATGTTTAATATCTTAGAACCCCTGTTGGAAGGAATGATAGTGTGCGGTGGGAACTCCAACATAGCATTCGACCAATGTCTAGACAAATCCAAGCCTCTGGCTACAATACTAACCCGTCCAACTAGAGCCAGTTCGCACATAGCAAAATTAATATACCAACATAACCTTGTAGACATATGGAGGGAACTTAATCCAAATAAAAAGGACTATTCACACTATTTACATCCACATCGATCATACTCTAGGATTGATCACATATTCACATCCGCCAGACATGTCCCCACGGTCATTAAAGCTAATATAAAAGACACAGCCCTATCAGACCACTCTATGGTGGTATGCTCAATACAAACTCAAATTTTAGGATCCCACAAATACCACTGGAAGCTAAACGAAACCTTACTACATGACCCGATTGTGGTCCGGGAGATTGAGAAGGCCATGAAAGAATATTTTGAGCTGAATGATGTGGATGGGATCTCGGCTGAGATATTGTGGGCAGCCCATAAAGCTACCATTCGTGGTAAGATCATTCAGATAGCTACTAAACGAAAAAAGGAAAAAAACGCGGAGATAGTGAAACTTAAAAGGGATTTCATAATCTTGCGCAAAAAACATAAGAAAGACCAGACGTCGGTCCAGGTCTCACAGCTTGATGCCGCTCGACTAGCATTGAACCTATCACTTACAGTTAGAGCGGAAAGATCTTTAAATTGGAACAACGCTAGATTTTATTTATATAGGAATAAAATGAACACAATGCTAGCCACTAAGCTCTCGCCGAGATTCCGAACATTCGCTCTGCCCAAAATCAAGACCCGGGAGGGGACCGCGACCCTCAATCCTAAACGCATCCTACAATAATTTGAAACCTTCTATGCCTCCCTGTATCAGGGGTCGGGATTGGCCAAGCATTCTGAGGTCAAATCTTTTTTAGATCGGCTTTCGATCCCGAGCCTACAGGAGAGTCATGTAGATTTAATGGAAGCCCCATTCTCTAAGGAAGAAATTGTGGAGGTAATCAAGGGCCTGAGGGATGGTTCGGCCCCTGGACCAGATGGCTTTTCAGTGCCATATTACAAAGCTTTCTCTGAAACCCTGGCCCCATACCTTACTAAATTTTTTAATTCAAAACGGGGGGAGAAGGGGGGATTCATGCACCCAAATTTAAATGAGGCGTATATTTCAGTCATACCCAAACCAGACAAAAACTCAGAGCTAGTTGAGAATTACAGACCTATCTCCTTAATCAACAACGATTTAAAAATATTGACCAAGATCCTAGCCAATAGGTTAAATTCCTTCATAAAAAATGTATATCCATAAAGACCAGGTCGGTTTTATACCAGGTAGACAGGGCCCAGATCAGGTGAGGCGAGCAATAGATGTTATCTCATTGCTCCAGTCAGGATGGGACGGGAGCCCATGGCAGGAAGGACTCCTTCTGTCATTGGACCTCCAGAAGGCTTTTGACTCCTTATCCTGGGAGTACCTTTTTGAGGTATTGCAGCGTTGGGGGTTTGGAGAGCAGTTTCGAGGTCTGTTGAGGTCCCTCTATTCTGAACCCAGTGCAAGGGTCAAATTACAGGGATACTTCTCAGACCCGGTTAGTATTGCCAGAGGTACTAGACAGGGTTGTCCCCTATCCCCATTGATTTTCGCCATAGCGATTGAGACTTTGGCTATCGCTATCAGGTCTGAACCGGACATTAAGGGGGTGACCTGCGGTAACCAAATCCACAAATGTGCGCTTTTCGCAGACGATCTCCTCTTGTTTGTCTCCTCTCCGATCACCTCTCTCCCAATTGTATGCAACTTACTTGAGTCCTTCGGAAAAATCTCGGGTCTGCGGGTCAATTGGAATAAATCCCAAGCATTAAATATCTCCACTCCACCCTCAGTGATCGATCATCTGAAACCCTACTTTAAATTCCAGTGGGCCGACTCATCCATCTGGTACTTGGGCATAAACCTCACTGCCAAAATTGAACAACTATATCAGGCTAATTTCCCACCTATTTTTCGTAAACTAGAAACAGATCTCCAGACATGGGCTCGACACAAGCTTTCCTGGATAGGTAGGGTAAATGCAATTAAAATGACTCTATTACCTAGGTTACTCTACCTGTTCAGATCTCTCCCGATTGCTGTTAAAAAGGATCAACTTAGATCATTTCAGGGCAAAATCCTTAAATTCGTGTGGGAAGGTAAAGGCTACAGATTGGCCCAAAACTTTCTATATGGGCTTAAAACACAAGGGGGCCTCGGACTACCGAACCTGTTCAAGTATTATCAGGCAGCCAGACTAGCCCAATTATCATCCATATACGCGAAATGTGAAAAACCAGAGTGGATAGACATTGAGAGTTTGGCGGTCCCTAACCTAACGTTGGGGAGCCTTCTCTGGTTACCTCAGAAATCCAGACCTGCGATAATGTCCCCCACACTGTCACAATCCTTCAAACTCTGGGACAGTCTGAGACACCTTCCTTCTCTCGTCTCAGGGGCCAGGCCCTTGACACAGATCTTCCTCAATCCTCATTTCCCCCCGGGAATGAACATTACAGCATTCCAATGGTGGCTAGACAAAGGGATCTATAGAATAGGTGATTTTTTGTCAACCACAGGCCCGCTTTCATTGGAACATTGTGTGAGGAAATTGGATCTGCCCCATTCGGAAAGACATCGATACTTGCAAATTTCTCGCTTCGTGTCAACCTTTTGGATTGACAAATCCCAATATTCAATTCCCACTAGTTATGAACGCTGGTGCAAACAAATGACAGAACACAAAGGGGGTATTTCTACAATATACACGGCACTATCTGGGGTGACCTCCAAATTTTCATACATGGAGGCATGGGAGAGAGATCTGCGGATGACCTGGGACCTGGAAAGATGGCATAAGGTAGGAACAAGAACCTATAAAGGGTTGGTTAATACATCTTTAATTGAAGCTAATATGAAGGTTCTGATGAGGTGGTATCTAGTTCCCAGTAGGTTGGCTGTGATGTTCCCAATGACTTCTCCACTATGCTTTCGTGGTTGCCAAGCCCAGGGCACGATGACCCATATCTGGTGGGATTGCCCCAAAATCAGGGGATATTGGAACAGGATCTTTTGTCTTATCAGAAAAGTTACGGGGGTTCCTGTAAGAAAGTCCCCACAAATAGCACTCCTGGGGTCCGACATTCCCCGGGTCCCTAAATCCAAACAAAAATTGATTACTTTTATGCTTCTAGGAGCAAAATCCACCTTAGCGGCGGCTTGGAAACAACCAAGAGTCTCTTTTGCAGCAGCCAAGAGGAAGATATCCTGGGTTATGACTCAGGAAAAAATGGTTAGTTCTATCTCAAATACGTATAACTTATTTGAGACCATATGGGAACCATGGGCCAAACACGTGGGTGTACACCTTTCACCTGGTACTATGATACCCCTTACGGGTGCTTAACCTTCTAGCTGGCAATCAACTCTATTTTTTTTTTTACTTTCCTCCCTATTTTTTGCTCTCTCTTTAATGTTTCCTCGAGTGCACCTTTTCTCCGTCATGTTGGACGGTTTTTTATTTCCTTTTTTTTTTTTTTGCTAGACTTCTTACAGGTAAGATGCTCATCGGGCCACTTTAGGGGGAGGGAGGGGGGGAGGGATGGGAGGAAGGAGTTCCCTCTCCTTGTACGCTCCTAAAAAACGTGTAGGTTTTTTTCACACTTTAAATGTTACTAGTGGTGAGGTCCCGGGTTATTTTGGGTCACAGGAGTCCATTGTTTAAATTACCTTTACTCAGCGGTTTGGTTCATAAAATATGTTTTTCTTTTTCAGCTATTTTGCCGACACAGATTGTTCCCTTTAAGGGGTGTCGGATTGGACTCCTGGTTTATGAGCTTAGTTAATCCTCTCACTTCCTTGCAGTTCATCCTACACGAGGTTGAGTATGACAAGTCTCGCAAGAGGACAGGAGAGTATTGGTTACCATTTATAGTCTTTTTGCTCATGATAGTTCAGTGAACTTTCTCGACCGCACTCTGATATACACACCCCTTGCAGTATGATGTTGCTAAAATGTAATGTGAAAATTTGTTTAAATTGCTTTTATTTCTTTGTCTTTGATCTTCTACTCTGAAGTGTAATGAGAACACTAAGATGTACATCCTTTTTTTCTATAATAAAATAAAATATTTAAAGGAAAAAAAAGAGGAGGGAAAAAAAGGTGAATGGGGTGTTTCACCAATTAACCCACAGGTGATCGTTAGTCAATGGAACACTTTGATGAACCCTGATGTGTCACACATGGACTGCTATCGTGTATGGGAATAAATAAAAAATCTCATACCAGTGATAAAAGATGACAAAAAAAAGGATCAGCATCTGTGTCCATGTGTGAAACAAATATATATCATAACCAATATGGTGAAAAAAGTGATGTGTATACCATGAATTAATAAAGTATTAAACAACAAAGTGCACACCTGCACTCTCCAGCTTCTCTAGCTACTTCAGTGCACACCTGCACTCTCTGGATTCTCCCTTCCAAGCCTGGACTCCTCGGGAGGGTGGAGCCCAGAACCATGGTCAGGTGTCTATAAAAAGGCCAGCACACACCTGACAAGTCAGTGTGCTGGTAAACCTGAAAATCTGGACCAAGGACTGGGGATTTCATCCCACCCAGATCTCTACAAAATCCCCGGGCTCCAGGTCCCAAAGTGGACTTTATTAACAATTGAGGAAACTGGAATGCCAGTTTCCTCTGTAAACTGCAAGCTCCCTGGAGCTCCTCAACCAGTCCAGTTGAAACCCCTGGGTCACCACACCCCTGGGGTACCACACTACTACAGTGGTAACAACTAATTTAAGTTTTGGCAATAAAACCTGAAAGCTGATTGTAAATGAATGATTGGATGGCTGCACACTTATACCATGCAAAATCGGGTGCCCAGTCGCAATTGCGACAGGAAATTGTGACCTGGCGCCCGCCAGTAATTGAGGCCGCGGCTTTGCGGCCTTCACAGAAGGGAGCTTAGGCCGCAAAGCCTAAATTACCAGCCGGTGCAGGTCTGCCGCGATCACGCGGTGGGGGGAGGTGGGGCGCACAGAGACACAGGATCCCATGTCTCCGTGCGCCCCCGCCGCGCGCCGGTAATTGAGGCTGCGGCTTTGCACCCTTCTGCAAGCCTTCTGTGATCTGGGGCCATCTTGTGGTGGCCGTTTGGCATTACAAGTAAAACAGTTCTAGCAGTTCTGATTTGTTTTTTCACTGTTTTCACTGCCATCTCCTTCCCTCTAATTATAACCCCCAAACATTATATATATTTTTTATTCTAACACCCTAGAGAATAAAATGGCGGTCATTGTAATACTTTCTGTCACACCATATTTGCGCAGCGGTCTTACAAGCGCACTTTTTTGGGGGAAAAATACACTTTTTTTAATTAAAAAATAAGACAACAGTAAAGTTAGCCCAATTTTTTCTTATATTGTGAAAGATAATGTTACGCCGAGTAAATTGATACCCAACATGTAACGCTTCAAAATTGCGTCCGCTCGTAAAATGGCGACAAACTTTTACCCTTTAAAATCTCCATAGGCGACATTTAAATTTTTTTACAGGTTGCATGTTTTAAATTACAGAGGAGGTCTAGGGCTGGAATTATTGCTCTCGCTCTAATGATCGCGACGATACCTCACATGTGTGGTTTGAATACCGTTTACATAAGTGTTCGCTTCTGCGCGCGAGCTTGGCGGGCCGGGATGCGTTTTCTGGCTCCTAACTTTTTTAGCTGGCTCCTAGATTCCAAGCAAATTTGTCAAACCCTGGTGAAACCACATACTGCAGAGGTCCCATGCAGTTCCATACAGACAGGTTTTAAAAAAAGGGGCAGGGGATTTCTTACCACCCGCACAGATGTGACTCTATTATTATGGACTTTTGAGATGTTAACAAATGAACTATTTTCTGCAAGTAGAGGTGAAATATACCTGACTAGATATAGTGTAAACAGCTTGTTTAGGTGAAACGCTCACATTAACTACATGATCTAATTATATTGTGATCATCTAATCTAAAAGACTATATTTTATGAATAAAGACTATCGTTAGGTTAGTGCTGCATTTACCGCTCAGTAACACTCTTTGTATTAACATCATTTCCGCCCTAGCCCGTGCCCTCCTCCAACATGGCGTTCGCTGCCTAGCTCCGCCTTTTCCAATTGTCCCCTCTGATGACGCGCATTCTTCGCGACTCTCAATACGGATACGTTTGCAGCAGTAACATGGCGGAATTATCTGAAGGTAAGAACATGGGCTTCCAATGTTACACTTACCCGCCGAACAACACATGTTCTGTGTGGTTTACACCGAATAGTTTTCTCTAACGAGCTAACGTGTTGCGGAATGGAGCATGGAATTACAGAGCAGGTTCAGGCCGCTGTGTGCGGGGCTTGGTGTTCGCTCCAGGTTCTGTAGCCGGTGGGAAGGGCTCGCTCAGACCGCTTACATTGCGTGTAATAGTCGTTGTGGTTTGTTGTTTTCCAATGAAGGTCATCAGCTGGTGTTCATATATAGTTTTCAGGTGTGTTACTGAGGATGTGCAGATTGGGCAGTCTCAGAAGGAAGCAGATTTGTCTTGTGTATTATGTATCGTCCGCTTGTTTCTCAGGCAACACATGCTGCACCACACAAATATATGTTCATCGCAAAAACGAAATTCTTCGATCATAATCACGGAATGCCACCATTTGAGGAGATATTCGTGGCTGCAGTTTCTTCAGAAACACATTTCTGGTTGTGTTGGATCTTGTCCCCCACTTATTTTACTGCTGTGATCTCCATTGATGTCAGGGTCCCCAAGATGAAGCAACCACTGCTGGGAGGACATTGGATCTCCCACAAAGTACATTTCTGAAGAAACCTCACCCATGAATATTTCTACAATGGGGTGGCTTTCAGAGGCAGGTATTCACTTTATTAACGGCACAGGTTTTATCTGGACTTTAGATAGCGCTGGCTTAGAAGGAAGAGTCTGCTTGTTTGCATGTACCTTACTTTACTGTTTTAAAGAGATTATAAACCCCCCCCCCCCAAAAAAAAAACACACCTGTAAGACCAAGGCATAATGAGCTAGTATGCATCGCATAAAATACTTCAGAACGAAGCCCTGCAGCGGCGCCGCAAACTGCTGAGACTGACATCTTCCCCGGCGCTGTGATTGGCTGAGGTCATGATTTAAGGATGAGCTCTGGAGTGTTCGCATGGTACACATGCAGAGCCCGCCAGGATATCTGCATGGCGCTGTGCTAATCACAGCCAGGGAGACATTGTCCCGATCTCTGCAGCCGAGCATCGGGACAATGTCTCCCTAGCTGTGATTAGCGCAGCGCCGTGCAGACTTCCTGGCGGGCTCTGCACGTGTACCACGCTGGAGCTCATCCTTGGCCATGATGACGTCACTCCCGCGCAGGAGGCCCAAGTCCTGGCACAAGGCCTTAAAGAAACGGCTTGGTCGGCTGTTCCTTCAGAGCGCATGCGCTGATGATGTAGTAAATATCTTCTAAACGGTGCAAGTTTAGAAGATATATTTATAGTACCTACAGGTAAGCCTCGTTATAGACTTACCTGTAGGTCTGACTTGTTATAGGCTTACCTGTAGGTACAATTAAACAAGAAGAATTGACTTGCTCTTTTAGTGTAGATCAAAGCAGGAGGCATTTCCCACACTGTGTTCAAAACGCACTACAGTTGCGATCTGCAGTGGGTTGTCAATATTAGCTTAAAGGGGCTGTAAACCCTCATTAAAAAAAAAAACCTGTTGTACCTTCATTGTGCAGTTCATTTTGCACAGCGTGGCCCGGTCCTCCTCTTCTGGGGTCCCTTAGCGGCGTCGGTGGATCCTCCCCCGCATCAAGTGTCCACGTTGGAGAAACGCTCTCCTTGGTGGACACCCAATGTGGGTGCGCTCCCGTGTCCCGCATCTGTGTTCATTCACACAGATTGCAGCACTCGGCCCCAGCGCTGTCATTTGATTAACAGCAGCAGGAGCCAATGGCTGCGCTGCTATCAATCTATCCAATCAGAACACAAGACACCAGCTAGAGCTAGGAAGATCGAGGTCAGGTAAGTAACCATAGACCAGCACCATAGAAGGTTTTTCACCTTAAGGCTAAAAATAGCACTGTCCCGAACTGCATATTTGAGTATATACTCAAATAATATGGTAAAACAAAGGTAAAGGCGTTGGAGCTAAAAAGAAAAGAACATAAATGGTGATAAAATATTGGTGTGCATAATAAACCATGTGCATTATCAATAGCAAACTGATTAAAGTCCATTGTGATGATCCCAACACCATAAAAACATGGAATGAATTTTCTAGTTTGTACAGTGGAACCTTGGATTACGAGCATAATCCGTTCCAGGAAAATGCTCGTAATCCAAAGTACTTGCATATCAAAGCGAGTTAACCCATTCAAGTCAATGGAAACGAAAATTACTTCAATGGCATGCAATACCGCATGCGCCCAAAGGTACAGGGTACCACGGTATCGAGAGAGAGAAGAGTCACTACAGACTGGTATAGTGCTGGATCAAGTGAGGGCTTGGGTAAACATGAGGGGGCGATACTGGAGCAATTTTTTACCTTAACCACTTGCCGACCGGGCCATAGCTGAATGACGGCTACAGCTCATGACGTCCTCCCAAAATCGCACCCCTTGGGCGCGCATCGGGAATCTCTGACTATTGGGTCTCCCAGACCCGGCGTGTCATGGATAGGGGTAAAGGGCCAATGACAGCGGCCCTTTACTATGTGATTACGCCATCAAATAACAGTGTGATCTCTTGTAAACAAACCGGAGCTTGTTCCGCTCCTCCCCTCGCGTTGATCGGTACAGTGTGAGAGGAGAGGGGGAGAGCCAGGTGCAGCAGCGCTATGGGCTGGATCCAAAGTTCCCACAGCGCTGATCTGTGCATGTCTCATCCATCCATAGCTCATGCATCTTCCATCCATGCTTCATCTGTGCTCCATGACCCATCCATCTGTGCCAAATGCATGCCACATCAGTACTCACCCATGCCACTACAGTGCCCATCAGTGCCTCAAGTGTAATAGGTAGTCAAATTAGATTTTTAAATGCCCTTAGATCACCCGACAAGAGAATGTGTTTTGGGTTGTAATTTGTAGTATGCATATGCTGTGAGAGAGAAATAACCCATTAATGTGACAATTTTGTGGAAAAGTAAAATAAAGAAATAATAATCTTCATTTTGCAAAGAATTGTGGGGGAAAAATTCCAACTTAAAAAAAACTGTCTACTTTCCAAAAGGGGGTCATGTTATTTGTACTGTCCTGACTTGTTGGGTTCCAAAAAACGAGGTAGGAATTCAGTACGTGAGGTGTGATCAATTTTCATTTTTTTTTTTTTTGTTAGCGCAAAAAATAAAAAAAAACTCAGAGGTGATCAAATGCCACCAAAAAGCTTGATTTTTGTGATAAAAAGGACAAACATTTCACATGGGTTCAATATTGCATGACTGATTGTCATTCAAAATATGAGAGCACCGAAAGCTGAAAAGTGGTCCGCTTAAGAAAAGGGGGTTTAAGTGCCCAGTGATTAAGGCAGGGAATGCATCAAAGTGATTGTAAGGCTTTGTTTTTATAAATCACAAACATGTCATACTTACCTCCACGGTGCAGTTTTGCACTTCTGGGGTTCCCTGGCAGCTTCTACCTGCGTTGTATAACTCCCTAGAAGAAGCACTCTCCCGGGGGGTTACCTTGCGTGTGGGTCCACAGAAGCAGAATGCCGGATTCGGCCCCCACATCATTGGATTTGATTGATAGCATTGGCTCCTACTGCTGTCAATCTATCCAATCAAGAGCCGAGCCAATGGGCAGAGGGGAAGAGCACGTCTCTGGTGTGGGAAATACGTGGCTCAGGTACAGGGGGACCGGTCAGTAAAAAGTGTGTAGGCTTTAATTTTGGTCTTGCAGCAGATTAGCCAGTTAGTATATGGTTGTGTCAACTAATTGTGTATTATTTGTTGTTGCAGGTAGCAGAGATGACCTTATGGAGCACACAACTGTACAGGTAGGTACCTTTACATGCATTAAATATTTTTTTCCAGTTCCAATGTTTAAATTTGCCAATTCCCTGCAGATGAAGATGGCCTATAGCCCCCCTCCCCCATATACATTTTTTTTTTTTTTTTTTTTTTTTTTTATAAATATTTTTCTTCAAAGCTGGTCTTGATGTCACACAAGTTCTTTGTCATCCCCATTTGTGGGTCAGAAGCATTTGTGCTATCCTGGATGAAATTTCCTGGTATTTTTTTTATAATTGTTAAAGTAGGCAAAACTTTTTATTTTTTTGTACAGGAGGGGGTATAACCCCTGTAAAGGTTTATTTCTTTTTTGCCATATTGATAGATTTGCCTTCACTTTCTGTCCCCCTCCCCCCCAAATTAAGAGAATCTCTTGGGGACCCCCAGGTCACCAGAACTTTTCCCATTGGAAAAATTCCTCCAAATTTTTTTTTTTCTTCTATGATAATGGTAGAAAAAAGAAGGCGAATCTCCCTAATAGGGGTGCAGACAGCAGTAACAGCTGGCAAGTGTTCTTATCAATCTCCACTTTGTCCAAAACTGAAAGAAAAGTTTTGCCTTTAGTTATACTTTCATTCCTATATAGGCAGGTCAATCTAGTGGCCAAAATACGGTTTATTTTCTCTGAGGTATTTCAGAAGGCTATATCAAATTCTGGCCAGTAGATGGATGATACAGGAATACATTTGTTACAGAAAATAAGGGGACATTTATTCAATTTATTCTGTGCAACAATTGTTTTCTAAATAGATACCTTTAGAGCCGGTTCACACTGGGGCGACCTGGGATCCGACTTCAAGTTGCGCGGTCAAGAAAATTAATGAATGGAAGTGAATGGGAGCCGTCTTAATGTACACTACTGAAGTCGCTCCGACTTCAGAAAAGGTTCATGTACTACTTCAATCTGACTTCTAGGCAACTTGTACCCATTGATTTCAATGGAAGTCGCCTCAGAAGTCTGATCACTGTCTTAACTGAAGCAACAATACAGGAAGATAACATACATTTCTCAGGCAAACCCCTCCCTCCCACAGAGCTGATTGTTTGGCCACTGAAAAGCCTCCTGTCCTGGAGGCGACTTGCAGTTGCCTTGTACTGTCCTGGAGGCGACTTGCCGTTGCCTTGTACTGTCCTGGAGGCGACTTGCCGTTGCCTTGTACTGTCCTGGAGGCGACTTGCAGTTGCCTTGTACTGTCCTGGAGGCGACTTGCAGTTGCCTTGTACTGTCCTGGAGGCGACTTGCAGTTGCCTTGTACTGTCCTGGAGGCGACTTGCAGTTGCCTTGTACTGTCCTGGAGGCGACTTGCAGTTGCCTTGTACTGTCCTGGAGGCGACTTGCAGTTGCCTTGTACTGTCCTGGAGGCGACTTGCAGTTGCCTTGTACTGTCCTGGAGGCGACTTGCAGTTGCCTTGTACTGTCCTGGAGGCGACTTGCAGTTGCCTTGTACTGTCCTGGAGGCGACTTGCAGTTGCCTTGTACTGTCCTGGAGGCGACTTGCAGTTGCCTTGTACTGTCCTGGAGGCGACTTGAGGTTGCCTGATGATTCATACTCAAGTAGCGTCCAAGTTGCCTCCCAAAGTCCTGCTAGAAGTCGTGTTGCCCCTGTGTGAATGGGCTCTTAGTAAATTGTGCATCCAAGTTGTTTGAGTATGGGTATTGTATTCCATGTTTTAAATAATCACTTAAAATTGTTGAGCCCCTTCACATTTGGATTTCTATGCAACTGCGCCTAAAGCTGGTAGTGTGGAACATCATGATATATAGAGGTATGATGCCTTCACTGCTTCTTTTCCCTTTGCTGTGTGTGTTCTTAGTTTGGCATAGCCAATTGTAATTTTTGAAACTGTTTTAAAGTTTCACTAAAGACTTTATAATCCTCTGACAGTTTTTTTTTTGCCCATTTTTCTCTTGCTGTTCTAATTCCAACCCCAAATTTGGGTTTTTCTTTTACTTTCACCTTTGATAATAATAGTAAACTGAACAAATATTGAGGGTAAATTTCCCTAACAGGGGCACAGTAGTGAAAGCTGACAGGTGTTCTAATCTCTCTACTCTATCCACAACAACAAAACCAAAAATTGGCTGTAGTGACCCTTTCATCTAAAGAGGAATAATGCTGTCCTCTATCAATTTGGCTGGATGTGCTCATGTTAGAAAGGACGTATTTGCACATTATCAAATATATATCTAGATTAGCCATTTTTAAATACACTCTAGCCAAATCTTTATCCAGGTTTAAAATTGTATTTGTTTTTTCCTTTTGGTTCGGTAGGGTATTTCCTATATTTATAAACTATTATTAGGCCCATGATGAGGGTGATATGTCCTCCACAACTGCAAGACTTGCACAGGTTAGGATGTACAGATCTCTGAAGTTCACCCTTCTTTATGCCTCGTGTTATACCTTTACAAAGAGTACTAGTAGTCTGGTCTTCAACTTGCAGTTGCATTCGTTTTGAATTGATCTGACAGTGTTTTTTTGCATGTCTTTTCAAGTACTTCAAAACTAAGAAAACGCAATATAAAAGTCAGAAAACAACCTCCAGAGTCCAAGCCTTTTAGTTGTGGGGGAGAAAATATTTGTAGCAGCCACAAAATCGTTGTTTTGCGCAGTGCATAAGGAAAACATCTAGCAAATTATTATTTTTTTTTTTAAGTTTAAGACCCCAGATGTCGTCCATACTTGACAACCCTGGGGTACCTAAATGGAGATGTAACCATCTCATGGGTAGTTTATTCCATATTTGTTGGCAATGTAGCCTCCTATGCAACCATTTTGAGTAACTAATCCAAATATTCAATAGGATCTTGGGTATGTCTCTCCTACTGGACTCCATTGCCTGCTAGGGTTGCCATTCCCAGGTGTCTCAAAATCTTCTAAGAAGTTGGCTACTTGTATTTTAACTGCGGCCTGAAGGCTTATATCGTGTTTTTTTGGGGGGAAACTACTGTAATTCTATCCCGTACAAAACTCCCTGCTGCTACAGTGGTAAGGAGTTGCATCTGGGATGGAGAGAATGAAATGCCTTACGGTAAGAGTAGGGGACTAGATGGACTCTATAAATAAGACATTGCACCTGTGGGACTCTTCTCCCTATGGTTTCCCCATGATTGCATATCACCTCACCCAGTGATAGACATAATTCAGCAGCTGCAGATTATATTGACCTATCTATCAGAGTTAATAAATCAAGTGCATTGTCATAACCTGAGATAGGGCTTTGGCATTCCCATAACTGCTAAGCACTTATGGACCCACTTGCTTTGTTACATTCCAGAATGTATACTTCCTTGTGGGCCCTAATACAATACAAATCAACCCAGCTGCTGTCTCTTCACCGATCTTGTTGGCATCCATTGGATATCGGTATTCCTGTGGATACTGGTTTAGGTTCCAACTCGGCACTTATCTATAATATCAGAAGTTGCACTGTTTAAAGCTTTACTAAACAAGCCTATACCTTTCATTACTAGAGTGACAAACAAACTTATTGGCTTTATATTCCACATGACCAGGCAAACCATAGCCCAGTCATGGAAATCTCCCCCACACTAAATTTTATAGGGGTCAAAATAGATTTACTGGTAATAAAATGAATAATGAGACATTTACTTCAGTTGCACAGGACACAAACGCTTAGAACAATTGCCCCCATGAATAAACTAAGCCACTGTACTAATGATCTGACATTAGTACAGAGATCTTCCCTGTTGAGCTATTGTGTTCCCTGGGGGGGGCTGATGGCCCTCCTGGTCAGAACACTCCGGTCAGTACTCATGCCCATTGACCAAGAGCGCTTACCGGGAACCGGTTGGCTGCTGATTTTTAAGATGTCATTTTTATGCTAATACTTAAGAACATAAAGAACCAGTGTGTCACACCAATGTTGCATTAACCGATTCCATGATGTGGTACACTGTGGTATATCTGATATCCTCTGCATGTTTCATGGAGCATGCCGTTTCTTCGGGAGAAATTAATCAATATCATCTGTAATGAAACTTATTTATCAAATGAAGAAATATAACAAATATCATAATGGTACAATCAAGGCACAAGCATGATCCAATCTTAATATATATTGGGGGAAGCCACATGTACGCTTACCAGCAAGAGCTAGCGTCTGCAAAGATCCAAGGCATGGAGAGCCAACAGGAAGGAAGAGAAGGGCATGATTTCAAAAGCAAATTGGCAGATGGGGGGGGGGGGGGTGGCAGGGTGTCGATGGCAGAACCAGGAGCAACCAAAGTGGAACGGGACATTCCAAAAACAAACGTGAGCAATTGTCAATGTAATGATCATAGTGGCAGACCACAGCACCAGACCTCTGGGCCAGTTATTGGATTCAAGCACATACATCTACATAGAGGCCCATCTCCAGACAGTTATAAAATAGGTATCCCTCAGGCAAGTGGCCACAGCAGCAGGGGCTTCCGTCCACCCCATATTGATACCCCCAACCCGACACACGCCTTATCTGTTGGATAGAGATATAGTAGTAGCAAGTAAAAATACTTTATAGTGGTTGTAAACCCAACCACACATCTTGCACCTACAGGTAAGCCTAGATTAAGATTAATTTGCAAACGGAGACACAGCAGCCTCAGGGTCACGTAAGCTTCTCTGTGCGTTGGATACAGGCACCCTGGACGCCTACTCGGCATCAGACTGTACGATTAGTTGCTTGTTGTTGTTTATGCTAAACTAGCACAGTACTGTATGCAAGTTGTTTTGTACCTCTGTTTGGCACAGGACTATGTCTTCCCATAGGAGGAATTCAGGGACATCCTAGGAAAGGCACTAAAGCATCGCCACCTGAATCGGGCAGCTCTAGCCATTCCTACTCTAGTCCCATCCTCTCCTGTAAGACTCTCCTGCGCAGGGTGAGCCATTGCCGTTATCTGGCATAGCAGCCTCTCCTGTTGTACCAGTTCCTACATATGTCACTGAAGACACTTTGGCAGCAGCTCTGAACAACTTAGAAGGGAGAATCGCTACCTTAAACGCAGCATCCTCTCAGAAGGATAAAAAGCGGAGTAAGTCCCCTTTTATTGTTTTAGATCTCCCATCTGAAAGATCTGATGAGGATGCATCTCTATCAGGGGATAAGTATCAGGGGTTTCAGAGGAACCTTTTTTCTGCTTCCCAGGTTCTCAAACTGCAGGTGCAATGTTATGCTGAAGCAGTACATTCTACGTTTAAATTGCCCTCCTCTGGGCTATCTGATTCACCTGTTTCCTCCCTAGGTTCATTAAAATCCCCATAGGCTGCATGTTGCTTTCCAATTCATCCTCTATTGGAGAATCTTATTTACGCAGACTGGTTACATCCAGACAAGTGTTTTTCTCCTCCCAGGAAGTTTGTTCTTTATCCTATGGAGGAAAAAGTGGAGGCTGCCTACAGTAGATGCGGCCATTTCTTGTGTGAATAAAAACCTAACTTGTCCTGTAGACAATGCTCAGGTGTTTAAAGATCCTTCGAAAAAGAAATTGGAATATTTATTTAAATCCACTTTTTCTTATGGCTGCCGCCGTAACCCAAACTGCTGTAGCAGCAGTTGGCATGTGTCAGGTCCTGAAGGAACAGGTAAAGCAAGGACTTGAGTACCTTTGTCCAGATCAGGTCAAATTATGGGAGAACCTCCCTAGGGCCTTGTGTTTTACAGTGGATGCCTTTAGAGATTCTATTCATCAGGCATCCCGCCTCACGCACCAGCTAGTACATATGCACAGAATCCTTTGGTTAAAGCATTGGTCAGCGGAAGCCCCATGTAAAAAACTTTTGCCCGGTTTCCCCTTTCATGGGCAACGACTGTTTGGGGATGATCTGGATAAATAAATCCAAAAGATTTCAAGTGGTGAAACTTCTGTTACCAGATAAGAAAAAGAAAAAACACCCATGTTTTAAGCGTTCTCTCGCCCAGGTTCCCGGAACCTCAGCTTCCAGGCAGTGGCGACGGCATTCTCAGCCAGCCACAAGAGGCAAGACCCAAGGTCGAACCCCGGGTCACAAAAAGCCGTGGGTCCAGAAAACTAACAAACGGAGGGGGGGCTTCTGCAATTTTCAGAAGCTTGGCAGGCAGAGATCCAGGACAAGTGGGTAGTTTCCACAGTATCCCTAGGGTACAAACTGGAATTTAGAGAGATCCCACTTTATCGGTTCCTAAGCTCAAACATCTCCAAAGATCCATTGAAGAGAAAACCCTTCTTCCAAGCATTGGATCACTTGCTGTGTCAGGGGGTAATCATGGAAGTTCCCCTAAAAGCAAGGTTTGGGGGTTTTACTCAAACCTCTTTGTGGTTCCAAAACCAAATAGAGACATCAGGCCCATTCTGGATCTAAAAGCTCTGAATCGGTTTCTGAACATTCGCCATTTCCAAATGGAGACGATTCAATCGGTGGTCTCCACCCTACAAGGCGGAGAATTCTTGGCATCTATAGACATCAAAGATGCATACTTGCACGTGCCTATCCATCACACTCACCAGGAGTTCCTGAGGTACGCAGTAGAACACCGCCACTGCCAGTTTGTGGCTCTGCCTTTTTGGCTTGGCTACTGCACCCCAGGTATTTACGAGGGTTCTGGCCCCGCTTTTGGAAAATCTAAGGGCACAGGGCATATCAGTGACGGCCTATCTAGGCGACCCACTCCTGGTAGAAGAGTCAGTAGTATGATTAAATTGGTTCTCAGCACGGTAAAATACCTAGAGCATTTAGGGTGGATCCTAAACCTACAGAAATCCTCCCTACAACCCCTAAGAAGGGTACAGTATTTGGGTATGGTCAAAGACAGGGCACAAAGCAGAGTGTTCCTTCCAAAGATCAAATCTTTAAAGAAACTGGTCCGCATCGTCAAGGCATGAGATTATTGGGGAAGATGGTGGCCTCCTTCAAGGCCGTCCCTTATGCCCAGTTTCATTCGAGGCTGCTTCAAAACGGTATTTTGGCTACCTCAAACAAAAGAATCCAAGCTCTAGATTTTTTCCAATGCACCTGTCTTCAATGGTGCGCCAAAGCTTCAGTTGGTGGTCAAACACCAAGAATTTACAAACCGGCAAATCCTTCCTTCCTTTTCTTCCTGTCATCTGGAAGGTGGTATCTACGGAGGCCAGCCTTTTCGGCTGAGGGGCAGTCCTGAAGAGGCCTCGGCCCAAGGAACTTGGTCAAAGTTCGAAAATGAGCCTGCCCATCAATATTTTGTAGATTCGGGCAGTGTACCTAGCCCTCAGAACCTGGACACACGGCTTACAGGGTTACCCTGTTCGGATTCAATCCGACAATGCTACTGCGGTAGCTTATATCAATCAAGGGGGCACCCGGAGTTGGGTTGCTCAGAGAAGGGGGCCAGATTTTGGTATGGGCGGAAAGTCATATTCTGTGTCTTTCTGCAATCTTCCGGGGGTAGAAAACTGTCAAGTGGATTATCTGAGCCGCCAGCAGCTGTTACCAGGAGAGTGGTCTATTCACCCCAACATTTTTCAAGCTATATGCTAAAAATGGGGGACCCTGGATGTGGACTTGCTAGCTTCTAGGTTCAACAAGAAATTGGACACCTTTTGTGTCAAGGATAAGAGATCCTCTAGCCTGCACTAATGATTTCCTGGGATCAGTTTTCACTGATCTATGCATTCCCTTTGGTTCCAATCTTTCAGAGACAGCTTTGCAAAATCAAGAGGGAATACCAGTGCTCCTGGTTGTCCCGGATAAGCCCAGAAGGTCCTGGTACACTGAAATCGTAAGGATGGCGGTGGGGAAACCTTGGATCCTTCCACTTTGCCAAGACCTGCTATCGCAGGGTCCAGTGTTCCATCCTTCCTTACGAAAGCTAAATTTGACTGTTTGGCTGTTGAAACCTACATATTGAAGAAACGTGGGCTCTCGGATCCAGTTCTCTCCACTCTCAATGCTAGAAAGCCGGCCTTCAGGCTCATCTATTATAGAATCTGGAAGGCATATGTTTCCTGGTGTGCATCCAGAGGGTGGAATCCGCAAAAATATGTCATTAGTAGGATTTTGGCCTTTTGTCAATTAGGGGTAGATATGAAACTAGCCCGAAGTACCATTAACGATCAAATCTCGGCTCTGTTTTCTTTTAGAGGTCGCTGGCATCTCATTCCCTAGTCCGGGCATTCATTCTGGGGGTACTGCGGGTAAACCCGCCAGTCAAACCTCCCTTGTGCCCATGGGATTTGAATCTAGTGTTGTCTGTTTTGCAGAAGCAGCCCTTTGAACCTATTCGCCATATTCTGTTAATTCATTTGAGTAGGAATTTGGAATTTTGGTTGCCATCTCCTCTGCTAGGAGAGTTTCTAAATTGGCAGCTCTTTCCTGTAAGCAGCCTTTTTTAATTTGTCAGACAAAATTGTTACGTCCCCATCCTACCTTCCTTCCTAAAGTAGTGTTGACGTTTCATTTAAATCAAGATATTTTACCTTTTTTTTTTCTCCGAGCCGCAGTCGGCAGGGGGAAAATGATTGCACTCTCTAGATTATCTGCAAGCAACTGTTCAGATACGTAAAACGGATGTTTTGTTGAATTCTTTGGCTCAGATCTGTAAAGCTGCAACTTGGTCTTCAGACCATACATTTACCAAATAGATGTGAGAGGGCATGAGGATTCCGCCTTTGGGCGTAGTGTACTGAAAGCAGCGGTTTAAGGGCCTCGCATCAGGTGGTGGTCTGCTTGATCTGTGTCTCCCTCCCTTCTCTCCTGCTTACCTGTAAAATCCTTTTCTTGGAGTACACCGCGGGACACAGAGGCCCCCCCCCCCCTCTATGGGATCCTTGCTGCTTTGCTACAAAACTGAGGTACTTTCCCATATGGGAGGGGTTATTTAGAGGGAAACTCGTCTTCATTGGGTGTGCCAGTGTCCAATCCCCTCTGGTGAACTATAACAGAGTGTATCTCCCCCTGGGTGGGACTTTAAAGGCCACGCAAAGTATCAAGGTATAAAAGCGATCTTTAATAGGAATTGGTACAAAAATTAGCACTTATTAATGCACACAGCATGCACCCATGGTGCATGTAAAAGCAACACATAGACAAATACAAAAAACAGTAATAATAAAACAATACATATGCCACAAACAGATGGCAAAAAAAGCACTCTCCTAGTAGATGAAGTGTATGCCCAACGCGTTTCTGGTTGTTGACCGTCATCAGGGGCCACGGAGGAAGAGTAGTGCAAATCGTAATTCAAACCATGTAATGGACCCACTGGCTCTATGGAGTCCAAAGGTGAGCTGTGTAGTGGCGTTATCCCAAGTAAATAGGTGCCTGGTGAACTATATAACCCACTATTGCCTTCCTCTGGATCAACTGTGGGTATGCAGTTGGGTGTATGGGATTGTACTGTGTTTTTTTTTTTTTTTGTGGTTGAACTGGATGGACTTGTGTCTTTTTTCAACCTGACTAACTATGTAATGACTAAAGGCTCTGTGTCACGTGGTGTACTCCAAGAAAAGTTTACAGGTAAGCTGTTGTTTAAAAATCCTATTTTTGCTGTTTTGTCTGATGGCTCTCAGACACTGGAGGTTGCAGTTTGCCAGTTAGATGTGGTTGCATCAGTTTTCCCTTTTTCAGGTTAAATATACTTTTTACCTGTTAATTTTGTCCAAATTTTTGTATGTTTACAAATTTTGTACACTGAATTGATATCTCAAACAATGTTGCCATTTTTTCCAACGGTTTTCTGTGAACTACAAAACACCACCTTCCTATGTGGTGGAGTTGAGTAGAATGGAGATTTTTGTCCAAATCAGGGGCTCAGCCAAGGGCACTGGTGCTCATTCTGTGGCCCTCCAGCTGATGCAGAACTACAAATCCCATGAGGCATTGAAAAGCTGATCGTTAAAAGTAGGGGTGCAATGGATCGTGCGCGATCCGCGATCCGAACGGGTCGACCTGTTCGGATCGGCACACTATGCGATCCGCGGAACGCACCGCCGCCGCGGCCTTAGGAAAGACCGCGGCTTCGGCCAAGATGGAGCGGTCGGCCATCTTGGTACACTTGGCGGCAGTGCGCGCTGACGTCATCACCCCTCCCTCTGCTCGTGGATTTTTTCTATTTTGCAAGAGCGCGCTGCGCCGCTGACTCTGCAAGCATGCAACCTGAGTACAGTGAGTTGGCTAATGGCTTAATAGCCATTAGCCAACTCACTGTACTGATGTACTCGGTCTAATAAAACAGTAACACTGTAATTACCATTTTTGCCTGTAATCAGTAATCGGTGGGAAAACATTTTTGCCTGTAATCAGTGACTGTAATCAGTGGGAAAAATGGCTATACACACAGTATTACTGTTTACTAGTGTGGGGGCAATGTTGGCTATGATTATTATTACAGTGGCAAAAATGGCAATTACAGTGTTACTGTTTTACTAGTGTGGGGGCAATGTTGGCTATGGCTATTAATAATAGCCAACAATGCCCCCACACTAGTAAAACAGTAACACTGTAATTGCCATTTTTCCCACTGTAATGGTCCCAAAATGGTCCGATGTGTCCACCATAATGTCGCGGTCACGAAAAAAATCGCTGATCGCGGCCATTAGCCATTTTTTTTTTTATTTTTTTTTATTTTTATTTTTTTACTGATCCGAAAATGATTCGATCTGTGACTCCTGTTCCGAGGATCGATCTGATCCGTGAGTTTTTTGATCCGTTGCACCCCTAGTTAAAAGCATGACTCCAAAAGGCAGAAGAATGATGGGAATTGTAGTTTGGCAACAGCTGGGGGGGCCACAGGTGGAGCACCCATGGCCTAGGCCCTAGGAGAATAACAAAATTGCTCTATCCAGTGAGTGAACGTTGTCTCCCTAGGACAGAAATTGTGTGTGTGTGTGTGTGTGTGTGTGTGTATATATATATTTATATATTTTCTTTATCGTACATCACGGGACACAGAGCGGCATTCATTACTATATGGGTTATATGGAGTACCTTCAGGTGTAGACACTGGCAATCTCAAACAGGAAATGCCCCTCCCTATATAACCCCCTCCCATAGGAGGAGTACCTCAGTTTTTACGCCAGTGTCTTAGGTGTTAGTCATGGTTTAGCTTGCCTCCGCATCCTTGGGATTAGGTGAGCTACCGGTTCTGTCCAAAAAAGCCTCAGCGCTAAAGTGGTCAGTAACCGGACCCCAAACCCTTGGGGTATAGCCCATAATGCTTTTCTTTTTAGAGAGCTGGACCCTGGGCCCAGAACTTAGAAACCTTTGCGTACCTAAAGTTTTCTGTTGCCAGGGTGCTATATGGGCCCAGGACAGTGGATCCTTCATAGGAACCCAGGGCCTGAAGGTCTAGACATCCCCACGGAGATGGGGGAAGATTGGGCCTCTTGCTTGGCAAAGTCCTGCGGCATGGAGCAGGTAAGTGAGGGGAAAACTTGCGGAACTTGGTTCTTAGCAGGTTTTTTTCTGGGGGGTCACAGGGGACATGCCTAAAGTTATGCACTGCATCTGGCAAACTAGTCACATATCATAAAGATAGGATGGCTCTCTATGTATTATTCCCCATAAGATGTGACCTCCCTTGTAGTGTTGGAAAAGCATTGAGTGGGGCCTGTGTTATATAAAAATATATGTGTGTGTCAGAGAGCTTTGCTTACCTGCAGGCCTCCAGGCGATGCTCCATTCAGTCTTCCTCCTCAGAGCCTGCAAGCAGGCAAAACGCTGGCCTCCTCATGGTTCCAGGCTGCAGGCTGCAGTTTGCTGGAACAGAGAGGTCCCTTCCTCCCAAAATCCCCCCCCCCCTCCCCCTGTTGGGAGGGGCATTTCCTGTTTGAGGTTGCTGGGGGGGAAGGGCGGGTCAGTGGCTTAAAGGAAGGGGCGGCCCTTCCTTGTTTGTTCCATCAATACTTTGGAACTGAGGAGAAAGACCAGAGCGGCAGCACGGGGCGCCGAGGACACACAGTGGCCAGAAAGGATATTGCAGTCTTCAGAGGACTGTTTTGTCAAGCCTAGAAATAGGCTGTTTCTTTTCCATCTCATAGTTTTTCTTTGCAATACTACTCAGGGGGACAGAATGTTTTTTCTTTCCTGGATTTGAAACAAAAACGAAAAAAAAAAAAAAAAAAAAAGTCATCTAGGGGAGAGGAAGCATTTTTTTATCCCCCAAACAGGTGTTTGGACAATTAACTTTTATAGTTCCAAATACCAATAGGTAGCAGGTGTACCTCGGTATTGTACCATGGTATGCCGCTGTTTTCCCTACAGGGAGCCTTGGGGCCATCGGGATCTGGGGCTGGAGCTGACGCGGGTCAGTCCAACCCTAAGATGGTCACGGAGGAGGTATTACTCACCTCTTTAAAAGAGATGCAGAAAAGCATGGGAAAAATGATATCCGCAGCTATGCGGGGCAGTAAGCGGAATAGATCTCCGTCGCCCGAGCGCGGACCCTCAGAAGAGGAGGTCCTTTCCTCAGGGGAATTGGACGACCTCTTGGACACGGACCAAGTAGGTTCAGGGATCGAAGACCCGGATACAGAGGAGTCTGGGGCAGTCTCCCTGAGGGAGAGCTGGTGGATTCAAGGATTGTCGGACTTGGTCCATAGGACATTCAACTTGCCAGTACCAGATCTCCAGGTATCGACGGTTTCAGCTTTGGGCTCACTGAGGGCGCCTCAAAGCAATGCTGTGTTTCCGATCCATCCTCTATTAGAGGGAATTTTGTTCCAAGATTGGAACAAGCCAGATAAGATCTTCTTACCACCTAAAAGGTTCTCTGTCCTATATCCTATGGAAGAAAAATTTTCCAAAAGATGGGCTACTCCTGCAGTGGACGCAGCCATCTCATGTGTTAACAGATCGTTAACATGCCCTGTAGAAAACATACAGGTGTTCAAGGATCCAGTTGATAAGCGCTTGGAAGCACTACTTAAGAACTCCTTCACTACTGCAGGGGCAGTAGTACAGCCAGCTGTGGCTGCGATTGGGGTCGCTCAAGCATTATCGGATCAATTTAAGCAGATGCTTAAACTTATTCCGGCCCAGCAGGCAGAAAAATTTACGGATGTCCCTAAGGCCATATGTTTTACGGTAGACGCAATCAAGGATTCTATCCAGCAAGCGTCACGTTTATCGTTATCCCTTATCCATATGAGAAGACTCTTATGGTTAAAAAGCTGGGAGGCTGAGCCCCCATGCAAGAAGCTCCTGGTAGGGTTCCCCTTCCATGGAGGACGACTCTTCGGAGAAGACCTAGATAAATACATTCAGACCATTTCAAACGGCAAGAGTACTCTCTTGCCAACTAAGAAGAAGGTTCAGGGACCTGCGTTTAAACGACAGTATTCCCCTGGGCAGGGGCCCTCTAATGCCAAGCAGTATCGACGGCCTCCTGCAAAAGCAAACTTCGGCTTCAACAGCAGATCACAAGGACAGGCTGTTAGAGGCAAAAGGCAGTGGTTTCGCAAACCAGCAAGACCAGCCCCCAAGCCAACCTTATGAAGGGGCGCCCCCACCCACGAAGGTGGGGGGAAGGCTGCGACTCTTTTCAGAGATTTGGGAAGCCAGCATTCCCGACGAGTGGGTACGGTCTTCCGTGGCCACAGGCTACAAATTAGATTTCCTAAGGTTTCCTCCTCCTCATTTCCAGAAGTCGAAGATTCCAAACGATCCGGAAAAGGGAGCCGCATTAAGATCGGCATTAGATCATCTACTTTCCCAGGAAGTAATAGTAGAGGTACCAGTCCTGGAACAGGGGCTGGGTTTCTACTCCAACCTATTCATCATCCCAAAATCCAATGGAGATGTCAGGCCAATTTTGGACCTAAAGATGGTAAATGCATATCTAAAGATCCGCTCATTTCGGATGGAATCCGTGCGGTCAGCAGCTGCCACACTCCAGAAGGACGACTTCATGGCGTCCATAGACATAAAGGATGCCTACCTTCAGGTTCCAATTTATCAGCCACATCAAAGATATCTACGCTTCATGGTGGCTTCGCGTCACTTCCAATACGTGGCGCTTCCCTTCGGGTTGGCTACGGCCCCCCGGGTGTTCACGAAGGTCCTAGCTCCAATCCTAGCCAAACTAAGGATCCAAGGGGTCACGATCCTAGCATACCTGGACGACCTCCTAGTCATAGATCACTCGTCTCCCGGCTTGGAGCGAGCAGTGGCCCTCACGGTCCAATACCTCGAGAGGTTCGGCTGGGTCCTAAATCGAGAAAAGTCAGCTTTCCAGCCCACAAAGCAGTTGGAATATCTCGGCATGAGATTAGACACAGAACAACAAGGAGTGTTCCTACCTCTGAGGAAGGTAAAAGCCATCAAGGAATTAATCCTACTGGTTCTAAGCAAGAAAGAACCGACTATTCGCCTATGTATGAGGTTACTAGGCAAGATGGTGGCCACATTCGAGGCGGTACCATACGCCCAGAGCCACACTCGCATCCTACAGGCAGCCATCCTGTCAGCATGGAGCAGAAGGCCACAGGCCTTGGATATCCCGTTGCCACTCTCATCAAGAGTCCGGCAAAGTCTGTGTTGGTGGTTAGACCCTCAGAATCTACTGAAGGGGAGGTCTTTCAGCCCAGTGGCTTGGAAGATAGTGACCACAGACGCCAGCCTGACGGGCTGGGGAGCAATTTTGGATGGTTGCACTCGCCAAGGTACTTGGGCAAAGCCAGAGAAGCAGTTGCCCATCAACATCTTGGAGCTCAGAGCTGCTCGACTAGCCCTCAGGGCTTGGACGTCAAAATTGCAGGGGTTCCCGGTGAGAATTCAATCAGACAATGCCACGGCCGTGGCACACATAAATCACCAAGGGGGAACCAGGAGTCAAGCCGCTCAGAGAGAGGTGAGCTTGATTCTTCTATGGGCAGAGGCTCATGTGCCCTGCATATCGGCAATATTCATTCCAGGAGTGGACAACTTTCAGGCGGACTTCTTAAGCCACCAGACTCTATGGCCGGGGGAATGGTCTCTGCATCCACTAGTCTTTCAAGCACTCTGCCAAAGATGGGGAGTGCCGGACGTGGATATCATGGCATCGAGACTCAACAAGAAACTAGACAGGTTCATGTCCCGCTCAGGGGATCCGATGGCCTGCGGAACCGATGCGTTGGTTTGCCCTTGGCATCAGTTCAAACTTCTTTATGCGTTTCCCCCGCTCCAGTTACTACCCCGCCTGCTGCGCAGGATCCGGGTGGAGCACATACCAGTCATCCTGGTAGCTCCAGCATGGCCCAGAAGGGCATGGTACTCACTAATCTTAAGGATGGTAGTGGGAGACCCTTGGACTCTTCCTCTACGGCCAGACCTGCTATCGCAAGGTCCGATCCTCCACCCTGCCTTACGGCATCTAAATTTGACGGCCTGGAAGCTGAATCCCTGATTCTCAGGGGTAGAGGTCTGTCTCAGAAAGTAATCTCTACCCTAATCGGAGCCAGGAAACCGGTCTCTAGGGTGATTTATTACAGGGTCTGGAAGGCCTATGTAGGCTGGTGTGAGTCCAAGCGATGGCTTTCTCGCAAATTTACCATCGATAGAGTATTAAGTTTTCTCCAGCTAGGAGTGGATAAAGGATTGGCATTAAGCACAATCAAAGGACAGATTTCTGCTCTGTCAGTGTGGTTTCAGCGGCCGCTGGCCACCCACTCGCTGGTTAAGACCTTCCTTCAAGGGGTCTTACGTATTAGACCTCCAGTTAAATCCCCGCTTTGTCCGTGGGATTTAAATCTTGTTCTGTCAAGTTTACAGAAACAACCGTTTGAGCCGTTGGCTGATATTCCTTTGGTTCTACTGACAAGGAAGTTAGTATTTTTGGTTGCCATAGTTTCCGCAAGAAGAGTTTCGGAGCTGGCAGCCTTATCCTGTAAGGAACCATATCTTGTTTTTCATAAGGACAGGGTCGTTCTCCGCCCTCATCCTTCCTTCCTTCCGAAGGTCATATCCAGTTTTCATTTGAACCAGGATTTGGTATTACCATCCTTCTTCCCTAAACCTACTTCCAGAAAGGAAGGGTTGCTGCATACCTTGGATATTGTCAGGGCCATGAAGGCCTATCTTAAAGCTACAAAGAAGATCCGGAAGACAGATGTGCTGTTCATTCTACCGGATGGGCCCAAGAAGGGGCAGGCAGCTGCAAAGTCCACCATTTCTAGGTGGATTAAGCAATTAATCACTCAGGCCTACGGCTTGAAAGGGTTGCCTCCTCCAGTATCATTAAAGGCTCATTCTACTAGAGCCATGGGGGCCTCCTGGGCAGCACACCACCAGATCTCTATGGCTCAAGTTTGCAAGGCGGCAACCTGGTCTTCTGTCCACACGTTTACAAAATTCTACAAGTTGGACGTAAGAAGGAATACTGATACTGCCTTCGGGCAGGCAGTGCTGCAGGCTGCAGTTTGAGACCCTCGGATTCCGGGGGCTCCTCTTGTTCGAGTTAAATTTAAAAATTTTATTTTTCTCAACTAAGTTGGATTTATTATGATTTGAATATATCTCTAAATTAAATCCTTTTGTCTTGGAGATGTTCTCCCTCCCCTCATTGTAAGCATTGCTTTGGGACATCCCATATAGTAATGAATGCCGCTCTGTGTCCCGTGATGTACGATAAAGAAAAAGAGATTTTTAATACAGCTTACCTGTAAAATCTTTTTCTTGGAGTACATCACGGGACACAGAGCTCCCACCCCTCTTTTTTGAGGACCATTTTGGGAGGCATACTGCTTGCTACAAAACTGAGGTACTCCTCCTATGGGAGGGGGTTATATAGGGAGGGGCATTTCCTGTTTGAGATTGCCAGTGTCTACACCTGAAGGTACTCCATATAACCCATATAGTAATGAATGCCGCTCTGTGTCCCGTGATGTACTCCAAGAAAAAGATTTTACAGGTAAGCTGTATTAAAAATCTCTTTTTTATATAAGGCAGGCACAACGTCTGATTAGACTGGCTGCAATATATAGAATGTGTGAATTTGGGATTAGGTTTCCTATATTGTTTGTCTCAATGTTATTGGATTCTCAGTAATGTACTTCCTCTTCTTATGCAATGTGTTTTTAGATGGCTGCAATGCCACTTCCTCCTATGCCTGCCCCTCCTCCACCACCCCCCAACCTAGGAATGGCTTTCACAATGGGCATGAATTCTGAGGGCAGTAAACCACTACAATCGGACTCCCTCCCAAAGGTTTGAAATAATTGTCAGTTGGTGATTTTTATTTATTTTTTGTATCATTTTTGGTTGTATTTTCCTGGTAAATTATTAATCTTTTCTTGTAGGCAACACTCATTGATCAGGATTCTCCTGCTGCACGATCCCTTCTTCTCAATAGAGGTAGTAATAGATACATATATTGGGAGTTCTCATTTCTGTCCACAAATCTCTGCAGCTAGCCCTATGTGTTTTTAATTTGCAGGTAACCTTTCTATTGGAACTATCATTCCACCTCTGATACCTTCCATTGCTCGACAGCGAGGACTTGGTCAAACACCTGGGGATGAATCTAGAGAGGCAAGTGTGTTTTTTTTTTTTTTGACCGATGGTTGGCGCAAAATCTTGGCTTTGTGGCAAACTGAATATCGGCCAGTGCATGTGTTTGTTTTTTTTGTTTTTTTTTTAGAATTTGGACTTGAGTCAATGACATCAGTTGGATATTGACTTAAAGCGGTTATAAACCTGCTAAGGGGAAGAAAAAAAACCTGCAAGATAAAGGCATAATGTGCTAGTATGCACCTCAAACGAGCACATAATGAAATGCTTGCCTTAGAAGGAAGCCCTCTTGGTGGTGCCCGGTCACCACTGAGAGGGTTGACATCTTCTCCCTTCCCTTCTTCCAGTATCGAGGGCTCCGGGGCTTACCTGCAGGTAAAAATAAAGCAGGATATACAACAGCTTTCAGTCAAGGTTCACACCTATGCATTTTTTAGTGTGTTTTGCAATTTGTAGAAACACACTACAGTCCATTTAACATGGTTTCCTATGGGATACATTCACATCTATGCGATTTTCAGCCGCTGCGTTTTTGGAAGGGACTTTTTTCCCCGCAGCAGATTGAGGGACAGGGAGCCTTAAGTTGGGGGGTTTAGAGCTTGCTTGTCCAAACTTCAACCCTCCCCTCTTGGGCTGCATGCTCGGATAAGGGTTTGGTATGTTTTTTTTTTGGGGGGGGGGCACACCAATACATTTTTCTTGCACCCAGCTGTCAGCGGGACACCCTGTCACAATCGTGTGTTCAAAAACACGCAAGTAAACCGCATAGACGTGAACCTAGCCTTAGTGGATTCTGAGATTATTCAGAATTCGAGGCTGGGTTCATACTGGTACGAACAGACGTTGCATGCGATTTGCTTCACATTGCTGTGCATATCACTTGTGATGTCTGTGCGATGCAAATTCAGCCATACAAACTGCATGGATGAAATCACTTCGCATTTGCACCCTTTTAGTCTGCACTGGAATCGTATTACATAGGTTTACACTCATGCGATCCGATTCCTGTACCATTTGACAGTTTGCACTGCAATCTGCGAATTGATCTGGGGGTGTCCATTAACTTTCTATTGACACTCACAGCGGTTCAGAGGGCAGTGTGATCTGCCTGCGAGTAACATGTGATGCGGGAACCCGCACTGGAATCGCGCTGGTTTCCACATCACATGTGAACCCAACCTCATAAGTGCATCTGACCTGCAACTTTCCTCAATTTGACCTGCTTCAAGGGGGTTTTGCTTTCCCTAGATTTGTATGGAAATTCAAAATCCATCTGGCAACAGCCCACAGAAATTTTTACTTCAAAAAGGATTTTTTAAACCGGGTATCTGTTATTTTTCAGTTTGGTTCTTTAATGTTTTGCATGAGTAATTTTATTTGCTATTGTTTTATAGACAGAAGATTCTTCCGTAGGCCCAAAGATTCCTCAAGTTCTTGAAAAAATTCTACAGCTTAAAGAGATCAGACAAGAGGAGATGAATGTGACTGTTACCACAGGTAGTGTATTTTGCATTCACTGATTATTTTGAAGAGTTTGACTGTGCTTGGAGCCAATATATAAATCTTTCCTAGAAGCAGAGGTCTTTCTTGCCCATTGAGAGGCATGGAACACGATATACTTTCAGGTTATACTCTCACATACAGTAGAATTGAGCAATCGGAAAACTTACCAGCTAGCCCTGGTTCACATTGATGCTACTTTGAAATCGTGTTAGTTTACTTGACGTAAGTATAAGGGGTCCTGCTGCGCGCGCACACAAGGGTTTTTTTTTCTTAATGCATAGAATGCATTAGGTTAAAAAAAAACTTCTGAATCACTTGCAGACCAGCCAGAGAAGTTACGGTACAGCACTTTGTGTAATGGATACAATGGGCGCAAGGAGGCGATGCGCATGTCCGCCGGCCACCTGCAATTGCTCCACAGCGAGGCAACATGAGCATCTGCCTTTGTAAACAAAGCAGATCCCAGTTATGTCAGGGGAAATAGTGTAATCGTCTGTTCCTAGTGATTAGGAACAACAATTTCTCTCTACTCCCAGTCAGTCCACTCCCCCCACAGTTAGAAACACCTCCCTAGGACACACTTAACCCCTTGATTGCTCTTAGTGTTAACCCCTTTCATGCCAATGTCATTTATACAGTAATCTGTGCATTTTTATCACGCTTATCGATGCATAACTGTCACAGGTCCCCAAAAAGTGTCATCTGTCCGCCGCAATGTTGCAGTCCTGCTACAAATCGCTGATCACCACCATTACTAGTAAATAATGCCATAAATCTATGGGGGGGAGGGGTTCCCATCAAAATTCTCGGCACACAAGTCGCATTGCAAGTCGGATCACCTTGGTCCGCCTTTTGGTGCGACTTCTATTCAAATTAATGGACTCCTATAGGGAATCATTGATTTTGAATAGAGGCAGAGAAACTCCAGCCAATGCTTCAAGCTTTTGCGCTGGAGCCTCAGAACACGATGGTTCTGTGGTGTGTTTTTATTTTTATTTTATTTTTTTAGCTTAAAAATGCCAATGCCTGTTACAGCTCAAAAACGCAGTGGTGTGAGGCCATTGAGTAACACGAAGTGGCGTTTTTAAGCTGTAATGTGTGTGTGTGTGTGTGTGTGTGTGTGTGTATATCTATCCTATCTATCTCAGGGCTCAAAATTTGTGCTCGCATTTGGCGAGGAGATTTATGTGCAGTGCGAGTGCCACTCAGACACACACATTGCGGCCAGTAACTCAACTAAGCTGCCGCGCCGTCCCTGCACAGGCTAGCAGCTGATTGGATACGAGTAGGGTTGTACCGATACCAGTATCGGTATCGGGACCGATACTGAGCATTTGCGGGAGTACTTGTACTCCCGCAAATGCCCCCCGATGTCAGATGCGATACTTCCCCCCATCCCCCCCCGCCGTCGCCGCATACCGCAACGGCGCCACCTAGTTAATCAGCGTGCGGGGAACATTACAGCTTTCATTTGAATAGCTGTCTGTTCTCCGCCGCGCCGCATATAGACACTCCCCCTTGCTCGGGATTGGACAGGGGGTTCTGTCAAAGTGCAGATCACCCGTCCAATCCCGAGCAAGGGGGAGTGTCTATGCGCGGCGGGGAACACACAGCTATTCAAATGAAAGCTGTAATGTTCCCTGCACGCTGATTAACTAGGCGGCATCTAGGTATGGGGAGACATGGCGGCATCTGTGGGGGACATGGCGGCATCTGGGGACACATTTAAAAAAAAGTATCGGTATTCGGTATCGGCGAGTACTTGAAAAAAAGTATCGGTACTTGTACTCGGTCCTAAAAAAGTGGTATCGGGACAACCCTAGATACGAGCGTGCGCCGCCCGGGACCGCCCCTATTCACCTCCCATAGGCCAGTAGTACAGTTGAAATGTACCTAGAACTGCTGCCCGGATCCGCGCCTCTCAGTCACAGGCAGCACGCCACTACTATACCAGACGCCGCCCGGGACCGCCCCTCTCCACCTCCCAGGCTCCCACACATCCAAGGAGTGCACCGTGCCCGCAGTAAAACAGTATGTTAAGACAGATGTGTGTTCTGGAGGCACTGGGAGTTTGCTGGGAGGGGGATTGAAGGAACATGTGCTGGATTGGGGGGGGACGGGGGGTTAATTGCAGATTTAGACTTTAAATCATCCCCCCAATCCATTATACCTATGCCCCCAATTCTGCCCCCTTCCCCACATTTGGCTGCAATGAGGGGACATTTGGCTGCACTGAGGACACATGCTGCACTTGTAGACATGAGTAGGCTGCATTTTTGGGCATGGATAAAGTTGTTGTTAATATTTATTTTTATAACTTAATTCTGCATAAAACATTTAGGTGTAATTTCATGAGATAATTTATGAGGGCGTGTCTAGGGGCGGGACATGGTAGGGGTTGAGCGGGGCAACTGGTGGCGAGTAACCCTTGAGGCCTGGCTAGTAGCTCAGGACTTGAAATTTTGAGCCCTGCTCTATCTCATTATCCTAAACTGGCCTACAGATTGTTTTTGTTTGCCTGTGTCTAATCCTCCTGTAACCCAAAAAACTAGAGAAAGGGTTTTACGGCGAGTACAAAAATCCTGCTTTTGATATCAACTACCCTGTTGTCTCGTTGGGTAAAACAAGCCTGCTGATACTCTATGCAGCATAGTAGTCTTTTGTCCCAGTAGAGCATCTTCAAAGAGAACATCATCTTGCAAATGTTTTTCATCTATTAATTTATTTGTTATAGAAGAGGAAGATTACGATGACAGACAAGTTTACACTGCATCGGAAACTGAAGAAGAGAGCACTGGACAAAAGAAGGAGGTATGAAAATGGAACTGAATTGGATAACAGAATATCTGGGATTTAACCTGATCCAGGATGCAAAGCTATACTTTATTCAGCTGCAGGTTTAGGTTTACCTCACAATACCTGTCCACGTTTTGTCGTGTTACAACCAAAACCATAAATGTTTTTTTTTGGGATTTTATATGATAGACCCACACAAAGTGGCACATAATTGTGAAGTGGAAGTAAAATGATAAATGAGTTTCAATTTTATTTACAAATATCTGAAAAGTGTGGCGTGCATTTGTAATCTGCCCCCCTGAGTCAATACTTTCAAAAGCCAACTTTTGCTGCAATTAAAGCTGCATGTCTTTTTGGGTATGTCTCTACCAGCTTTGCACATCTAGAGTGAAAATCTTGCCCATTCTTCTTTGCACAGCTTGAGCTCTGTCAGATTGAATGGAGAGTGTCTTTCTGTGAACAGCAATTTTTTAGTCTTGCCACAGATTCTCAATTGGATTTAGGTCTTGCTTGGATCTAAACCATTCCATTGTAGCTCTGGCTGTATGTTTAGTGTCGTTGTTTTGCTGAAGGTGAACCTCTGCCCAATTGTCTCTAGTCTTTTGCGGACTCAGGTTTTCTTCTAAAATTGCCCTGTCTTTGGCTCTATCTCTGACCAGCTTCCCTGTCCCTGCTGACGAAAAGCATCACCACAACATGATGCTGCCACCACCATGTTTCACGGTGGGGGATGGTGTGTTCAGGGTGATGTGCAGTGTTAGTTTTCCGTCACACATAGCGTTTTGCTTTTAGGCCAAAAAGTAACATTTTGGATTAATCTGATCAGAGCACCTTCTTCCACATGTTTGCTTTGTCCCCCACATGGTTTTTCACAAACTGCAAATGGGACTTCTTATGGCTTTCTTTTAACAATGGCTTTCTTCTTGCCACTCTTCCATAAAGACCAGATTTGTGGAGTTCAGGAGTTCACGACTAATAGTTGTCCTGTGGACCTATTCTCCTACCTAAGCTGTGGATCTCTGCAGCTCTTCCAGAGCTTCAATGGGCCTATTGGCTTCATTCTCTTTGCCCGGCATGTCAGTTTTTTTTCATATTCTTTATTTAGTTAAAGGGTCACTAAAGGAATTTTTTATTTTTTTTTGCTAAATAGCTTCCTTTACATTACTGCAGTCCTGGTTTCATGTCCTCATTGTTCGTTTTTGCTCTGATGTTGCTGTAATTCTGCTCTGTTCTGGACACTTCCTGGTTGTCTGTTTCCTGATCACCACAGTACTGTGAGATTCTAGTTTTGTTTTCCAAACCAATACTGCTCTATGGGTCTGTCCAGCACGGAGGCATCAAATAACATGCAAAAACTAAGCTAATTGCAAAAACAAAACTGAAACTAGGAGGTACATTATATGGTTGATTTTTAATCGTCTCTATACCCTGTAAACAGTAATTTCAGCTAAAAAATGTTTTTCCTTTAGTGACCCTTTAATCCATCATACACGGAACAGCTGATACATTTGATCAGGTACATGAATAGAGTGAACGTAAAGCAAACCAAATGTATAATATCAGTTATAATTGGTATAAGTATATGGGCGGCCATGTCGGAGCGCCCAATAATCATGAAATCTTCAAGACCTAAACTGTTAGTGGAGGAATCTGCACTCTAGGTTCGATTAATCATTGCCGCCATGAATGTGCGGATAAAGTGTTTTATTGTAGTGTTGGGGAAAAAAAGGATGAAACTGGAAAGGATAGGAAGAAAAGAGGTTGCAGTGAAGGAAAAGGAAAGATAAGGAAAGTAGAGGGGGGGAGAACAGAACAAGTGTAGCTGCCGGCAGGGGGATAGGGGGCACCCTGTAGGCGTTCGAACACTGTTTTTAATAACCTCAGGATGCAAAAAGTGCCTTTTCTTCCTCCGGGAATTTGAATGTATTCCAATGGACCCAAGTTTTAGAGTAGGTCTCGTGCTGGTTTTGGGCCAATAGTAGCAGATTTTCCATCTTATTTACCTCCAACTCTTGTGAGCCATAGCGTAATAGTAGGGGGCCTTGAGCCTCTCCAATGCAGGGCAATGCACGATCTGGCAGCATTAAAAAAAAAAGCCGCAAGATTGATTTAATATATATTTTTTCAGATATGTTCGAAACGTGTAATAGAAATAGATTCATTTTTCAGGGAGGATGTAGTCAGTGAATTTCTGAGATATACGATGTACCTCCTTCCAGAAGTGCTCTAACTCCCCCCCGGTCTTCCCAACATCTCCAGCATTTGTCGGGGATCGAGGGGGGAGTATTTGTGAAGTATTAAGGGTGTATGGTACCATCTCGTCAAAAGTTTGAAATTCGTTTCTTGGGTACGATTGCAAATGGTTGATTTTAAAGCAGAGTGTATAATCTGCTTATGTTTTGCCGGGGGAAAAGGTCCTGTCCAATGTAATTTCCCACTTCCGTATAAAGGGGGGAATATAATCATCAGGGGGGGGGGGGGCGGCAATCAATAGCGCATACATTTGCAAGAGTGTATGAGAACTGGGACCCGTCTCCTCACATAGTTGTTCTATGGGGATCAGAGGTCATTGGAATGTGTCCGGGGACAGAAGGCTATTAAATGTCAAAGCTGTACACCGCTCCAGAAGTCAAGGCAGTAGCGATCATTTGGCGAGGTCAACACAGACGGTGAGGGCCAGGTCGTGCGAAATGCGAAGCCTGGTAACATTGCAAGTCTAAAAGTAGTCTAAAAGGTCCCTCTTGTAATCCTGGGGGAAGCGGGGAATCCCCACAATAGGATAAAAGGGGGAGTAGGCGGGTGATAGTGAGGTAGTAGAGCATATTCGGGAACAGATGCACAAAGTGGGTCCCAAAGTTGGGTGCTATTTAAGAGCAGGATTAAGATCTGTAAAACCCAAGACCGCACGACGCAGCGGGACCATGCATTGTGATTGCTCAATCTTTGGCCACAGTTTGAGACCTGCATGTCTACAACAGTCTATTAGTCTTACCATGTGGGCCGCTTGTAGTATTTCTGCATATTGGGTACTGCTAACCCACCGTGCTACTTAGGCATAGTTCTAGGTCTTTTGTGGGCCCAAATAAAATTTGGTTATTAACGCGTTGATCTGTTTGAAGAATTCTGTAGGTATGTGAATTGGCAATGTTTGAAAGATATGTAAATTTGTGCAGAATTGAAATTTTTATTATGTTGCATCTACCAAACCAAGAAAAAGGCCCTGATGCCACTTGTAAAGTAGGGTCTGTACTCTACTAAGTAGAGGTGGAAAGTTCAAGGCATACATTTGATTCAATTTAGGTGGAATGAACATGCCCAGATATTTAAGGGCCATAGGAGTCCATCTAAAATTGAAGTTGGCTTTTAAGGTGTTAATTTGGGACAGGGACATAGATACACCCATTGCCTCTGATTTAGACATGTTTATTTTTAAATTAGAGAGGGAACCATATTGATCTAGTTCTCTTAAAAGGTTTGGTAGGGATATAACTGGTTTGGTAAGTGAGAATAGAAGGTCATCCGTGTAAGCGCATACCTTATGATGTAAATCCCCTGTTCGAATCCCAATGATGTCCAGGTTTTGCCTGACCCTGCAGAGGAATGATTCTAATGAAAGGGCAAAGAGAGGTGATAGGGGACACCCTTGAAGGGTTCCGTTTGAAATAGGAAAAGGTTCTGATAACAGTCCATTTGCTTTAATTTGTGCCATGAGCCTTGAGTATACACTCAAAATCCCGGCCTGTCAGTTTAAGTGGACAGCCATGGTTTGGTAGGTTTGCAGTTGTGCCATACTATTTCCGTGTGATGTTCACAGCTTGAGATTTTTTTTTATAACTTCGCCCTGCTTTAAACTTCTCCACAACTTTATTCCTGACCTGTCTGGTAGGTTCCTTGGCCTTCATGACGTTTGTTCACTATGGTTCTCTAACAAAACAAACCTCTGAGGGCTTCACAGAACAGGCTGTATTTATGAGATTAAATTACACGCATGTTTGCCATTTACTAATTGGGTGACTTTTTAAGGCAATTGGTTCCACTAGATTTTAGTTGGGGGTAACGGAGTAATGGGGGCTTCATACAAATGCATGCCACACTATTCAGATATTTATTTGTAAAAAACTTGGAAAACCATTTATCATTTTCCTTCCACTTAACAATTATGTGCCACTTTGTGCTGCTCGATCACATAAAATACATTTTCGTTTTTTCTTTTTTTCTTTTTTTTTTAGGGGGCACCTGTGTCCCAATGCAAAGATTTCCCTTCATTTGCTGTCCCGTAGCCAAATCGGGAAGTGAGAGGAAAGCCCCACCAAAGTGAGGGAATCCCAGGGTCACAAGAACTAGGGGCTTCATTGGAAATCTTTAATCTATTCCTGTTCAGATGACAACTCAAAATTTTGGAATTATTTATGTTCACTTTGAATGATAACGTTAAACAGATTAAAGGGGTTGTAAAGGTTAATTTTTTATTTTCTAAATAGGTTCCTTTAAGCTAGTGCATTGTTGGTTCACTTACCTTTTCCTTCGATTTCCCTTCTAAATGAATCTTCCTAACTGGGGCACAGACAGCAAAAAATAACTGACAGGTTCTAATCCCTCTCTTCTCGATCCAAAACTAAAAAGTTTTGCTTTTTAGTTAAATATTCCCAAAACTGGTACATTTGAACTATGCAGTAATTGATTCTCATTTGCATGTTTTCTCTAATAAACTGTCAGTCCATTGAGGACTAGTGTCATAACTGTAATGCTTTGGCAACTGCAGATGAAACGGAGGCTAGGATGGCAACTTCCTTTGCTTTAGCTGCCTGAGGACTGCCCCATTGCACGTTTATTGCTAGAGGGCGGCCCTCCTGTGTAGAATCGTGTGTGTGTGTGTGTGTGTGTGTGTGTGTGTGTGTGTGTGTGTGTGTGTGTGTGTGTGTGTGTGTGTGTGTGTGTGTGTAATATAATGTTTGAATATATAATATAAACCAATCTGTGGGTGCCAGGCACTGGATGTCTGCCATCTTCCAAGTCACCAGCAAAATGCATCGAGCGGAGATCTGCCTATGTAAAGGCATATCTTCTTTCTGACGGGATAAGGCATGGATTCTGTGTTCTTGTACAACTAATAAGGGGTTTGTTCCACTTTGAATTGTTATAATGAAGCCTATAAGGTAGAAGAGGATATGGTTTTGTAAATGCTAGGAAATATATGCAAGTAAAATGTAGTCTTCAGAGGTTCTAATTTATCATATTAATGGTATAGCTAGTAGGAGGGAGTTGCAGCCATCTGGACTTGTTCTCTAATGTTGAAGATGCATCGTAGATTCTCCAGCTAGTAACTACGGAACACTGTGTGTGTGTGTGTGTGTGTGTGTGTGTGTGTGTGTGTGTGTGTGTGTGTGTGTGTGTGTTGTTTTTTTTATTTTTTATTATATATTATTACAGTATCCAGGTAAATGTGTGACTACAAAGTCCAAACACTGGGGTCCTTGAATCGTATCGAAATATGTTAAAAGCTGAAATGGAATGTAAGGTATAAATCTTTTCTCCCCACAGAAAAAAAGTCGTAGACGAAGAAATCGTAAGAAACGAATACGCAGACGAGTAATTGCAGTGCCTACTGTTGTAGGGGATGAGCTGAATGAGGCAGCAGAAGCTGACACAGCAGGAGGAAAAGTTGAAATAGAGTATGTTATTGAAGAGCCAGAGATTTATGATCCCAATTTCATTTTCTTCAAGAGGATCTTCCAGGCATTTAAGGTACCCCATATGATATTTTGCAGGTCATTTGTTTTACTAACAAAATACCTCTCTACCCTGTGGAATAAAAGCTAGCAATTTTTTTGTGGGAGGGCTTTGCTTTTAAGAAGTAAAGATCTAATTCAACGCCGTGACCAAATTAACTTATTGATCCACTAAACACCTTTTTGTGTGAAAGATCAAATTCTATACAGATATAATACAATTGTTTTATATTTCTCAAATCCCATCGTCTGACTTCAGTAAACTATCCTGAGTAACTGGGGAGCACTGTGCTCTTTTCACCTGGTCCAGGGGGGGTTGATGGAAAGTTGGTGTTGGGTGTAACTTTGTATCTTTTTAAATTGCAGCTGACAGATGATGTTAAGCGGGAAAAGGAAAAGGAGCCAGAAAAAGTGGAGAAGGTGGAACCAGCTGCTCCTAGAAAAAGATTTGAGGAGGAACTAATGGACAGTGACGATGACAGCGATGATGAGGTTGGAAATCAACATGTATATGTTTCTTTAATAATTGTCTGTTATAACGATTTTCTGTGTTTTCTTAGTTCTTAATTTATGTGTGACTCTAAATCTGTAGGTTTTTCCACGTCTCACTGTTTACTTTCTCATACAGTGTGATCTTATTGTTTTTTTTCTCTTAATCTCTTTTACAGGATAGAAAACTAGATGCTTCTAAGCTGTCTAAGAAGAAATTAAGGCGAATGAATAGGTTCACAGTGGCAGAACTGAAGCAGGTAATAGTTTAGATCTGGTGGGCATGAAATCATATAGTTATGATTATATGTTTACAAAACAAAGAGAAAAATAAAAACAAATGTATAAATATATGTAAACCACCCCTTAGACCAGTGGTTCTCAATCTGGGGGTCAAATGACTATTTAAAATACAAAAGGAGTCGCGCTATGTAATTAATAAATTGCATATGAAAAATAGTAAGTGAATAAAAATGTGCAAATATAAAGAAAGAGTGGACCCAAATGATCAGAAAAAATCACAAAAAAACACTGGGGTCCACAAATATTAGTGAAAAAGGAGGGAATAAACCCAATCAAAAAAATATATATCTTTAAAAGAATTGTACATAGTCCCAAATAAAGTGATAAGAAAAAGTACCAAAGTGTTTAGGAATAATCCACAACGTTGTGATGACTGACACACAGGAGACCTCCACCAACAGTTAACACGGACTCTTACCACAGGGTAAGTAAAATACAGCAAAACCGAAATCCAAACGTATTATGACAACAGACTCGCTCTTCTATCCACTGAAGTTTTCCTATTTGGCAGCTCAACTCAGTATTCCAGCATAGGAGAGGAGAGATCAAAGGGACTCATAGCGTAATATTGCTTAAAAATGTTTAATAAAACGAAAGTAATGCACTTACATTTAATCCATTAAAAACAGGCATTCAGAAAGAAATACAGCCGGCCGGTCTGTATATGAAGTGTGTGCCCAGAATATCCGGGGTCCTCACGAGTGCAACGCGGTGACGTCAAAGCGCCTCCTCCCAACGTTTCGTCTACAGACGTGGTCACGGGATGAGGAGGCGCTTCACATCACCGCATTAAATACATAGAAGGGGAGGAGGAAAGGCGTAACCAGACTCAGAGACAAACCCGTCCTTGAACGCACTTCGTCCATCTTGATTAATGGAAAACCATCGGCAGCTGCCAATACAGTGTCCCCCAACAGAACGAAACAGTCAGTGTTACATCGAGATCGTAACAACGGAGTGTTGTTTCCATGGTCAACCAATCCTACCATTAAATTGCACTTGGCTGTAAACAGCAAACCTAAAAAATATCAATATCCAATTGGAGGATCCATCTCAACATTCCAAAAAGGAACTGTTAAGGCAAAAAACGTCCTTTAATATCAACATTCCGTCCCCGCTGAAAGCAAGGACAGTATGTATATACAGAGAAACGCCCAATTAAGGTTATATACAGAAAACCAAAAAAAAGGTTTATAAATTATATATATAATATTGTCCAGAGATTCGAACGTGCATCTGGACGGGTCCATCTCCAGTCATACCAATACAAGTATAATAAAAACATTAACAATATAAAATATATTGATAGACGGTAAAAAACCCTTCAATCTTATTCAAAGACCAAAAACATTTATACATTGAAGAAAAATAAAAAAGGAAAATTAAAAATGAAATGGGAAAAATGTTCATGACATATACTTCAGCATACTTTGTATGACAGATAATAAAATTATGAGTTGTCTATGAAGCAATTTACGTCAACTTCAATATTTAACCCATATGGGGTATAACATTTTAATTTATGAATCCAGGCCATTTCTGACCTGGAAATGTTCCTCACCAGGTCGCTTCCTCTCCAGTGAGCAATAAATTTGTCAATACCCAAGAAAACCGTGTTACTTGGGTCCTTACTGTGACAAAGCAAATAATGTTTAGACACAGAGTGCTCTGTGAAGCCACTCCGTATATTTGCAATGTGCTCGTTTAACCTTATGTGGAGGGGGCGCTTGGTCCTGCCCACATATTGGAGACCACACGGGCACATTAGCAAGTAGATGACGCCCACTGTGGAACATGTAATAAATGGCTTTATCTTGAACCTTTTCTGGGTACAACTGGAGCTGAATTCCGTAGTCCTTTTAGTGGTTCGCCCGTTCAGACCACAGCTCTGGCACCTACCACACTTAAAGAACCCTGTCAGGCCTGATGAGAACATTGAGGGAATCCTAGGGGGGTCCTGTACATTAGGAGCCAATTTGTCTCTCAAAGACGGAAGTCCTCTAAACACCACCTGAGGCCTTTCAGGTAATAATTTATTCAGGACACTGTCACTTTTTAGAATATGCCAGTATTTTGAAAAAATATGTGTGACACTTCTATGTTGGCATGAAAAATCAGTGACAAATGGGCATTTAAATCTAGCGGAGTCATTCCGAGGTTTATCCTCCAGTAATGTAGCTCTGTCTAGATTTGCCACTTGATCCAACGTATTGGACAGGGCTTCACTACAATACCCCTTAGATATAAATCTTTCTGTTAAAACACTGGCCTGTTCAGAAAAGGAAGACTGTTTAGTGCAATTCCTTTTTAAACGGAGGTATTGACTTTTTGGAACAGAGTCTAACCAAGGTGAATAATGACAGCTGTCTTTGGATATATAGGAGTTCCTATCTGTCGACTTAAAATGTGTAGTAGTTACAAAACAACCTTCTTCGACTGAAATTAACAAATCCAAAAAGCTGATCTGTGTCTGACTGGCCTCATATGTCAAAAAAATCCCACGTTCATTGTTGTGTAATGAATCAATGAATAGAGCTAGATCATTTTCAGGACCTTCCCAGAGGAGAAGGATGTCGTCGATGTATCTGGCCCACAGCAAAATCTGGGGCCTAGATTGAACACGGACGACATCCTCCTCCCAAAGGGCCATAAATAAGTTCGAGGCTGGGAGCATATTTCGCTCCCATAGCCACCCCGCGGCTCTGTTGGTAAAACTTGCCATCGTGCCAGAAAAAGTTGTGTGGCTGCGAACTCTAACAGTTCCATTATGAAGGTAATTTGCATGGTGTCAAGACCACTATCTTTGATCAAATAGTGGGACACCGCATGTAGACCAAGCTTGTGGGGTATGACGGTGTATAATGAAGTGACATCCGCTGTCACCAGCCAAATCCCAGAGGAAGGTGTTAACCTGGAAAGTATATTAATTACATCCTTAGTATCTTTAATATAAGATGGCATTTCTTTATCGTACATCACGGGACACAGAGCAGCATAGCCATTACATATGGGTTATATAGTGTACCTTCAGGTGATGGACACTGGCACTCTCCGACAGGAAGTTCCCTCCCTATATAACCCCCACCCATAGTGGGAGTACCTCAGTTTTTTCGCCAGTGTCTTAGGTGTTGGTGCACGTTGAAGGTTGTGCCTGCAGTTTGTCCTTGGGACCAGGGCCAGCCGACCGGATCCGTCCAAGGTGCTTCATAGCCAAAGTGGACGGTACCCGGGCCCCAATTCGTGGATGGGGTTTTGCCTATAATGCCTCTCCTTGGAGGGCTGGACTCTGGGTTCCAGGACTGGGTTTTTTAACCTATGAATTCCTGCTGCCAGTAGTGCTGTATAGGTCCAGGTGTGTGGTGTTCCTGACTTGGACCCCGGTCCCTGAAGGTCTATGACCATACCCACGGTGAAGGGGGAAGATTGGGCCTCTTGCATGAGCAATACCCTGCGGCGTGGAAAGGTAAGCGGGGGGCCTACGGAACTTGGTTTGTCAGTGGGCTCCCCACAGGGGACTCTGGGGAAAAGCCTTTTTTATGCCTCTGTGCATGGGCTAAAAGAGAAACCACAAAGTCTGCATGACTGGATGGCTCAAACACCCAGGTATACTGTTCCTCTGGCTGGGCTAATAGACTGCTACTGCTGCTACAAGGTGTTTTGCTCCTTGAAATGTAAAAGGGAGCATGTCAGGTTTAAATTACTTACTTCCTGATGTCTGTGTGTCTCCAGCAGCTCCCGGGCTCCTCTCCCCACATGGATTCTGCTTCCTGAGAGCGGCGTCGGGAGCGCGCGCGCGTGCGCGCGCACTGTTATAGGCGCCGACGCTGCGTGGAGGGGCGGGGGACGCCCAGGGAGTTCCCTCCCCTCTGTACATCAGAGGGAAAAACTCTATTTAGCCTGTCAGTTTGCTGAAGGCTGTGAAGGGACACGGAGCAGCGATGCTGAGCAGGATAGGTTTGCCTATGTTATGCTGACACAGTGACACCTAGTGGCCGTTTTTTTTGTACACACCTTGCTAAAGAGCTGTTTAAGCTCATATTTTCTCTGAAAAGCCGGTGTACTAAGTAGCAGTCAGAGTACTTAGTATTTGGTACTCTCTTAGCCCAGCATTAAGGGAAGCAATATTAGGATATGATTAAGCCCTTGGGGCTCAATATTGCTATCTCTTGTTAGGTTTTGGGAAGTTTAGTTTCTGTCTAACATTACCCTAGCCTAAATTTTTTTTTCCTCATTTATTTAAATGTGTGTTTTTCTCCAGCTATTACAGTTAGTTGTATATTAGCGGAGTATCTCAGATTTGTTATTATGGCTCCTAAGGGTGCAGGGAACGCTAAAAATGCTAAAGGTGTTAAAAAGCCGAAGGGTTCCCCATCGGGCTCGGAGGATATTTCCCAGAATCCACCTGCCCCTACCTCCCCGGAGGATCCGGAGGTTGCTGCCCTGGGTGAGCCATCGGGGTTGCTAGGTGCTATGGCGGGCCCTATTCAACCAACTCCTTCCTATGTCACGGAAGAGATGTTAGCCTCCACCTTGGGTGGATTTGAAAAGAGGATGGCCGCTCTTATTACGGCCTCTTTATCCGGGAAGAAGCGGGCTAGGTCCCCGTCTCCCAGGTTTGAATCTCCTGAGGAAGATGTCCTTTCCACTGAGGAATTGGAAGATACAGGAGACCAGGCTGAGGATCATCTGGACCATTTGGGTTCTGAAGATTCTACTATAGAAGAACCTTTTTCAGCTTCTCACGCAGAAAAATTGTGGGTTCAGTCCTTAACGGATATGGTGCGGTCAGCTTTTAAAATGCCTTTGCCTCAGCCGCTGGCCTCCGCTGTGTCCTCATTGGGCTCCCTAAAAGCGCCCCAAGCCAACCTGGTGTTCCCGGTCCATCCTTTGTTAAAGGACCTGATATTTCAGGACTGGGTTAAGCCAGACAGGATTTTTTTGCCTCCTAAAAGGTTCGCAGTTATGTACCCTTTAGAGGAGGAGTTTTCAAAAAAATGGGCTGTCCCCACTGTTGACGCAGCCATATCATGTGTCAATAAAGCTTTAACATGTCCAGTGGACAATATTCACATGTTCAAAGATCCTGTGGATAAAAGGCTTGAGACCTTACTAAAGGCATCCTTTTCCACAGCGGGGGCAGTGGTCCAGCCAGCTGTAGCTGCCATTGGCGTCTGCCAGGCTTTAAAAGACCAGGCCAAGCAGGCCCTAAAGGACCTCCCGGCTCAACAGGCTCAGGACTTAGCCGATCTACCTAGAGCCTTATGTTTCGCGGTAGACGCTATCAAGGATTCAATCCAACAGGCGTCCCGCCTATCCCTGTATTTGGTCCACATGAGAAGATTACTTTGGTTAAAGAACTGGTCTGCAGAAACCCCCTGCAAAAAACTCCTTACAGGATTCTCCTTTCAAGGAGAGAGATTGTTTGGAGAAGATCTTGACAAATATATTCAAAAGATCTCTAGTGGTAAGAGCACCCTTTTGCCGGTTAAGAAAAGGTTCCGAGGTCCCTCTTTTAAGCGCCCAACCTCTCCAGTTCCAGGGCCCTCATTCTCTAGGCAGTATCGACGGCCTCCTGGACGCGCAGCTGCAAACAGGCCCCAGGGGCAAGCTGCAGGGAACAAGAGACCGTGGAACCGTAAGCCGGTTAAGGCTGCCCCTAAGGCAGCCTTGTGAAGGGGCGCCCCCACTCTCTCGAGTGGGGGGAAGACTCCGGTTGTTCTCGGAGTTGTGGGGGGCCCAAGTTACCGACCAATGGGTTCTGTCCTCAGTAACTCAGGGGTACAAGCTGGAGTTTCGGGAGTTCCCCCCTCCTCACTTTCAAATGTCAAGACTTCCAGGCGACCCTCAGAGACAGGCATCGCTTCTGTCCGCCCTAGAGCGACTCCTATCTCAAGGAGTGATTATGGAAGTACCAGCAGGGGAGCAAGGACAAGGGTTTTACTCAAACCTCTTCGTTGTCCCGAAGCCAAACGGCGACGTCAGGCCTATTCTGGACCTAAAGTTATTAAACCGCTTTTTAAGAGTCCGGTCTTTTCGAATGGAGTCCATTCGTTCGGTGGTGGCCGCCCTCCAAGGAAAGGAGTTCTTGGCCTCCATCGATATAAAGGACGCATACCTGCACGTTCCGATTTTCCCAGGCCATTACAGGTATCTGCGTTTTGCCCTAAACTATCGGCATTATCAGTTCGTGGCTCTTCCGTTCGGACTAGCCACGGCCCCTCGGGTTTTTACGAAGATCCTGGCCCCCGTATTAGCCATCCTAAGGGAACAGGGCATTCTGATCATGGCCTACCTAGACGATCTTCTGGTAGTCGACCACTCAGCGGCCGGTCTAAATCGGGCAGTGTTGCTAGCAGTAAACTGCCTAGAGTCCCTGGGTTGGGTTCTAAACCGGGACAAATCGGCTTTACAGCCCACAAGAAGGTTGGAGTATCTAGGTCTGATTTTAGATACAAGACAACAACGGATCTTCCTGCCCCAGTCCAGAGTGGACTCGATAAGGGAGTTAATCCACATAGTCCTAAGCAGCACAAGGCCATCTATACGCCTCTGCATGCGCCTGTTGGGAAAGCTAGTGGCCACCTTCGAGGCAGTGCCCTATGCCCAGATCCATTCTCGGAGGCTACAGAGAGCAATTCTCGCGGCCTGGGACAAAAGACTCCAGGCCTTGGATCTTCCCATTTCCCTTCCCTATGCGGTAAGGCAGAGCCTGTGTTGGTGGCTAGTCACAAAAAATCTTCTGAAAGGAAGATCGTTCAATCCCCCCTCATGGAGGATAGTAACCACGGACGCCAGCCTATCAGGTTGGGGTGCAGTCCTAGACGATTTAACCCTACAGGGGAAATGGTCAAGGGCAGAATCAGCCCTACCCATAAATGTCTTAGAGATCCGAGCAGCTCGGTTGGCTCTTTTGGGCTGGACGGAGGTTCTGCAGGGCTCCCCAGTAAGGGTACAATCCGACAATGCCACTGCCGTAGCTTATATAAACCACCAGGGTGGCACCAGGAGTCAGGCAGCCCAAAGGGAGGTAGATCGGATCTTTTCATGGGCAGAAGCCCATGTCCCCTGCATCTCAGCTATCTTTATCCCCGGGGTGGACAATTGGCAAGCGGACTTCCTCAGCCGCCAACAGATGTCCCCAGGGGAGTGGTCCCTCCATCCCGAAGTGTTCCAGGTCATTTGCCGGAAGTGGGGTACTCCGGAGGTGGACATTATGGCGTCCAGATTCAATGCCAAAGTAGCAAACTTTGTCTCTCGAACGAGGGATCCATTGGCCTGCGGGACAGATGCCTTGGTGTGTCCTTGGCATCAGTTTGCGCTAATCTATGCCTTCCCTCCAATACGGATGCTACCCTGTCTTCTTCACAGAATTCAAAGGGAACGCAAGCCAGCGATTCTAGTGGCCCCAGCGTGGCCCCGAAGACCTTGGTACTCCTTGATAAAAAGGATGACCGTAGAGGAGCCTTGGGTCCTCCCTCTACGTCCGGACCTCCTCTCACAAGGGCCATTCTACCACCCTGCCTTACAGGCCCTAAATTTAACGGCCTGGCGGCTGAGTCCCTGATTCTCAGAAACAGAGGCCTTTCAGGGCAGGTCGTTTCTACCCTTATAAACGCAAGAAAACCAGTTTCCAGGTTAATATACTATAGGGTGTGGAAGGCCTATATTACCTGGTGTGAAACCAGGAAATGGGATCCCCGCAAATATACTATTGGGAGAATCCTGGAGTTTTTACAGTTGGGAGTGGAAAAAGGTTTGGCGGTCGGCACAATCAAGGGGCAGGTGTCTGCCTTGTCGGTCTTCTTCCAGAGATCGTTGGCTGCCCATTCCTTAATGAAATCCTTTTTTACAAGGTGTTATTCGGGTGAATCCCCCGATTAAAGCTCCCCTGTATCCTTGGGATCTAAATTTGGTTCTATCGGTCTTGCAAAGGCAGCCTTTTGAGCCCTTGTCCGCGATCCCTTTGGTCCTTTTGACTAGGAAACTAGTGTTTCTGGTGGCCATGGCATCCGCCAGAAGGGTGTCGGAGTTGGCAGCCTTGTCATGTAAGGCACCTTATTTATTATTGCATAAGGACAGGGTCGTTTTGCGGCCGCTTCCGTCCTTCCTGCCTAAGGTGGTATCAAATTTTCACCTTAATCAAGATGTGATTCTTCCATCATTTTTTCCAAAGCCTTCTTCTAAGGAAGAGAGGTTACTACATTCCTTGGATGTAGTTAGAGCTGTAAAGATTTACTTGGAAGCTACAGCCCAGATTCGTAAGACGGACGTCTTATTCATTCTGCCGGAAGGGCCCAAGAAGGGCCAGGCAGCGTCTAAGGCCACTATTGCTAAGTGGATTAGGCAGACGATTATTCAGGCCTATGGCCTGAAGGGGAAGAGTCCACCCTTATCGGTTAAGGCTCATTCCACTAGAGCTATAAGTGCCTCTTGGGCAGCGTATCACCAGGTCCCTATGGCTCAGGTCTGCAGGGCAGCAACCTGGTCATCTGTCCACACATTTGCAAAATTTTATCAAATGGACGTTAGGAGGAACGCTGATTCAGCCTTTGGGCAGGCGGTACTGCGGGCCGCAGTTTAATCTCCTCTTGTCCGGTGGCACCTCTTGTTTGGTTTTTTCTGGTTGTCTCCCTCCCCTCATGGAGCATTGCTTGGGGACATCCCATATGTAATGGCTATGCTGCTCTGTGTCCCGTGATGTACGATAAAGAAAAAGGGATTTTTATTAACAGCTTACCTGTAAAATCCTTTTCTTGTAGTACATCACGGGACACAGAGCTCCCACCCCTCTTATGGGGAATTTTGGGATGCATATTGCTTGCTACAAAACTGAGGTACTCCCACTATGGGTGGGGGTTATATAGGGAGGGAACTTCCTGTCGGAGAGTGCCAGTGTCCATCACCTGAAGGTACACTATATAACCCATATGTAATGGCTATGCTGCTCTGTGTCCCGTGATGTACTACAAGAAAAGGATTTTACAGGTAAGCTGTTAATAAAAATCCCTTTTTTTCTAACAAGGGGTTGGAGAAAAAAGTCAATGTACTTACCCACCCGGGACGTGACTGAGTCTATCCCACTTATGATGGGACGTCCCGGGGGGCAAGTCGGATGTTTGTGTACTTTCGGCAAGTAATATATTATAGGCGTTCTTGGGGCCTTTGGAATGCTTTCTCTTTATCATTAAAGGAGTTCTCTAAGCTAAAACTTTTAACCCCCGCTGTGCCGGGCTGTAAAACTATACAAAATAAACTTTCACTTACCTGCCTACGATCCCCCGTTGTTCCGATATCGCCGTCCCGTTCTCCCCCCCCCCCCCCCCCCAAGCACTACCACTCATCCCATTTCCCCCCACCAAGGGAAATTAGGATAGAGCGACATGAAAGGGAAAGAAAGAACAAATGTACCATAAGGGGTTTTAATACTGTACGAGTGGAAGGTACTCAGGGGAGCGATAAATGTCCGTGGGTTAGGGGTGCAAATTACTTGCCTTGGGTGCCGACAACCCATGCTACGGAAATTTTTACTGTTAGGGGTCCCCACAACTTGAGAAATGTTATCAAGTGGTAACGCCACTAGAAACGTTGAGAACCACTGCCTTAGACTTTAGTAAAGAGATGTTTGGAGACTTTTTCTTTTTAAATCATCCTTTGCTTTGTCATGTTCAGCCTTGCAGCTGGCTATTGACACTCTTAACTGTTGTATAGACTATGGAGAGCTTGGTAGTTGAATTATCTCCTGATAGAGACAATCCTACTCCTGCAAAATTACAGCTCTTGCCCTCAGCCCTACTATTCTGAGAAGATACCATGGAGATTTATCAAATCTCCAGAACGCCTTTACTTTCTCTGCATATGCACAGAGTCTTATGGCTTAGAGTTTTGAACCTGTGCAGGAAAGGCTTTTTTTGCATGCTTCTTTGAAGCGGAGCTCCTCTTTGGGAAAAATCCCTTGAATACATTAAGGCAGTCGACGGAAGGGGGGGGGGGGGTCTCTGTTTATGTAACCACTTAGGCAGAATGCTGGAGATGTACAACCTCGCTGACTGACTTTGACCATATTTTTTGACGTTGTGAGAAAATAATGTTTTTGGTTGGAGGTCACCAGCACTTTTACAGGAACTTTTGTTGGTGCCGATTCCCCTCACCATTTCAGTATGTCTTCTGGGGTTGGTGGGGGCTTTAGTACCAAAGAGGGCGCAGAGGAATTTCTTGTCTATTACTTTATTCTACGCACGGAAATCAATTGTATTGTACTGGAAAAAAACGGAAGCACCGTCACTTGCATTTTGCATGTGTATGGTTATCAAATCAATACCTTCCTATAAAGCAACAAATGCGGCAGGGGTGGCTGGCAGGTTCGGGCGCTATTTGGGTTCTCTATGACTCGTACAGATTACTTTAACTAGAAGAGATGCTGGTTAACAAGTAGGTCTGATTGATGTGGGGGAGAGGCTAGATTATTACCTTCCTGATATTGAAGAATAGCAGGAATGTCTTAATTCTATTGTGTGTGGGAAGAAAGGGGGGGGGGGGGTAGAATTGCTAGTATGTATATAGTATAATGGTCCTGGTGACCAGTTGAGTCTGGGTATGCCCAAATAGGCTTTGTGTTTGTATGCATGTTCTTTTTCAAAATCTAATAAAAGATATTTCAAAAATAAAAAGGGAAAGGAGGAAGGGTTCTTATCCCACTATCTGCAATTTCACTTCCTTTATTGTATGGGCTTTTTCTACCTTTTGTGTACAACCTGTCCCCCCCCCCCCCCCCCTCCAGGCATCATTGGGGGGAGGGGGGCAGCGGGGTTGCTTGCCGCAGGACTGTGAGCTGAGAGCATCTCTCTACAGCTCAGTGTCTGCAGCCGCCACAGTGAAGTACGCAGCCCGGCTCTCCCCGTTTTTCAGTTCCGGGGACCGATCGCAGGACCCCAGCGGCGATCAGGTCTCGCTTTCCCGGAGCTTAGGACCGGGTCGCGGGCGCGCGCCCGCGACCGGGTAGATGTAAAGGACGTGCCGGTACGTCCATCTGCCCAGCTGTGCCATTCTGCCGACGTATGTCATTGTGCGGCGGTTAAGTGGTTAAACGTGTTCCCTGGGAAGTGTTTCCAACTGTCGGGTTAGTGGATTTAGCTTAGCTGAAACGCAATCTCTCGCTTTTCCTCGACAGATCAGCAGTGTGCTTTGTGTGCTCATCGCTGATCTCTCTACTGTGAACAATCAGCAGGTCATCACGTCCGCCGGACCCGCTGATTGGCTCCCACTGTGTCCAATCCGTGACCATGAAATCACGTACAGGTACGTGATTTTGTGCACCCGGGCCTCCTGCTGTGAATACTTTTCGGATGCGCTTTAATAGGAGATTAGACGTTCCGCCTCCTGCACCATTCTTGCCTAGGCGAGCATGACCTTTCACTTTCGCTGCCTCCTGGAATATTTACTTCACTTTTGCCAGCAGGTATTACGTTCCAAAAAATGGGGCAGTGGCTGGCACTGTCTTTTTACATATTGTTCGACAGAAAGCACTGCCTCCTGGGATTTGTGACATTGGTATTCCAGGAGGTTTTACTATTCTCCATTCCTAGAACAATGTGTAAACAAACATAGTGCCAGATCTCTGCCTTTCGCATGTGTGAGATCTGGCACAGTTTTATTTGGATTCAGCTGGCTCTCTTACAAAGAAAGAGAGAAAATGGTGGCATGGGACAGGATCTTGAGTAGGAGAGTGGTGACAGAGAAGAGGACCACGCTGCATCTGCTTGGCTTGTTGGTATTCTGATCTGACTTCACCGGGCACCAAAGGTAGACGGGCAAAGACTTAAATTTGCATTTGGTTTGTGAATTTCCTCTTTAAAATTATACCTGGGCAGGTGATTTCTACCATGCAGATCTATTGATATGAGCAAGTTAATAAATGGGAGCAAGTAGTGATCGTATGTGTGTTTTGTGGTGTTTTTTTATTTTTATTTCCCCTCTAGTTAACACAAAGGGTGAACTTTTTTTTTTTTTTTAACGGTCGTCTTTTTTTTTTTTTTTTTTTTTTAACTTTTTCTTTTTTTGCCCTTGCTTTGTTTTCTCAGCTGGTATCTCGTCCAGATGTGGTGGAGATGCATGATGTTACAGCTCAGGATCCCAAACTCCTTGTGCATCTGAAGGGTACAAGAAATTCTGTCCCTGTCCCTCGCCACTGGTGTTTCAAACGCAAATATCTGCAGGGCAAGAGAGGAATTGAGAAACCACCATTTCAACTTCCTGACTTTATCAAGAGAACAGGTATCCAGGAAATGAGAGAGGCACTACAGGAAAAGGTAAAGAACTGTGTGGACAGAGTTTGAGTCGACTGAGGGTACTTTTATAATATAATATTTGTTTGCCACACTTGAAAATAAAGTTGTCAAATTGTACCTACCATATTTGCCGGCGTATAAGGCGACTGGGTGTATAAGACGACCCCCTAATTTTCCAGCTAAAATTGGGGTTTTGGGATATACTCGCCGTATAAGACGACCCCCTTCCGACTAGTCATGCCTCGACGATCCCATACCTTATCCCGGACATGCAGAGTCTCGGTCTGACTATGGACATCCATTGTTCAAAAGCTACGCCTCCTCGTCGTGCTGTTCCGTGATAGGCGGAACACTCGGGTTCCCAGCAGAGCATGTGTTCCGCCTATCACGGATGTCCTCTAGTCCGAGGACAGCACGAGGAGGAGGCGTGGGTTTTGAACAATGGACAGCCGCAGTCCGACAGACTCTGCATACAGGTACCAGCGTATAAGACGACCCCTGAGTTTTGAGGCAAATTTTTAAGTATAAAAAGGTCGTCTTATATGCCCGAAAATATGGTAATTGAGACACATGCTCAGATAGAATTGGTAAATGGTTGTGGTTTGATACCCAAAAATAATTTAGAGGTTGTTGACAATAGGAGTGCCTTCAAGCAGTAGATTATATAGATGCACGTTCACACCATGCTGCATTAGAAAATGTCCTGCCTGCTGCATTTGTTCATGTAAAATTTTTTTGTTTTTGTTTTTCAGGAAGAGCAAAAGACTATGAAGTCTAAAATGAGAGAGAAGGTCAGGCCTAAGATGGGAAAAATCGACATAGATTATCAGAAACTGCACGATGCATTCTTCAAGTGGCAGAGCAAGCCAAAGCTGACTATACATGGAGACCTTTATTATGAGGTGATGAGCAAGCTGCTGCTTGATGTTTATGTGATGTCTCGATAACACCAAAAGTGTTAAAAAAAAAAAAAAAAAATGCTGATGGAATAGAAACTGCAAAACATGTAAAGTTCTGTCATCTATAGACAAGTTTATTGAATTTTTTTTTCCCCTGCCCTACTTTGTTGTCAAAACTGCCAACAACCCCACAAAGGCTAGCAAATCTCCATGCCGCAGTGTTAAAGCTCCTTCCTAAAAATGGTGGTTCTTACCTCAGAAGTAGGGGTGCAACGGATCAAAAAACTCACGGATCGATCCTCGGATCAGGAGTCACGGATCATTTTCGGATCAGCAAAAAAAAAAAAAATTATTTATGAAAAAATCTGATTTAAGTCTGGGCTCTGGCTGGGCCTATGGCTCTATATAGTAATGTCCACCATTGTCCCCCACTCGTCATCACCATTCCAGTCCAACATTGCCCCCACACTAGTAAACACTGTAATAATAGCCAGTTTAACATTGCCCCCACTAGTAATCACTGTAATATAATAGCCAGTTTAACATTTCCCCACTAGTAATCACTGTAATTATAATAGCCAGTCCAACATCCAACTCGCTGTAATGTCCACGATTGTCCCCCACTCGTCATCACCATCACTGTTCCAGACAACTCCAACATTGCCCCCACACTAGTAAAGAACACTGAGTCCCCGTCCTTCATAGCGGCGCTCACTTTTCCCCCTCAAGCTCCACACGTCCGGATTCCCAGAGTGCGCCAAGACAGCCAGCCAATCCGGGCAACCTTCCAATCAGAGAGGGTGCTCATCACGTGGGCCAATCGGGTTCAGAGACGGGACATCCCATCCAACCAATCACAGCCGCTCTGTGATTGGGGTGGAGCAAGATGGCCGCCGCTCCGGAGCTAGGCCGAAGCCGGGGACTTTCCTACGGCCGAGGCTCCGGAGCGCTCCGCGGATCGCGTGCCGATCCGAACGGGGTGACCCGTTCGGATCACAGATCGGTGACGATCCGTTGCACCCCTACTCAGAAGTGTAAATGTTATGAGTTGTACTCGGTGTCTGCAGTCTCAAAGCCCAGCAGCAGGATGCTGCCCATCTTGGTTTTGAAGATTTTCAACACCTTCGTTCAGGTTCACAAACTTCTGTATGGAGTCTACCAATATACCAGTCATTGCCTCCCTACAGCCAGGGGATATCCTGGATTATTTGAAAATCGAGGATGCTTACTTGCATGTCCCATCCTCCCAGCACATCGCTTCCTGTGTTTTGCAGTGGGCTCACATTACCAATATGTTGCCCTGCTCTTTGTTCTGTTCACAGCACCAAGGGTTTTCATCAATGGGCTTTCCCCTATACCTGTGGGGGAAATAGAAGTCTTGCTGCCTATATCTGATTCTGGTTTAGGCATATCGTTGATTCACAGCCTTCTCCACTATTCATTGTCCAAAAGTAGAAAATCGGCGTGCTTCAGTCAACATTGTCTGGACTCTGGTGAATAGTCTCCAACCAGAGGTTTTTCAAGACCTTTCTAACAGGTGAAGAATACTGGATGTGGACCTCCTATTTTTTTTTTTGGTTCAACAAAAAATTGGAACAGTTCATGTCAAAATCCAGGGGTCCGCTTGCTCTTCCAATAGACATCCTGGTGACTTTGTGGGATCATTACAGCCAGATCTACACATTTCCTCAAACCCCTTCCTAGCCTGATCTGTAGACTAGAGACAGAGGGCATTCTGTTAATACTTATTCCACCAAATTGGCCCAGGAAGCTGTGGTACTCGACGACTTCTGTCCCAGGGGCCGGTTCACCATCTCCTTTGGTGGTCGCAGGCCTTAGTTTTTGAAACCCAGACCCGAAGGACCAGGCTGTCCAATTTGTAGTTCTTACTACACCTTTGAAGTCAACCCTCTAATAAGGTCTACCATCGTGCACTTGAAAGACCTGTTTCTCATGGTGTGAGACCTAGGGGTGATCACCCCAGAAAGTATTTGTGGACAAATCTTGTAATTTTGCCAAATTGTATCATCAAGGGGCTGATTGCAATCTTGGCCAATCCGTTCCAAAGGCTGCTCACTTCTCTTCTTACTGAACGCTTTTGTTCAGAGTGTTGCTCACATTATTCCCCCTATCCATTTTGTTGTCTATTGAATTCTAACCTTTTTCTGTCAAATCCCTAGAAACCACCCTTTGAGCCTATCTGGGATGTTCTCTTGTTGACTCTCTCTCAAGGTTGCCTTTTCTCATTATCAACTTTGCATGCTGTTTTAGAGTTTGCAGCCTTAAGCCCTGTACACACGGCCCAGAGTCTCGTCAAGAAAAGAACGTTGTTTTTCCTGATGAGATTCTTGGCAAGATTCTCTTGCCGGCCGAGTGTACACACACTCCATTCAAAAGAACCACCGTTCTTTTGAATGGCACGAACGCGGTGACGTCATCGACGACGAGCATGCGCTCGTCGCACGATGTCGCCACCATCTTGCTACACCCTTCCTATGCCTTGGAAGCTACCGTGCATGCCTCAAAGTCATTTTGAGCATGCGTGGGTTTCCACGGCGACGGGTAAGTATACAAACGCTCAGGTTTCTCGGCAGGAAAACACTGCCGAGAATCACGACAATAAAATGGAGAGCAGGTTCTCTATTTTTCTTGTATAAATTCTGGGCAGTTTTCTTGACGAAAAACCTCAAAGCCTCAAAGTTTACTCGGCAAGAAAGCTCTGCCAGCAGTTTTCTTGCTAGGTGTTGCAGAGAAAACTATGCGTGTGTACGAGCCTTTAAAGTAGAATTTCATCCTCCATCTAGTCTTTAAAAATGTTCCTTCCCCCATCCGAACGCCTATGATGATTAACCTGTGTAAAAAAGATGCATACACTTGCCTATTTTCAGCGCATTCCAGTCCGGTGAAATGATCCAGCTCCCACTTGTCAGCTAGCAACAGGATGGAGCGCTAACTGCTGGGACATGGGGGACAATGGATGGTGTCACTGCTCCAAGCTTTACTAGCCATTGTTAAGCACTTTCCAATCTCCCCTGCAGCTGGCTAACAAATTTGATCACATGACTGGATTGGTGCGGCCTGAAAACGGAAAATTGAATACTTTCTGTAATTTTCATTTCCCGGTGCCTATCCATGGCAGCATACATATGGTTGGTTGCTCCGCCCCCATCCAACCCACAGGACCAATTATAACTCTTTAAAAGAGAGCGACAGCCTCCCATCTGACATTCTTGTAACTAGACTCAAACGATTAAGGATTTTAAAGAAAGGGAGGGCGTATGCTGCCATGGATAGGCACCAGGAAAGGAAAATTACGGAAAGGTAAGTATTACATTTTCCGTTTTCCTGGTGCCTTCATGGCAGCATACATATGGTAAATAACTTGCTTACAGGGGGAGCTACTGCAAAACTAGTTTTAATTTTCAATTATAGAGCGAACAACTGTAGTTTTTTTTCCCCCCAAAGTCGCGGGAAGTAAGCACAGCTGAGTCCAGACTATAGTGGGTCATAAAATGTGGTGAAAGACGACCAACTTGCCGCTCAACAGTTTCTGGAGAGACTCGTGCTAACTGGGTGTACCAAAATGGCCGCTGACGGTCTCGCTGTGCTATTGCGCATGCGCTGATGAAGTCATCACTGCGCGACACTGCGTCCTTCCTGGCAGGGATAAATCAGACTCGGATGGTGCGCGCAAAGCGCTGCAGGTACCAGAAATGGTGAGGGAAGACATGCAACAAATGTCACAGTATACTATCTACCTGCCAGCCTCCCACAGAATACTCACAGCAAGCTTCAGCAGGTGAGAACTGACTAGTCATTGGAGCAGTGCCTGTTCTCAATATAAAAGGAGGAAAACATACCTGAACTCCAGATCCCCCAAAAAGACCCACAGATAACGGGTTCCCAAACTTTTTTGGTGCCTTTAGCAGCCTAAGTTTTTATGGGACTCCATATACAGGGGAGCATGAACCTGTAATGGTCGTGCTGACATGGTGGCATAGTAAGGGCTGTATCCAGGTGATCCACGATCCTGCAGGTTTGAGGACAGAAAAAAGAATGTCAGATGGGAGGCTGTCCCTCTCTTTTAAAGAGTTATAATTGGTCCTGTGGGTTGGATGGGGGCGGAGCAACCAACCATATGTATGCTGCCATGAAGGCACCAGGAAAGATTAGTATAGTATATAAATCTTTTTTGCATCGGTTAATCAGCACAAGGGTGAGGAGAGGGGACATTTTTAAGACTAGTTAGGTTTAGACTGGAACTATACTTTCACCTGCAAGAAACCCTTTCCTGTACTGCATAGGGACAGTATTATGTTGAGGCCAGAAGCCTTCTCTTATCTCGGGTGGTTTCTCCCTTCTGCTTTAACCAGGACATTGTCCTTCCTTTTCAGTACCTCTCCTTACCATCCCAAGGAGGTCTCCCTCCAAGTGATAACCTGCATCTCATTCCACCATCTCCTGGTTGGTTTGACAACTCCTCATTCAAGCCTGTAGACTTAATGGCATGGTTCTGCCTTTCTCTTTCAGAGTGCACTCTACTAGATCTGTTAGTGTTTTGTGGGCTTTCTGGCATCAAACATTTGTTTTTTGTTTTGTTTGTTTTTGAGAGAAAAAAACATACCCCTCCGAGTGACCTATGTACATCATAAGGATTTTAACAAACTTTCTTAACCACTTAAGCCCCGGACCTTTAGGCAGCTAAATGCCCTGGCCAGGTTTTGCGATTCGGCACTGTGTCGCTTTAACAGACAATTGCGCGGTCGTGCGACGTGGCTCCCAAACTAGATTTGGCGTCCTTTTTTTCCCCACAAATAGAGCTTTCTTTTGGTGGTATTTGATCACCTCTGCGGTTTTTATTTTTTGCGCTATAAACAAAAATAGAGCGACAATTTAAAAAAAAATGCAATATTTTTTACTTGTTGCTGTAATAAACATCCCCCAAAAACATATATATAAAAAAAAATTTCCTCAGTTTAGGCCGATACGTTTTCTTCTACCTATTTTTAGTAAAAAAAATCGCAATAAGCGTTTATCGATTGGTTTGCGCAAAATTTATAGCGTTTACAAAATAGAGGATATTTGTATTGCATTTTTATTAACAATTTTTTTTTTACTACTAATGGCGGTGATCAGCGATTTTTTTTTTTTTCGTGACCAACATTATGGCGGACACTTCGGACAATTTTGACACATTTTTGGGACCATTGTAATTTTCACAGCAAAAAATGCATTTAAATTGCATTCTTTATTGTGAAAATGACAGTTGCAGTTTGGGAGTTAACCACAGGGGGCGCTGAACGTGTTGGGCTTCACCTAGTGTGTGTTTCCAACAGTAGGGGGGTGTGGCTGTAGGTCTGATGTCATCGATTGTCTCCCCCTATAAAGGGGATGACACGATCGATGCGCCGCCACAGTGAAGCACGGGGAAGCCATGTTTACCTACGGGTCTCCCCGTTCTTCAGCTCCGGGGAGCGGTCGCGACGGAGCAGCTATAAACGAATAGCCGCGCCGTTGTCCCGGATCGCTCCCCGAGGTAAGCCGCACGCAGCGGGGGAGGGGGTCCCGATCGGACCCGCGGAAAGGCAAGGACGTATATATACGCCCATCTGCCTGTCCGTGCCATTTTGCGGACGTAAATAGTCGTGCGGCGGGCGTTAAGTGGTTAAAGATTCCTACCTTTCATTCTGAAGAAATCCATGTGTTTGCATCCATGTGGGAAAGTGAGTCTAATGGGAGTGGTTTCGTAATTCTCAATCAGCTGTGCACCTGAAGGGCTTTGATGAGGAAAGCTGCTGGGCCTGCATCCCTTTTTTTTTAAATGCATTTTTCCTAATGGAAGTAGCTGTTTTTGTTGCAGGGGGGTGCCTGAAATCTGACTTGTATCTTACTGCAGACTTCTGGGAAAATTGGTGAGCCAATCACGCAAGCAGGAAATGTTTCTGGGGGGTGTTTTGTACACATTCTGTTGTGTATGCTATAATTTTTTCTTTATTTGCCATTACACATTACATTATTATTTCTTTCAAATTTGATTGAAGCAGAGTATTTTGTCTTCTTTTATTGCCATCTTGCTTAACCACTTAAGCCTGGACCATTTTGTAGCTAAAGGACCAGGCCCCTTTTTGCGATTCGGCAACTGAGTCACTTTAACTGACAGTTGCGCGGTCTTGCGACGTGGCTCTCAAACAAAATTGATGTCCCTTTTTTTTTTTTTTTTTCTCCACAAATGGAGCTTTCTTTTGGTGGTATTTGATCACCTCTGTGGTTTTTATTTTGTGCACTATAAACAAAAATGGAGTGCCAATTTTGAAAAAAATTCTATATTTTTTATTTTTTTGCTATAATAAATATCCCCCAAAAAATATATATAAAAACATTGAAGGGGTTAAGTTTTTCTCTTAGGGAGTGATTACTACTGTGTGGGGGCGTGGCTTGTCGTGTGACGTCACTGATCGTCGTTCCCTCTGACAGGGAACAGACGATCGGCGACGCTCAAACTAGGAAGAACGGGGAAAGGTTTGTTTACACTTGCCTCTCCCCGTTCTTCAGCTTTGTGACCCGATCGCGGGACACCGGCAGCGATCGGGTCCCGCGGTCACGGAGCTCAGGACCAGGTCGCGAGCGCGACCCACGGCTGGGTTGTTTAAAGGCGACGTACCTGTACGTGCTTGTGCCATTCTGCTGATGTATATCGGCGTGAAGGGGTCCTTTAAAGTGGAGGTTCCACCTGGAAAAAAAAAATTCCACCAAAAATCTAAAAAAAAATACAAAAAAAATAAATGGGGAAAAAAAAAAAATGTTGCCCTAAATAGCTGTTGCTATGCGGAAGTGCTGAATCTGCCTCTTCATCCTCCGGTGGATTCTCTTCCTCCTCCTACACTCGGTGTCTTCTTGTGAATAGGGCGCGCTGCATTCTGGGAACTGTGTGTGTCCCAGAAAGCAGCCGGCCCATTCACAAAGCGCCACGCTGCTCACGCATGCGCAGTAGGAAACGGGCAGTTAAGCCGTACGGCTTTACTGCCTGTTTCCCTTACTGTGGATCGGCCTCGGCGGGGGCCGACATCGCTGGTGGGCTAGGACAGGTGAGTGTCCTTGTTAAGTCAGCAGCTCCAGTGTTGGTAGCTGCTGACTTTTTTTTTTTTTTTGTAATGGAACCTCCACTTTAAGTGGTTAATAACCTAATGTTCGAGAGTTGTAAATCTTTTTAAGAAAAGTTCTTCAGAATCGTGATCTTTATTCTAAGCAAAACAATTGTGACTCTGCAAAGAAAAGGATTTTACAAGTAATTCAAAAATCCTGTATTGCCATTTAGCATTAAAAAATTAAAAGTGCAAAACCTCAGTAGTGTTTTTTTGTTTTTTTTTTGTCATGTAAATAAATTGGTTATTTAATAATATTTTGATCATTTAACTTCTGCCATTAGGGAAAAGAATTTGAGACTCGTCTGAAGGAAAAAAAGCCAGGAGACCTTTCTGATGAGTTGAGGATCACTCTAGGAATGCCAGTGGGACCAGTGAGTTGATTGATAATTTTAAGTTGTTTAAAAAAAAAAAAAAAGGCTGTGTCTTCCAAGTGCACATGTATTCAAAATATGGCTGGTGGCATTGGGATGGAGGGAGGCACACCTTGCAAATGTTACATGTTGCACCCATAATTAGGGTGTTACATTGTCTAACTTTATTCTTATTACCATGAGCTAATTTTGTTTTTTTAAATAAGATCTGTGTTTTTTATTTTTTTTTGTGCTTGCATTTGGAAATGTCTGCAATGTTCAGTTGGCTTTTTGAAAAACGATTTAGTTTGCTATCGCACTGAAGGTAGTGGACCTGATATTGGAATGCCTCACCTTCTGAATGTTAATCTACTTTACAATTTCTTGTCCTGCAGAATGCTCATAAGGTTCCTCCTCCATGGCTTATTGCAATGCAGAGATATGGACCACCCCCTTCATATCCCAACCTTAAAATTCCAGGTTTGAATAATCCTATTCCCGAGGTAAGACACGCGTATGATACTTTTGTGTACACCTGGATTTTTTTAATGATGGCTGTTTTTTTTTGCAATGCATTATACTTATTCACCTTTTTTTTTTTTTTTGTTGTTGTTTACCAATATCCCAAGGGATGTTCATTTGGATATCATGCTGGTGGTTGGGGCAAGCCTCCTGTAGATGAAATGGGAAAACCACTTTATGGCGATGTGTTCGGAACCAATGCCTCAGATTTCCAGGTAAGCAGCTGCCACAATAATTGCTTTAAAGTGGTTGTAGACATTTAAATGAAATATGAAGAAAGCATATCCTCATCTAGTGTGTTTCTATCTCAGTCCATAGCACCTGGTGTGAATCCTGGTCACAGTTTACTCTGTGGCCCTCCAGTGACTTTCCTCAAGCACACAGGAAGTGATTGACTGCCTCCCAGTGAGGCTGTGCTCCACTCCACAGGTGTCAGATTACACGGCTCTGTGCTGTGGAATGTGACATCAGAAAGCCACCTCCTGGAAGTTGACAAATACTTTAGAGGACTCTAGGAGAGGGTTAAAGCTTCATTTTTGTTTATAACCCAAGGCTTGTCATTTCAGAATGTTTGTGTTAAGGTTTACCACTTAATACAAATTCTACTAAATATTGTCATCCCCTTTATTAGTGTATCTAAAACCAAATAAAGTTCAGTTTTCTCTTTTATAGAGATTACGGTATGTGCCTTTTTTTTTTTTATTTTTTTTTTTTTAAAGGATTTTATTTTTGACATTTAGAATAAAAATGAAGAGGAAGATATAGACAGAACCCCATGGGGAGAGCTAGAATTGTCTGATGATGAATCCTCTTCTGAGGAAGAAGATGAAGAAAGCGATGAAGATAAAGCAGATGAGACTGGATTCATTACACCTGCAGATAGGTGAGTGATTTGGGGTCTTGCATGGCTATCTCTCTTGGGTTTTCTTTTACCTTGACCACTTCAGTCCCAGTTTTTTTTTTTCAAAATTGCAGTGACTATTAAAGTGATTTGTAAACGATCACCTTGTAAAACAACACATTCAGCTAAAGTTACAAATGAAAAGCAAAACATTAATATTTTTTTTGTTTAAGTGATCACATTCCCACAGTTCTCAGCTGCATAAGAGCTGAGGGGAGGAGGAGCAGCGGCGGCACCCTGATCTTCCAAGTGAATGGGGTGTATGTGGACAAGTCTGATTAATGGAGAAGAGCTGGCTGAGTTCCCAGCATAGCTAGAGAACTAACTGACCATGGTGTGTTCTGCTTAGTGTGGTCAGTTTTTAACAAAAAAGCAGGGGGATTGGCAGGAACACTAGGGATTTTGCACAAAGGAAACAATACAAAACACTTTTTTCATACAAGTAAATGGTACAGCAGGCACATATCAGGAATATAAAATGTTGGGTTTACATATTCTTTACCACTTAACCAGCCAAGGACGTCATATGACATCTTTGACTTTCAGTGGGAATATCTGAATAATGCCTGCAGCTTCAGGTATTCAGATATTCTCATTTTCAGCCGGCGATTCTGTGCACCGTAAGAACGATCATAGTGGCAGTTCCGCCAATTGATCGATCATACAGGTGACGGGAGGGGACTTCGCCCCTCGCGCCGCCACCCGGTGCTTCTCCCGACTCTCCCATACAATCGGGGACCCGGAGAAAGAATCGGACGCCGCCAGAGGACGACATAGAGATTTTGCAGCCATCTCGGTGACCGTTGGAGGCCCGGTCTTTATCTCAGGCTTTCCAGCCTGGAGGAGAGATGTGGGGTCTTATTGACCCTCGCATCTCTCATAAAGAGGACCTGTCATGGACCATTCCTATTACGAGGGATGTTTACATTCCTTGTAATAGGAATAAAAAAAATAAACAATAAAAAAAATTGCAGTTTCGGCAAGAACAGCGGCCTGCCAAAGCCACTGAAATGTTTAAAAAACACGGCACCAAGACTAAGGGCCCTTTCACACGGGGCGGATCAGTAATGATCCGCCTCCGTGTGTCCGTCAGCTCAGCGGGGATCCTCCGTAAAATCCTCGCTGAGCCGTCGGCTGACAGGGCGGTCCCCGCACACTGTGCAGGCACCACCCTGTCTTTTCTCCGCTCTCCCCTATGGGGGGATCGGATGAAAACGGACCGTGTGTCCGTGTTCATCCGATCCACAGACGGAAGAAAAAATAGGATTTTCTTCCGTCCGTAAAATCTGAGCTTTGCGGAGGCGGGTGATTACAAGTGTCAGCGGATGTTCATCCGCTGACACCCGCAATCACATAGGGACCAATGTATGACCCGTTTTCATCCGCAAACGGATGGATGAAAATGCGGACATACGGTCCGCACGTGTGAAAGGGGCCTAAGTGTAAATGCCAAACATAGTCTGGGACTCGGTGGTAAAGCTTTTTTAATAACTGCTGTCACTTTATTTACAGAAGACTTTTTTTCTTGTTGCAAACTGTTTTTGTTATGTCTTTATGCAGTGGTCTTATTACACCTGGAGGATTTTCTTCTGTTCCTGCTGGTATGGAGACACCAGAACTTATTGAGCTGAGAAAGAAAAAGAATGAAGAGGCCATTGATGGGTATGTAGCTCTATATAATATTTATAGTCTGATTGCTGAAATTTTTAGATTATTTTATATACTTTTTCCCACCACTGCCAGATGTTCTCCTTTTCAGTGTTTACAGGCATACCCCACTTTTAAGTACACAACGGGACCAGAGCATGTATGTAAAACGAAAATGTACTTAAAGTGAAACAATACCCTTTTTCATTTCTAGGGTGTAGTGGGGGGTCAGGGACTGTAGTGGGGGTGTCAAGAGCTGTAGTTGAGGTCTCAGGGGCTGTAGTGGGGGTATCAGGGGCACTCTGGAACAGGGTGGGGTATGCTCTCGGAGCTTCAGCTCCTTCTACTGTGGCTGCAAAATGTTCGTACAGTACTTGTAAGGCACTTTACATACACTCGCAGGTATGTCCTTACTCGCGAGTGTATGTAAAGTGAGTGTACTTAAAGCGGGGTATGCCTGTATTCTGTCAGTAAAATCAAAGCATGTCAAAATCTACTTGACTTATGAGACATATGCTAGCGGTTTATTTTGAATTTGGCATTGTGTACAATTAAAGCAGAACTACACTGCTACGTAGTACCACAAACCAAACATGCTATTTCATAAATGTTTAATGTTCAAAACAAACTCGTTCATGTCTCAATACTTTTATTTTGCTGAGAAACCACTTTAAAAAATACCCCCTGGTAGCATTTACTTCCTGTAATCCATCTGCTCAGGCAGGAGGGTAGACGTAGCTGAGGAAGCTCCTCTTCCCCTCCTAAAGACTCCTGGGATGCATGACATCACTTGCATAGGCCTGGAAACCAGGATGTAACTGAAGAAATGTGTTTAAAAAAAAAAAAAGTTTAACAAGTAAATAGGATATATACATTCATGTCTATTTTACTAATGCCTAGGTCTTCTCTCTTGAGAAGAGACGCTTGAGAGGGGATATGATTTTTTGTGGAAGGGAGTTTAACAAGACGCGTGGCTATTAAAATTAGAAAAAAATGTGTTTAACCTTTAAACGACGTAGAGGGTTGTTTACTGTAAGAGCGGCAAGGATGTGGAATTCCCTTCCACAGGCGGTAGTCTCAGTGGGGAGCAGCGATGTTTTCAAAAAAACTTTTAGATAAGCACCTGAACGACCACAACATACATATACAATGTAATACTGACCTATAATTGCACACATAGGTTGTTTTGTTTTTATTTTTTAACCTCACCTACTATGTAACTATATATGCATCCCTGCGTGAATGGGTGATATTGCACTTTTAACGCTTTCTCTTTAGACTTGGCCCAACAGCTGGAAAAAACACCTGCTAGTTTTGTGTTCTGAGGGCTCATTGGTAGCAGTTTACGTTTGCAACTGCAGAGTTAAAGCAACCTACAGGTGCTTGCTTCAAGATATCCTCCTTCCTGCTCCACTATTTCAGAGGTCACAAGAACCCCATCAGGGACTATTTGTTCACGAGGATTGCAGGGTGGTGGTACAGGGCCCCAGTACTTTCTCCACTGACAATTGGTCCCCTTCTGTTTCCCAGCCTTCAGGTCATTCAGTTGGTTCATTGGAATTGCCATCCCAGCCAAATTCTTTCTTTTTTGGAAGTTCTTTGGTAAATTCATCACAGCGGAGCATATCATTTTAATAGTTCTGGATGTATAAGGCTCCTTTCACACTAGGCGGACTCGTCGCTACAGAGTCCACCTGCTCCCGCCAGCTCAGCGGGAGATCAGTCCGTTGATCTCTGCTGAGCTGGCAGATGACGAGCTCCTCTCTGCTCACTGAGCGGGGAGGGGCTTGTCAGGCGTCGCTGTTTCCTATGGAGCGATCTGATGAAAACGGACAGCATGTCAATTTTCATCAGATCTCATCCGATCCGCCATGGATGGATGGGGACGTATCCCCGTACGTCTGTTTTTAGCAGATTGTGTCGGATGTCAGCGCACATGTCTCCGCTGACATCCGACGCTCCATAGAGATGCATGGAGCGGCCGTTCAGTTCCGCCGTCAAAACTGACAGGCGGACCTAAATGGTCCGTCCGTGTGAAAGGGGCCTAAGAGCATGTGGTTTTTTTTTTAAAGTATGTATCAGCTGGTGTCAAAATGTGTGTTTTTTTAACTGAGATGTAATTGTTTTGGCTACAAGACTGTAGACTTGTAAAAATATCAAATACATAATTTTTTTTTATTAATGGTACCGTGCATGGATCCATTTCTCATACATATTCTGGTTGCGTTTTTTATTGAATTTTTTTATAACCCAACAGTACAGAGACTCCGCTACTTTTTACGGTGCTTCCAGAGAAGAGGACTGCGACTGTTGGTGGTGCAATAATGGGATCCACTCATATCTATGAAATGTCTTCGGTGAGTTTGAATATGAAATGGAAACTGAGTTGAGAAAATGGCTGTCGGGTGTACAGTTTTTTAATATCCGCTTTGTTTAATTGAGGGTTCGTTAATGCAGAAATATCCAAATGTGTTGAATACAGTTCTAAGGTATGTGTGCTTTTGAATCCCTTTGCAATCTTCTTAATGGAGGGATGGGATAAACTTAGTCGGTACACATTAAGAGACTTCATGTAAATAAACATATTCTATTTAATCCAGTTTTGTGGTGTTTTGAGAAAATTTACTTTTTTTTTAATTATTTAATCGTTCACCGGATACAGGATCAGTATTAAAGTGAATTTGCATCCCAACTTTAACTATGCTTAAAATGTGGTTTCTCTTTTCCTGCTACATATTCTGGCTTAAATTTTTTTTTTTTTTTTATACCTACATATTTTTATTCTGCTCTGGTCCCATGGTCCCGCAGCTTCAGCACCTCTGTGTCTGTGAGTGGCAGCTGCAGTAGAGTAGGGAACACTGACAACGTCTGGGACATGGAACCTATGAGTAATGTCATGGCTCCCAGAATTTTCAACAATGCTTTTGCTCACTTCCTCTCCCCTGCAGCTGCCACTCATTGACATTCGGGATCATGTGATTGGAGCAGACTAAATACATTTTCATTTTTTTAGGTATATATTTTTAAGCATAGTTAGTGTTAGGCTGAAATTCAAATTTTATTCTAAAACAAATGAGTTATATTGCTGCTTTCAGGAGATTGGGCATTAGCAAACAAAGCTGCTAGTTAGCCCCATCATGCTTCAGTTTAATGCCAATGTCCTAAAAGGATAGATGTTCCATCTCTTCTGGGAGAAGAAATATATTTAAATTTCCTCTAGAATAGATGCTCTTCTTCCTGTCTGCTGGTAACATTTTTAAGACTTAAAAAGTCAGGCTGAGTGTATTTCTGCTATTCGGGAGAAATCTTGTATATTTATCAATAGATAACAGACGTCCTCTGGATGAGGCATAAATAAGGCCATCATCCGTCTACCTCTTGACCTTTGGCAATCATAGAAAAAGCAGTGTGTTCATGGTTAAAAATACAGGACCTCTCCTCGGTGGAAAAGCACTCGGCCTGACTTTCTTTAATTCGGGCAGCAAGTTATTGGTACTGCTGCCTGAACATATCCAGCGGCTGCATTGTTTTGTAATAGAAAACTATTTTGAGTAGTATTAAAGCTGGAATTCTACTTTGGGGGTCCCACCCCTCTGTCTTTTTGATCCCCCCTCCTCTCTTTTGTTTCTTTCATTTGCATTAAAAGTGAAATTACAAATATTTCTAAAATACAATAGGGTTATAATGCACATTTAATTTTAATTTTTTCATTTAGAGATCTAACATGTCAACTTTGTTTTTTGCCTTGGATTGGATTGGATTGGATTTGCCTTGAAACCTTGGATTGCTAGCATTATTCAATCAAGAAACATGCTTGTAATCCAAAGCACTAGTATATCAAAGCATATTTTCTCATAAGAAGAAATAATGGATACTCAGATGATTAGTTCCACAACCATTTATTCATAGGTTTTTTTCAATTTATAGTCCATATAAAAAGATTAAGCTATGCGATTGCGTAACCATAAAATGTCCTTTCACAAATGGCAACCTCCACAAGAGGCAGAATCCAGCAGGAGCTACATTGTATAAACTGAATATGGTTAAAAGTGAAATGTTTAATTTTATATTCGCCATTCTCTCTCATAGGCATTGTCCCGAAGGGGTGCACCTACAGAACCACAAGGAGTAGAAGTGGCACTGGCTCCCGAAGAGCTTGAATTGGATCCATCTGCCATGACACAGAAGTATGAGGAAAGAGTACGGGAAGCACAAGAGCAAGTACAAAAAGAGGACTTCAGTGACATGGTGGCTGAACATGCAGCAAAGCAGAAAGTAAGAATTTTGCATCAAATTTGTGTGTGTATATTTTATACACACACACACGCACACACAGTATCTCACAAATGTGAGCACACCCCTCACATTTTTGTAAATATTTTATTATATCTTTTCATGTGACAACATTGAAGAAATTACACTTTACATTGTAGCAAAGTAGTGAGTGTACAGCTTTTATAACGGTGTAAAATTTGCTGTCCCCTCAAAATAACTCAACACACAGCCAGCAATGTCTAAATCACGGGCAATACAAATGAGTGAACCCCTAAGTGAAAATGTCCAAATTGGGCCCAAAGAGTCAATATTTTGTGTGGCCAACATTATTTTCCAGCACTGCCTTGACCCTCCTGGGCCACTCCTCCATGATGACATTACGTAGCTGTTAGAGACCTTGCTCTCCTCCACCTTCTGTTTGAGGATGTCCCACAGATGCTCAAAAGATCTTAGGTCTGGAGACATGCTTGGCCAGTCCATCAGCTTTTTTAGCAAGGCAGGTCTTGGAGGTGTGTTTGGGTTTGTTATGCTGGAATGCTGCCCTGTGGCCCAGTCTCCGAAGCTCTGCTTCAGTTTGTCACAGTACATGTTGGCATTTATGGTTCCCTGAAAACTGTAGTTCCCCAGTTCTGGCAGCACTCATGCAGCCCCAGACTATGACACTCCCACCACCATGCTTGACTGTAGGCAAGAAACGCTTGTCTTTGTATTCTTCACCTGGTTGCTGCCACACACGCTTGACACCATCTGAACCAAATAAGTTTATCTTGGTTTCATCAGACCACAGGACATGGTTCCAGTAATCCATGTCCTTAGTCTGTTTATTTGTCTTCAGCAAACTGTTTGTGGGCTTTCTTGTGCATCATCTTTATAAGAGGCTTCCTTCTGGGTTGACAGCCATGCAGACCAATTTAATACAGTGTGTGGCGTATGGTCTGAGCACTGATGGGGCTGACCCCCCGCCCCCCTTCAACCTCTGCAGAAATGCTGACAGGACTCATACGTTTATTTCCCAAAGACAACCTCTGGATATGACGCTGATCACGTGCACTCATCTTCTTTGGTCAACCATGGCGAGGCTTGTTCTTAGTGGAACCTGTCCTGTTACTTGGCCAACGTGATGAAGCTTAGTTTCAGGGTATTGGCAATCTTCTTATTGCCTATGCCATCTTTATGTAGAGCAGCAATAATTTTTCAGATCCTCAGAGGTTTTTGCCATGAGGTGCCATGTTTAACTTCCAGTAACAAGTGTGAGAGTGATAACACCCAATTTAACACACCTGCCCATTCACATCTGAGACCTTGTAACACTGAGTCACATGACAGTGGGGAGGGAAAATGGCTAATTGCGCCCAATTTGGAAATTTTCAGTTAGGGGTGTACTCACTTTTGTTGCCAGAGGTTGACATCAGTGGCTGTGTGTTGTTTTGAAGGGAAAGCAAATTTACACTGGTATACAAGCTGTACACTCACTACATTACATTGTAGCAAAGTGTAATTTCTTCAGTGTTTTCACATAAAAAGATGTATAATAAAATATTTACAAAAATGTGAGGGTTGTACTCACTGTTGTGAAATACTGTATAAACTGATTAGCCATAATATTATGACCACTTGTTATAAAAAGGTATCGAAACACTCAGGGGATTGCAGTTTGTTGCGTATAGGGCTGTGTCGTCGCAGATCAATCTGAGTACTCGCGCTGACACGTGTTCAGTCAAAAGCGCCTACAGTTGGCACTTGAACATCAGAACTTGACAATAGACCAATGTCCTGGTATGATGAATTCAAGAATGTTGTGTTCCTCAAACTGATGTGTTTGCAGTGCTGACTTCAAAATGACCTCCAAAATGTCCAGATTTTAGTCAAATCTTGCATCTGTGGCATGCCCAATCCATGGAGGGTCCACCTCGCAACTTACAGGATTCAAAGGAACTGCTACTGGTGTCTTGGTGCCAGGTACCATAGCATACCTTCAGAGTGGAGTGGAGTCCATTCCATGATTGGTTAGTGGGTGTGTGGTCATAATGTTATGGCTGATTGGTGTGGGTGTGTGTGTATAGTTGAAAAGTTAAGAACGGTAAATGGTGTGATCTGCTGTAACAATGCAAAGCACTACCCCTATGCATCGAACACTAGTGAATCATGGGTTATAGTGTGTGGGCTGGTATGAACAGGCTCTTAAACCATAATAACAGAACACTACAGGATTAATTCTCCCACTTACACTTGTATCGATTTTCTCTGGGACCAGACACAATTTTTCCTGACTTTGATTGCATTTGGACAAGGGATGGGTTTGAAATGGTAATAAATCTAAGCTTAGCAACCCTACAGCCTATATGGGTTCCTGACCTTTTTTATCTCCTGGCCGCACTCAAGTAAAATGAGTGATGGTGGCTTCAGTTTTACAAGGGCAATCCGTAGTCTAATAAATTGACCTAGTCATTAATTTATCTTTTTGTATCACCCATTGTAACACACTTCTTTCATCTTATAGCAAAAGAAAAGAAAGGGACAGCCACAAGACTCCCGAGCAGGAGGGAAAAAATACAAGGAGTTCAAGTTCTGAGTACTATTTTTTTTTTTTCTTTTTTTTTTTTTTTCTTCTGATGTCAGTTTTTATTTGTAATAAAACATGCTAAACCGTAGAAGTCTTTACTGGTTCTTCTATACATTCATAGATAAAATATACAATAATGTAAAGTTTGTTGGGAATTTTTTTGTAAAGGATACTCTTGGAAAATGTACTTGTATCTCACTGAACAAATTATGGTTTGTAACATGTTAATTGTTACATGCATTCTCTTGGTTAGAGGGATTGCTGACTATGCTAATGATATTCTCAGTATAACAATTAACAGATCATCTGTATTTGAGATTTCTCAGTATTACATCTTGAGATCTTTTTTCATTTAGTAATGGATAGATGTACAGAATGCTATGCAGAGTGCAGGTTTCTTTAACCACTTGATTAATGGCCTAAAATACTTATTGATTACCAGGCCATTTTCAGTTTTCAGCACTATGATAGCTTGCCAGGCACTCTATAGTCCATACCAACAGACCTTATTTTGTACCGTAAACATTTATGGGGAACTGTGACAAATGCTTTTGCAAAATCCAGATACACCACGTCTATAGGCCTTCCTTTATCTAGATGGCAACTCTCCTCCTCATAGAAGGTTAATAAATTGGTTTGGCAAGAACAATTCTTCATGAATCCATGCTGATTACTGCTAATGATACAGTTTTCATTACTAAAATCTTGTGTGTGTATATAGGGTTATTGTACTGGTCACATATAGTGTTGTCATGAAGATGAAGTGGTTAATGTTCAGATCTGCCGGATAAGGGAGATAAAAGGGTAAATTTACAGGTCACATGGAGACAACAGAGGTAGTATGGGGGGGTTAATTAAAAAAACAATCCTTGTGTCAGTAAAACAGAATTAATCTGCAGCTAAAGCTCCTATTCACAGACACTCCATCTCTTTCCTTCCTCTGTTGGAAGGGGGAGCATCAGCACTGTAAACCGTACCATGTGATTTCTGACCAATTGCAACGATTACATGGTACGCATCTCCACTGGTCTGCTGGCGGCTTGGTAATCCCTGGATTACTGGGGGGAATCTGCCACCTGACTGCTCTTTTTCCAACGCTGTTCATAAATAACAGTGGGTAAAACCAAGAATGTTCAATATACTTGGTTTGACAAGTGAGGGCTGATGCGTGCATAACAATTCCTTAATTTTCATGAAAGACCAATTGCTGCTAGGTTAGACATCTAACTAATCATGATATCTTATTGTACAATAAGATGCTGGCCTTTTGGAGACTAGAACTCCTTTGGTTCTGTACTGGCCATTCAATTTTCATCTTTCTTTAGGAGAAGAATACAGAGGGTAAGCTCTAGAAGCAGCATTAGTGGTACATTTCCTGCTGTCTATACAGAACTCTCGCAATGTTTTTTTTTTCCCGTTGCGATCACCAGGTGACACATTTGTGTCTGTTTATTTTCTTGTGTGTGGTTTATATTTTTATTGGATAGCTGACCTGATCGGAACTGGAAGTAGGCAATTGTAAACAAACGGGCGGACCTAGGCATGCCTGTGTGAAAGGGTTCTAAAGGCAGAAGGTTTTTTATTATGCATGAAGATAAAAAAACTTGTGTGCAGCAGGCCCCCTTATCTGAGCCCCATCTCGATCCAGCGATGTTGCACGAGAGTATCGGCTGGCTGAGACAGCAGCGGGTGCCATTGGCTCCTGCTGCTGTAAATCAGTCAGTGAGGAGAGAGGAGGCGGGGCCGAGTTGCGGCTTCATATCTGAATGGACTCAGAGCAGCGACTCTGCTCGGGTGCCCCCATGGCAAGCTGCTTGCTGTTGGGCACTCAGCAGGAGGGAGGAGCACCAGCAAGAGACCCGAGAAGAGGAAGATCTAGGCTGTTCTGTGCAAAACCACTGCAAAAAGCAGGCAAGTATAAAATGTTACTTTTAAACAAACAAAAAGAAAACAAGACTTTGATATCTCTTTAGGCAGGGCCTAAAATTGTGCTCAGCATACTTGTTATGAAATAGTGTTAACATAACAAATCTCACACAGTATGAGGTTTCTTGCAGTTTCTCTCCGTGCTGTCATCTGCTGTTGCAAAAACCCAAGTGCCATATTGTGGGATTTTCACTTCAGTCGTGCTCTTCCTGGCGTTTGAAGCTGGCATTGTAATCCCATGCCTGCACACATTGGGGGTCATTTACTAAGGGCAAATCCACTTTGCACTTCAAGTGCCCTGCAAGTGCAGTCGCTGTAGATCTGAGGGGAAGCTCTGCTGAATTTATCATTCAATCATGTTCAAGCACAAATGCTGTTTTTTATTTTTTACTTGCATGTCAACCTCAGATCTACAGAGACTGCACTTTCAAGTGCACTTGTAGTGCAAAGTGGATTTGCTTTTCGTAGATAACCCCCAGTGTGTTGCATATATCCTTCTGCCTGTGAATCTGGCAAGTTAGTCTGAAGTCTGTCATTTGACTAGCACCATGGAGAAAAAAACAATATGCAGATAGAGGTACAGCAGCATTTGTTTCAGGTTACTAAAGCTCATTTGGCTATTTTTAGTTTGTATTTGAAGTGCTGGCTGTATTTAAAAAATAAATAAAAAATCTATACTGCTGCAGTAAAGTTCCCATTTAAAGGTGTTGATTTTTTTTCCCTAAATGGTTTCCTTTACCTTAGTGCAGTCCTCCTTCACTTACCTCTTCCTTCAATTTTGCTTTTAAATGTCCTTATTTCTTCTGAGAAATCCTCAATTCCTGTTCTTCTGTCTGTAACTACACACAGTAATGTAAGGCTTTCTTCCTGGTGTGGAGTGTCGTGCTCGCCCCCTCCCTTGGACTACAGGAGAGTCGGGACGCTCTCTACGTTGCACATAAAGGAGCTGTGTGTTAGTGGGCGTCCTGACTCTCCTGTAGTCCAAAGGAGGGGGCGAGCACGACACCCCACACCAGGGAGAAAGCCTCGCATTACTGTGTGGAGTTATAGACAGAAGAACAGGAAGTGAGGATTTCTCAGAAGAAATAAGGACATTTTAAAAGCAAAATGAAAGGATGAGGTAAGTGGAGGAGAACTGCACTAAGGTAAAGGAAGCTATTTAGGAAAACAAATTGTACCTTTACAACCCCTTTAATGACTTGTCCAAGTAAAAAAAGAGTAGTTCTTAGAAAGCATTATACTGCGCTGGTTTGGGGAGATGTCAGACACTTGAAATTTGGGTGAATGAGTAGAGGCAGTAGAAAGATCCAAGCACTTTGCCAAACTGAATTCTCCAGAAAAAGTCTGGCTTTTCTAGAAATGTCTGAAACTTGCCTAACTTTTATATGAGAGAAATGGGGAAATAAAAACTTACAAATTCCCTCTGCCTGCAACAATTATTACATGTACAGTGGTAGGGTTTTTCATCTGTGGGGACCAAGGCTTCCATAAAGTGCAGTGGCTGGCGCAATACCTTTGACAAATGTTCAACTGAAGTAGGTTTAATTTAACCCCCATTCATTCTGCTTGGGTGGGCAAACCTTCAGAAGGATATAGATAGAGAGAGATATATATATATATATATATATATATATATATATATCTCTATCTAACTCCGGCTGCCCTGTTCTTGTAGTTGCCACACACACACTGGGTTCATTGTTTTTGTAAAAAAAAAAAAATGCACCAGCCTTGGGCGCCTGCTTTTTTTTTTTTGACTGTTAGGATACCTCCATCCCGGAGGGGGTAGCAAGGCCTGAGACATTATCCATCATGAACTATAGACTACCTGATTAACACACTTGTGCGCAAGAGTATTTGCTGCTATCAAAAGTCTCTTGTTGTGCCCTGAGGTATTTTCTTCCTGGCTTGTAGGACTGATCATTTGTCCCCCTTACCTGATCAAAATTTTATTTTTTTCCTTCATCACTCTGGAGAATTTCTTCAGATTTGCCTCCGATAACCAGCTTGATGGTGTTGTCCCAGGTCTGCCTACCACTAACTATAGAACAGAGGCTCTTCTTGGGCATGTTGGTGCTTCAACAGTAACGGTCTTATGACTGTAACAGCATAAGCCAACAGGCTGTGTGAGGGCTGAACCAAAGCCACTGCTACTTCTGTGATATTTAGCTCATTTAGACCACTTTCACACGGGAGGTGTTTTTCAGGCTCTTTAGTGCTAAAAATAGCACCTGTTTAAGCTTTCATAAATACTTGGTATCAGTAAAAATCCAAGATGCTTATCTACATATTCCCATTTACTAGACTTACTTGAATCTAGGCATTCAGACAGCAGGGTACCTAGTTGACCTTATTTTGAAGGACCCCTCTCTTTAATTATCTGTAAACATCCAAAGGACTATTCTGAGGCTTCAAGCCTTTGGTAATCCACTTTCAAAAGTCTGCTTCCCACCATTGGCTCCCGCTGCTGTCAATCAAATGCAATGAGGCTGATTTATACAATCTGTGGCTATGGATGCCGATTGTATGGCACGGGAGCACGCCCGCAAGGTAACCCCCTCGGCAGAGTGCTTCCTAGAGGGGTTAGCTCTTGCAGGGATGAGCCGCCGTGGGACCTCAGAAGAGGACAATCGGGGCTACACTGTGCAAAGCAAATTGCACAGTGTAGGCAAGTATGAAATGTTTGTTATGAACCTTTAAGGGTCTCTTTAAGCTCAAACATCCCTTGGTGAGATTCTCTTTGAGGTTCCAGGGCCTCATTACAGGCCTGCGCCCTTTTCTCACTTCCATTCAAGGCCTCTCAAGCACATCTTGGCTGGATCTTCATTTGGTTGTCTCTGCCCCACAGAACTAACAATTTGAACCCACCAGCTAACTTTCTTTGGGCCTCTCCTGCAAAGTGGCCTTCTTAGTGGCTATTGCATCTGTCAGATATAGCTCTGAACTAACTGTTCTCTTGTAAGGAACCATTCCTGATTCTTCACAAGGTAGTCTAAATCTCAAAGTAGCCCAAGACCTACATTTCCGTACGTCCTTTTTTTTTTTTTTTTTTTATAGTAGCTGTGGGTTTTAGCATCTGAAGGCTTGTGGACGGGTGGCTTGGCAAAGCTAGGAAAGTATCTTCCGCCACTGACATCGGCTAGGGTCTGGCTATTTCAGAAGGGACCTAAGCTGGAGTGCATTGTGATGACCCCTCCCTCTATCCAAGGCGCTTATGAATGACATCTGGGATGGACGAGAGGAGAATTGGCTGGGGTCAGCACAAACGGTTAGATCTGCCACAGTAGCTGCATCGGTTAACAGTTTTATTTTTTTGTCATCCTGAGCCCCCAGTGGTGTACGCTCCAAACTCCTCAGTAATGTGCCCCCTGATACCCCAGTGGCATGGCCCCTTGATTCCCCTATATCATTCCCTCCTAACCTTCCTTTGCCAGGCCATCCTGAGGCCCCCCGTACCATGCCAACCTGACCTTCCTGAGCCCCGTAATCTTCCCTCCTGAGCGCCCCCATCCCGTACCATGTCCTCCTGAGCCCACTTTACATTGCTCTACTGTCCCCCTGTCCTGCTCTCCCATGTCCACTGCCCTACCTACTACTTACACTGGTCAGAAATCGGAGCAGAAAGTCGGGCCTGAAACTAATCGAGCAGGTCAGCCCTGCAGTTACAGATGTTGAGAGGGTGACCAATTGCTCCCTAGTCATTTTGGAATGAAAGTGAATGTAGTTTCTTGCTAAAGCTATTTTTTTTTAAGTAGGCTACATTTGTATTTTTACAGTGTTAGTTTTATTATATTTTCTAAGTTTTCTCTATGCCGTTGTTGTCCTTACTTTTCATTGGGGGCTTGCTGGTTAACGTCTTTAAAAAAAAAAAAGGGGGGGGGGGCCTCTGCACACCAGTGACCTATAGCTTCTGCAGATGCAGATTTTGACCACAAGGTGCTTGCTGCAACACTCTGAAATGGCACAGTTTTGTTTGCCGTGTTACCCATCCTTCTTTTTCATTGTTTAAGGACATCCCAGGGTCTATGAATATTCAGCCTTTGTTTTGTACTGTACTATTAAGATGAGAGGAATTTTTGACTGTAGCCTCTCTATTTTTAATACAGGACACAGGCCAACCTCCCCTCTGTTCCTGTGTTACTCCAGCTTGCTAAAAAAAACTAAGCTCTTATGGAGTCCAGTAGGGTTTAGAACTTCACTCGAGGGGTGAAAGATTTTCCAGTGTTCAATCACCTGAAGGTACCACCCTCTCAGGATTAATATCCAGCCTCTGTTAAAATTCCTTGTGTTATTCGTTTGTGTGTGTATATATATAATGTGCAAATAGTGTGTGTGTGTGTGTGTGGTATGCATATGAGTTTCAGGTGCAGGAGGCCAATAGGCTCAAGCCATAATTATCAATTGAAGTCATTGCACCCCAGCAAGATTCTTTCTCAAAACCGTGTGGTACATTAATCCATACATTATCCACAACAGTTTTGAGCATCCCATTTCGTCAGATGCATGTGTTTGCATGCATATTACAAATGCATCTAATTACAATCAGAAAGCAGAAACCACACAATCATTTCCTCATGGTCACCTCCCACTACAAACTCCATATTCACTTGAATTTATTTTAGTGAGCCATAGTCGCATAACACAAATCAAAGGCTGGTGACATACATAGTAACGATCATGCAGCATCTACCGCCCCTCTGAAAACTTGTTTATGGTGGATCACTTTTAAAAGGGCGGTAGAGCAGCTGCTTCCAGACGTTCAGTAGACAATACTGGCACATCCTGAATGCATGTGGTTGTGTGTTTTTTTTTTTTTTTTTTTTTAATATGACAAATGGGGTATTTTGAACTGCCATGCCACAACCGTGAGCCAAGAGTTTAGTTCATGTTTGCAGCGTGGTCCCTCTGGTGCGCCCCCCCACCTCTGGCCGCATTCGGTATTGCATCCCACTGAAGTCGATGCAGAACAAATTATTTTCGTTTTCTATTGACTTTAATGGTAAAACTCTCTTTGATATGCGAGTACTTTGGATTATGAGCATATTCCTGGAACGAATTATGCTCATAATCCGAGGTTCAACTGTAGACAAGTAAAATTCATCTTCATTGCCAGTGTTGTAATTTACTCCATCCATACTTGCATAAACATGCTTATAGATGCATAAACATGTATGCAAGTAAATTACTACACTCAAATGTAAAATGTTCTACTTTTGTTTTACGGTTCTGTACTCATCACTCCATATTCACAATACCCATCAAAAATGCACTGGAACTCACCTAAATGCACCAAAAACGCACTGGAACACACTTGTCCTTATCTAAGGTTAATAAAAAAGAGGGGGGCACTTGGACTGCATTAAAAACGCACTGAAACGCGTCAAAACCGTGCATGCAAAAAAGCACCTGGAACGCATCCGGATTGCGTTTTTATGGTGTGAACTGGCCCTTAAAAGGGTAAGGGTCACTAAAAGATTTTTTTTATTTTTTTAGCTAAATAGCTTCCTTTACCTGGTCCTGGTTTCATGTCCTCATTGTTTGTTTTTGCTTTGATGTTGCTGTAATTCCTCTCTGTTCTGGACACTTCCTGGTTGTCTGTTTCCTGATCACCACAGTACTGGGATATTTCTCACTGTGGTGACTAATCCAGGAGGTGTGCTTACTGTGTGTCAGCACCAATCCAGTTTCGTTTTACAAAGCATCACTGCCCTTTATTGGCTCTTTGTCTCTGTACATCAGAGAACCAGGAAACAACAGCAAAAACTAAACTGTAGGTATATTATATGATTGCTTTTTATCTATTTTTAATCATTTTTAAAGGGAATCAGTTAATATGTCTCTATACCCTGTAAACAGCCATTTCAGCTAAAACATTTTTTTCCTTTAGTGACCCTTTATTGAAATCCCTAAAATTAAAGACAGTTGTTTCCCTTTGTGGTCTGTAGCGTAGACCTCTAAAATATTTTTTTTTTGGAATTTAATGACCCAATTAGAATGCAATAAACAGTGGTTAAAAAGCACTTGTGGGTTCAACCAGTCTTATTTTGCATATTAATTCTTTATGGTTCATGTAACTGGGGACATGGCAGAAGTGTATCCATTGTTTATATATTTTTTTTCTAAAAGTTGTTCTTTCCCATCTCAGAAAATAGGGATGTATGCCTATTAAATGTGCTGAAAACCATTATTTTACCTGTGGAGAAGAGTGGTTTGCATGATTTTCCCACATTCACTTGTGACGCTAGCAGAGGTGATCTCAAGCAATTGTAAAAAAGATGAGTGCAATTTTTCAATGTGATTGACAAACAGTTGTACATGAATGTTCAGCATGTCAAAAAAAATAAAAAAAAAAATTGGGACCAACTCAAACAGTTGTAGTTTTTGCCTGTTTTGTTTAATAAATGAAGATGTGGGTCTAGGGCTATTGTCTTACATGGAAGAGACTTGCTTATACTTTGTATAGTATAAAATTCGATTTACACCATCAATCCTAAACTTTAAGGACCTTGAAATGACTATTTTATTCATAGGGGTTGATTAACTAAAATGCAAATACACTGTGCTCTGCAAGTGCAGTTTCTCCCAAGCTTAGTAAATGGGGTAAAGCTTCACTTTACAAAAAATACCCAATCACATACAAGGACAAAAAAAAATGAATTTTTGCTTGCATGATTTGATAATAGAAGGCAGCAGAGCTTCCTCTCCTTTACGAAGATCTAGAGAAAACTGCACTTGTAGTGCACTTGCCTTTAGTAAATCAACTCCATAATCTGTTTATATGGTATGATCAGGTTAATCAACATTTTCCTCTGTGATTTGCAAAGGGGGAGGGGTTGATATAATAACAATGGCCGCACGTGCCCTAAACAGTGTTTCCCTAAATATAATTCTGGTATAGGGTGGCAAATATTCTTAATTGACCAAATCCAAGTTTAAATGGTGCTGTGGTATATTGTGTTGGTGCAAATTGGTATGTGGTTAGGTTTCTTATTTTATTGCTTCTAATTAGATTTTAGTTTTGTATTATTTTTGATTAATTTCTGTGAATTATAGCACTTGCATCTACTTCTACACAGTTGTTGAAAGGACAGAGACCCGTTGCTAGTTTGTTATTCTAATTGTACAGTATAGGACACTCCCAATCCGTCGGACTCCAGTGCTTTGCTAATGTCCTTGGGTGATGGACCTTTTTGAGGAAGTTTGTACATCAATCCTTTTATCTTAATTGTACAGTACAGAACACAGGCTGGGTGTTCATAGACCCAGAGTTATAGGCTTGTATCTTCAGGTGATTGGACACTGGCAAAGCTTTTGAGGACATGCCCCCTGGGAAGATTCCCTATAACCCTACCTCACTCTGCGAGTCCTCTTACAGAGAAAACACTTAGGTTAAAGTGGATGTAAACCCAAAAATGTTTATTTTTATTTTTGATGTCACAATGTAGAGAATAAGATTTCCTATCATCTGTGCCCAGTCTTGCCACACAGAGTTAATCCAGAGCTGAGCAATCCTCTTTTGATTGTTCAGTAGGATAAAACAGACTTTCCTATAAAAAGCAAAGTCCGTTCCGCCTCCATGCTTTGAGTGACAGGATATTTACATATCTCATGCACTAGCCTGCAGACCATGCACAGTTTCTGTAAACGGTGTACAAATCACCTCCCCCCTCCTCTCCTAATATGCCAGAATTGTCTGCTTGTCCTGTGTTTTGATTAAATGTTTACAAAACATGAGGTGAGTCAAAGTTCAATGTCATGATGAAATGCTCCAGTGAACAGCCATCAGAATATACATAGACAAGTGATTAGGGGAGATGGCGTGAGTGATCTTCTAATTATTGTTATATTGCAGTGTGTGTGTGTGTGTCTGAGGTCACCTGATCACATATGCTAAATTCCTATATTACCAGGATGTGTTGTGTGGGGGAGGGTGGATTTCTCACGTTTTATACTTACACCCAGGCTGAATGAACTTAGGGCTGGTTCACATTAATGAGCTGTACGAGATCGCAAGTGATTCGCACCGCACTGCTGTTCAGATCACGTGCGATGTCTGTGCGATGCGATTTTAGCCATACAAACTGTATGGCTGAAATTGCATCTCATTTGGAACAAACTCGCACAGGACCCTTTTTTTGGTCCACACCAGAATCGCATAGGTTTTCACACCTATGCGATCCGATTCATGTCCTAACTGTCAGTTCGCAGTGCGATATGCGAGCTGAAATGGGGGTGTCATTATCATTGTATTACACTCCCCAGCATAGGGCAGTGTGAACTGTCGTGCGAGTCGGGTGCGATGTGGGAACCCGCAGTGGATTTGCAGGGTTCCCGAATCGCACCAGTGTGAACCGAGCCTTGGTGGGAGCAGTCAGGTGGCATTGGTAGGCTGCATGCTTTGAGGCTTGGTTCACATTGGTGCGATTCGGGAACCCTGCAAATCCACCGCGGGTTCCCACATCGCACCCAACTCGCACGACAGTTCACGCTGCCATATGCTGGGGAGTGTCATACAATGGTAATGACCCCCCCCATTTCAGCTCACATATCGCACTGCGAACTGACAGGACATGAATCGGATCGCATAGGTGTGATGCGTGTTTGGTCCGAATGTGATGCGATTTCAGCTATACAGTTTGTATGGCTGAAATCGCATCGCACAGACATCACATGTGATCTGAACAGCAGTGCGATGCGAATCACAGGAATGCGTAGGGTCCAGAGGTGGGTAGTACATGCAGGATGGTGTCAGGATAGTGGACAGTGTCAGATAATTTTTTTTTATTTTACAATTTAATATTTTTTGTTCCCAAAAGGTTTTTTGGGACCAGTGGATTTTTTTATTTTTATACATTTTTACAATAACATTTTTTTTTTATTTTTACAATTTATTTTTGTACTTGATGGGGGGGGGTTTATTTTTTAAATATATTTTTTCACAATGCTTTTTGGAAAGGGGTTGAGGGGATGGGGCAGTGGTTGGTGTCAGTGGGGTAGTGAGCAGTGTCAGTGGACGGTGTCAGTGGGGTAGTGGGCGGTGTCAGTGGGGTAGTGGACGGTGTCAGTGGGGTAGTGGACAGTGGGGTAGTGGACAGTGGGGTAGTGGGGTAGTGGACGGTGTCAGTGGGGTAGTGGACGGTGTCAGTGGGGTAGTGGACGGTGGGGTAGTGGACAGGGGGTTCTGGACCATCTTGGTATGGGGGGGTGGTTGTGGTGTCTGATTTATTTTTTTACAATTTCATTTTTTTATCAGTCCTGTGGGGGTGTTGGTGACATGTCAGGGGTCTAAACAGAGACCCCTGACATCTCCCATCTGAGACACAGAAAGGGGACAGAGGACATTCATTCCCCAGTCCTTTTCTCTGCATTGAAGATGAATGGACAGAAGACAGCGTCTCCCTTCCATTCATAAACTGAGCAGAGTAACACACAGGTTACTCTGCACAGTTATCACGGGACGCACAGCGCTCGGTAATGAACGCTCTGTGTCCCATTTCCGTTCTCCATCCTGACAGAGCCCCCCCCCCCTCGCAGCCCGCGGGAGAGAAGAGAGAAGCCGGCGATGGCTGCGGGGGATGGAGCTGGACACACGGAGCAGGACGAGGGGGGGTGGGCGGAGGGTGAAGACAAGGCGCGGGGGGGGGCGATAAATGGAGCAGGATGAGGAGGGGTGGGTGTGTGGACACATGGAGGGGGATGACATCGGGGGAGGGGACGACATCGGGGGTGGAGAACAGAAGACACTCGGGGATGATCGCTGCGACGGGACAGCTGTGAGCACCGATCCCCCTGCATGACTTATTAGATGAAAGCCGCGGGAGGGAGGAGGAGAAGCAGATGATAAAAAGCCATGCAGGGGGACGGTGCTCACAGCTGTCCCGTCGCAGCGATCATCCCCGACTGTCAAGGGACATCAACGTGTGCTGACAGGGGGCCGTGAGCGCGCTCTACTATTACCCAGAACGCGCTCTTCCTGTCTTGTGCGCGCTCTGGCCAAGGGGAGTGTAGAGGTGGGCGGGAGTCTGCTGACATCATGACTCCGCCCACCGAGCGCCGAACAACAGACTTGCCCACCAAATCTGGACTTTGCGGGGGTTTAAACAGCAAAATGGGGGACATTTGACAGGTAAGGATACATGCAGGAGGCATGTACATCCTTATAGATCAGCACCATGGCAGTAGTTTAGAATTGATGAGAGTGGGTTTACATCCTCTTTAACTTTTTTATTTTATTTAATCTTTGGATTCTGCAAACAACTCTTTACCGTCTTCTACTACCACAATAGAAGCAGTGCATCCAGATCTGGGCAACCTTGGTAAAACTTTTACCCTGTGCAGTGGGACTATAATGTTGCTTTGAACACTGGATCCTATTTGCACGCTCACCTCAGCACTTTGTGCAATGTACGAGGGGTCTTCAAAAAGTTTCTGCACTTTTATATTTTAGTTGAAAACGGTGAGGGTGGGTGGGGTAGTAATTGGTCATGACTAGTCGATTTGGCAACCCAGCTGACTTTGCAATTTAGTAAGAGTTGTTACGCTTTGGTGAAGATGGCTGAGAAACGTATAAATTGCACCAAAGAGGAACATTGTTTTGTCATATGCTTTTTGTGAGGAGAAATTGAACTATGTCCTCTGCCTACCATCCTCAGACAAATGGAAAAACCGAGAGGACGAACCAGACTCTTGAGCAATATATACAATGCTTTACCGCATTTGTTCAGGACGATTGGGTAGCACTATTACCGTTGGCAGAATTCGCCTTCAATAATGCTAGTCACTCAGTTACGGGTCAGTCTCCATTTTTTGCAAATTATGGGTTCCATCCTGTCTTCTTACCTAACATTATCCCCGAATCTCCGGTTCCAGCGATACAGAATACTGTTGACTTCCTGGGTTGCAACAACAAATTGTTACAAGGGACTGTCAAGGCACAGACAACTAATAAGAGAAGATATGACCGAAAGAGAAGAGGCGAATTGTGTCTCTAACCAGGCGACCAAGTGTGGTTGTCTACTATCAATCTTAGGATGGCTTGTCCCTCGAAGAAATTGACACCAAAGTTTATTGGCCCTTTTCCAGTCAAGAAAAAAAACTAAATGAAGTGTCTTATGAACTTATCTTACCGGATTTGCTTAAGATCCATCCGGTGTTCCACATGTCCCTGCTGAAACCCACAGTACCTGATCCCTTCCCAGACAGAGAACCGGGGCCACCTGAACCCGTGATGGTCGGTGGAGACGAGGAATATGAGGTGGAGGCTATTGCAGGAGAAGAGGTAATCAACTACAATACTTGGTCAAGTGGAGGGGGTATGGACCAGAGGAGAACTCCTGGGAACCCAAGCAGAATATGCATGCCCAAGAGCTGATCCAGGCATTTTTCCGCAGCCACCCTCAAAAAAGAGTTCTTTTGGGCACCCGGAGGTTGACCATAACGGGGGGGGGGGGGCAATGTCAGGGATCTGTCACCTAAGGGTTAATAGTGCAGACTGATTTCAATGCTTGACAACAGGCTGCCTTATTTAAACCCCTCAGCAGCACTGTGTCCTTTCTGTCTGATCTGCAACTTATCCTGAGACCTGATCCTGAACCTGCATCATACTGACCTGGCTTTCTGACTCCGCTACCATGTCCAGTCCTGCAGTGGCGTAGAGTGGGTAGTCAGCACCCGGGGCAAGGCAACCTGCAAACTTTTAGCACTCCCCAAGTCCCTTCAAATACAATAGTACTGACGTACCTGATTCCTATACTGACCACTACACTAACCTACTTGATTTCAGCACTGACCAACCTGATTTTTTTACTGACCATTACACTATACTGTCCACTACACTACACTGACCACAATACTATACTGTCCACTACACTACACTGACCACAATACTACACTAACTACACTGACCACTATACTGTCCACTACACTGACCACTATACTCAGGGCTCAAAAGTCTTGAGCCACTAGCCAGGCCTCAAGGGTTACTCGCCACTAGTTGGGGATGAGAGAGAGGGGATTGGGGATGAGAGAGAGAGAGGGGATTGGGGATGAGAGAGAGAGGGGGAAATGGGGATGAGAGCGAAAGAGAAAGGGGATTGGGGATGAGAGAGAGGGGGATTGGGGATGTGAGAGAGGGGGATTGGGGATGAAAGAGGGGGAGAGAGAGGGGGATTGGGGATGAGAGAGGGAGAGAGAGAGGGGGATTGGGGATGAGAGGGGGGGATGAGAGAGAGGCGGATTGGGGGGATGAGAGAGAGGGGGATTGGGGATGAGAGAGAGGGGGATTGGGGGGATGAGAGAGAGGGGGATTGGGGGGATGAGAGAGAGGGGGATTAGGGGGATGAGAGAGAGGGAGAGAGAGGGGGGGATGGGGGATTGGGGATGAGAGAGAGAGAGGGGGATTGGGGATGAGAGAGAGGGGGGATTGGGCATGAGAGAGAGGGGGATTGGGGGGGATTGGGGATGAGAGAGAGAGAGAGGGGGATTGGGGATGCGAGAGAGAGGGGATTGGGGATGAGAGAGAGGGGGATTGGGGATGAGAGAGAGGGGGATTGGGGATGAGAGAGAGGGGATTGGGAAAGAGAGAGAGGGGGGATTGGGGATGAGAGAGAGGAGATTGGGAATGAGAGAAGGAATTGGGGATGGGAGAGAAGGGATTGGGAATGAGAGAGGGGAGATTGGGGATGAGAGAGAGGGGGATTGGGGATGAGAGAGAGGGGGATTGGGGGATGAGAGACTGTCCACTACACTACACTACAATAACCACTACACTGACCACTATACTATACTGTCCACTACACTACACTGACCATTATACTACACTGACCACTATACTATACTGTCCACTACACTACACTGACCACTATACTATACTATACTGACAAATATACTACACTAACCACTACACTATACTGTCCACTACACTACATTGACCACTACACTACACTACATTGACCACTATACTACACTAACCACTATACTATACAGTCCACTACACACTACACTAACCACTACACTGACCACTACACTATACTGTCCACTACACTATACTGTCCACTACACTGACCATTATACTACACTAACCACTACACTGACCACTATACTACACTAACCACTACACTGACCACTATACTACACTAACCACTATACTATACTGTCCACTACACTACACTAACCACTACACTGACCACTATATTATTCTGTCCACTACACTGACCACTATACTATACTTTCCCCTATACTACACTAACCACTACACTGACCACTATACTATACTGTTCACTACACTACACTAACCACTATACTATCCACTACACTACACTAACCACTATACTATACTGTTCACTACACTGACCACTATACTACACTAACTACTACACTGACCACTATACTATCCACTACACTACACTGACCACTATACTACACTGACCACTATACTATCCACTACACTACACTGACCACTATACTACACTGACCACTATACTATCCACTACACTACACTGACCACTATACTACACTGACCACTATACTGTGCACTACACTACACTGACCACTATACTATACTGTCCACTACACTGAGAACTACACTGACCACAATACTACACTAACTACTACACTGACCACTATACTATCCACTACACTGACCACTACACTATACTATACTATATATGTATATACTATACTACACTGACCTGCCTACAGTCTTCCTATACTGACAGTGAAACCACATATACGGCTCCTCCCCCCAGTCCATGTCCATCCATTACTCACCTCCTTGTCCTGCTGCATCGGTCCGGACAGAGGAGGAGAAAACAGCGGCGCCGGCGGCTCACTCTTTGCAGAGCTCCAGCCGCCATTTCCGGGGGTGATGGGGAGGAGGAGGAGCAGTGCGGAGACAGCGGTCCCAGTGGTCCTGGCGGCTCACACTGTGCCATGTTTGGTGCTGGGGAGGAGGAGGAGTGCAGAGACAGCCGTCCCGGCGTGCACACTGTGCAGAGCTCCGGCGGCCAGCCGCAATGTTCGGTGCAGGGGACTGGGAGGAGGAAGAGAAGACAGCGGCCCCGGCAGGCGGCAGCTTTCAGTTTGCAAAACTCCAGCTTGGGCGTAATGGGGGTCACACGATCACGGACAGGCCAGCCCCACGCCGCACATGACCCCCATAGCCCAATCACAGGGCGCTGGATACTGAAAATGGCGACCGGAGCTCAGGGACACAGGAGATTAAAATTAAAGAGGTGGCAAGCACAAAAATTTTGCCCCCCTAAATGTGGCGCCCGGAGCCACGGTCCCCCCTGTCCCCCAAGCTACGCCACTGCAGTCCTGACCTTTGGCTTCCTTGACCCTGTTCTGTTTACCTGTCTGCCAAATCCTCTGTTGCCGAATCCAGTCTGAACTCTGACCATTCCTTGTCTGCTGCTTTTTGCCTGAACGTATCCTCTGTGTATGACCTGGCTTGTCTGACTCCTCTCCTGCTGTCGTCTGCACTTGCGTGCGCCTGTTGCTCTCAGGTGCACCTGCATCTGGTGACCAGCATCCTGCTAACCAGTAACCAGTTAATCAGCATCCGGTGACCTGCATCCAGTGACCTGCGTCCACTGACCTGCATCCGCTGACCTGCATCCGGTGACCTGCATCCTGCTGACCAGCATCCTACTAACCAGTTAATCAGCATCCGCTGACCTGCATCCGCTGACCTGCATCCAGCTGACCTGTACCTACAGCGCTCCAGCCTTTCTCATCAGCCTTCATCTCCAATCTCAGAGAACTCTGCAGGCACTCATCACTGTGCTCCTATGGTCACTGTCTCAACCCCAGTGATCCTGGAACCAGGGTGGTACGAGAGGTCTCCCTCTGCAAGTTAGGCTAATTCCCAAGGTACATGTCACAGTGCCTGTCATGAACTTTTTTGTGCTCTACCTCTATCCTCTGGTTTCATTGATATATATTTAATAAATATTGCAGGTAATTCTATCGAAAGCCAGCTTATGTGATAAGTTCCACACCCCTCCCTATGGGAATATCTGGCCTTGTTTGGACTAGACTTATGTGTTGGGTACTATTCAGGACACTCACCCTTGCAGATCAGCTCTTACACACAACACAGAGGTGGGTTTTCTGTATTGGGGTTTACCCATTTTGTGTGTGTTCTACAGCCATGCTCGTATAAGATGTATAATGTTAACTGGTCAAATATAGTAGTATGAAATATTAATAATTTTCTGTTTTTCTTTTCATATACACCTAAATTCTAGTGAATTATGTTCCTCTGTACCTACTAAATGAGCCTTTACGTCCTTTCCTTAAGAAGCCGCTATGGTGAAACATGTTGAAATATTTGGACGTGATGCAACTTTGTATGTGACTACAGTGTTTCATTGTCAATAATAGGCTATGTGTATTTACCTATGGCTCTGATTAAACTGTATTCAATACTTTTATAATTCTTTCTTAATAAATATTTTTGTATATTTTTAGATCAACTCATATATGATGCACCTTTAAAGTCCCACATCTCCAACAGAGTTGCTCTTCACTCTAAGCATGTTGACAAAGGCAACAAAAAGATCTGGTCACTATTATGTCAGAAATCAGCGGCTAAGGAGACCAGACACGTATGGGAACTGAGACCAAACAATGTATTTATCCTAATATTTATTTACCGTATATACACAGTGGAACCTCGGTTTAAGAGTAACTTGGTTGAGAGCGTTTTGATTTGCTAACTTTTTTTTTAAATTCTGACAGTGTTGACTCGCAAGACGAGCAGAATTCAAGCTAAATAGACATGCAGTACCCCATTTGGCCTGACATATTGCTACACTTAGAGGCGCCTCTCTTCTCTTTTATACTCTGTGGCCCGGATTCACAAAGCACTTCCGCCGACGTATCTAGAGATACGCCGTGTAAGTGTATCTATGCGCCGGACTCTGAAACCAAGATACGCCTGAAAATAGGCTTCATCCGACCGACGTAAGTTTCCTACGTCGTCGTATCGTGGGCGCATATTTACGCTGGCCGCAAGGGGCGCTCCCATTGATTTACGATTCGAATATGTTAATTGATCTAAAAAATAAGGCAGAACCTAAAGACTTGAAATGAGGGAGATATGTCGATTCACAAACGTACTTGCGCCCGGCACATAATATACGCTGTTTGCGTAAGTCGTACGTCCGGCGTAAAGTTATTCCCCATATATGAGGCGCAAGTCATGTAAAGGTATGGACCAGGGAACACAGCCGTTGTATTTTACGTAGTTTACGTAGTACGTGAATAGGGCTAGGCGTAGGTTACGTTCACACCGTAGGCAGTGATTAGACGTAACTTAGGCAGTTGTTTCGACGTGATTCTGAGCATGCACACTGGGATGTGTCCACGGGATGGTGCATGCGCCCTACGTTATTCGTATCTTTATGACGCTCAGTCCATCATTTACATGGGCTCACGCCCACTTCCACCTACGCTGGCTTATGCCGCGGAAACCCAGCGTAGATTTGAGAGCGAGTGGGGGCGAGTGCTTTGTGAATACTGTGCTTGCCTCTGTGCGCTGCGTATATTCGATACACTACGCCGGCATAAATATGCGCCAATGTATGTAAATCCAGGCCTGTGGCTCCTGCTGGATTTTGCTTCTAATCCCCTTGTGGAGGCTTCCATTTTTGGATGGACATTTTATGGTTACACAACCAATCACATTGCTATAATCTTTTTATATGGACTATAAACTGAAAGACTTATGAATAAATGTTTGCAGAACGAATCATCTGCATTTCCATTATTTCTTATGAGGAAATTCGCTTTGATATACAAGTGCTTTGGATTACAAGTATGTTTCCGGAATGAATTATGCTTGCAATATATACACACACACGCACACGCTATATTTTCAAAGGTATTGGGATGCCTGCCCTTACACGCACATGAACATGAACTTTAATGGCATCCCAGTCTTAGTCCATAGGGTTTAATATTGAGTTGGCCCACCCTTTGCAGCTATCATAGCTTCAACTCTTCTGGAAAGGCTGTCCACAAGGTTTAGGAGTGTGTCCATGAGAATGCTGACCATTCTTACAGAAGTGCATTTGTGAGGTCAGGCACTGATTTTGGACGAGAAGGCCTGGCTTGCAGTCTCCACTCTAATTCATCCCAAAGGCGTTCAGTTGGTTTTAGGTCAGGACTTTGTGCAGGCCAGTCAAGTTCCTCCACCCCAAACTCACTCATCCATGTCTTTTTGGACCTTGCATGGTGCACTGGTCCAAATCATTTGGTGGAGGGGGGATTATAGTTTGCGGTTGTTTATTAAAGGCTGGGCTTGACCCCCTAGTTCCAGTAAAGGGAACTCTTAAGGTGTCAGCATACCAAGACATTTTGGACAATTTCATGCTCCCAACTTTGGCTGCATTCACACCTGAGCGTAGCGTTTTGCGTTTTTTTTTTACCGCGACAAAACGCAGCATTTTTTACAGCGATTTGCCGCGACAAAACGCAGCGTTTTTTACCGCGATCTTTTACAGGTCTAGGGTCATCAATGTAAAACGCCCAAATTCGAGCGACAAAAAAGGGTCCAGAACTTGTTTGGGCTTCAGGCGTTCGGCGTCAGGCGTTTTGTGGTGGAGATGTGAACCATCTCCATAGAGAATAATGTATTTTTTCCCCTCTAGCATTTTGGGGCGTCAGGCGACAAAACGCTCAGGTGTGAATGCAGCCAAAGTTGGGAACAGTTTGGGGATGGCCCACTCCTGTTCCAACAAGACTGCGCACCAGTGCACAAAGCAAGGTCCATAAAGACATGGATGAGTGAGTTTGGGGTGGAGTAACTTGACTGGCCTTCTTGTCCAACATTAGTGCCTGACCTCACAAAAGCTCTTCTGGAATTATGGTCAAATATTCCCATAGACACACTTCTAAACCTTGTGGACAGCTTTCCCAGAAGAGTTGAAGCTTTTATAGCTGCAAAGGGTTGGCCAACTCAATATTGAACCCTACGGACTAAGACTGTGATGCCATTAAAGTTCATGTGCATGTAAATGAAGGTGTCCCAATACTTTTGACAACATAGTGTATGTAATTTTTTACTTTGGATAGTGTCCCCCTTTACATTAGATGTCACCATCAGAGGCCCCCTTTACATTAAATGTCAGCATCAGAGCGCCCCTTTACAACAGGTGTCCCCATCAGAATCCCCTTATACATAAGTTATCCCAATCAGAGTCCCCTTTACATCAGGTGTTCCCATGAGCATCCCCCTATACATCAGGTGTCCTCATCAGAGTCCCCCTATACATCAGGTGTCCCAAGCAGAGTCCCCCTTTACAGCAGGTGTCCCATTCACAGACAACCCTTTACAACAGGTGTCCCCATCAGCATCCCTCTAAATCAGGTGTCCTCATCAGAGTCCCTCCTTACATCAGATGTCACCATCAGAGTCCTCCTTTAAATCAGATGTCCCCATCAGAGCCCCCTTTACAACAGATGTCTCCATCAGAGCCCCCATTTACATCAGATGTCCCTATCAGAGTCCTCCTTTACATTAGATGTCACCATCAAAGCCCCCGTTTATATCAGATGTCCCTATCAGAGTCCCCTTTACATCAGATGTCCCCACCAGAGTCCTCCTTTACATTAGATGTCACAATCAGAGCCCCTGTTTACATTAGATGTCCCAATCAGAGTCCTCCTTTACAATCAATGTCACCATCAGAGCCCCCTTTACATTAGATGTCCCCATCAGAGTCCTCCTTTACATAAGTTGTCACCATCAGAGCCTCCTTTACATTAGATGTCCCCATCAGAGTCCTCCTTTACATTAGATGACCCCATCAGAGTCCTACTTTACATTAGATGTCACCATCAGAGCCCCCCTTCACATTTGATGTCCCCATCAAAGCCTCCTTTACATTAGATAACCCCAATCAGAGCCTCCTTTACATTAGATGACACCATCAGAGCCCCCTTTACATTTGATGTCCCCATCAGAGCCCCCTTTACATTAGATGTCCCCATTAGAGTCCTCCTTTATATTAGATATCACCATCAGAGCCCCCTTTACATTAGATGTCCCCATCAGAGCCCCCTTTACATTAGATGTTCCCATCAGAGTCCTCCTTTACATTAGATGTCCCCATCAGAGTCCTCCTTTACATTAAATGTCACCATCAGAGCCCCCTTACATTATATGTAACCATCAGAGTCCTCTTTTACATTAGATGTCCCCATCAGAGTCCTCCTTTACATTAGATATCCCCATCAGAGTCCTCCTTTACATTAGATATCCCCATTAGTGTCCCCCTTTACATTAGATGTCCCCATCATAGTCGTCCTATACATTATATGTCACCATCAGAACCCTCCTTTACATTAGATGTCCCCATCATAGTCGTCCTATACATTATATGTCACCATCAGAACCCTCCTTTAAATTAGATGTCCCCATCAAAGCCCCCGTTTACATTAGATGTCCCCATCAGAGTCCCCCTTTTACATTAGATGTCCCCATCAGAGTCCTCCTCTACATTAGATGTCCCCATCAGAGCCGCCTTTACATCAGATGTCCCCATCAGAGTCCTCATTTACATCATATGTCACCATCAGAGCCCCCCCTTACATTATATGTCCCCATCAGAGTCCTCCTTTACATTAGATGTGCCCATAAAAGCCGCCGTTTACATTAGATGTCCCCATCAGAGCCCCTCTTTACATTAGATGTACCAATCACAGTCCTCCTTTACATTAGATGTCCCCACCAGAGCCCCCTTTACATTAAATGTCCCTATCAGAGTCCTCCTTTACATTAGATGTCCCTATCAGAGTCCCCCTTTACATTAGATGTCCCCATCAGAGCCCCCTTTACATTAGATGTCCCCACAGAGCTCCCCTTTACATTGAATGTCACCATCAGAACCCTCCTTTACATTAGATGTCCCCATCAGAGCCCCCCTTTACATTAGATGTCCCCATCAGAGCCCCCCTTTACATTAGATGTCCCAATCAGAGTCCACTTTTACATTAGATGTCCCCATCAGAGTTCTCCTCTACATTAGATGTCCCCATCAGAGCCCCCTTTACACCAGATGTCCCCATCGGAGTCCTCCCTCCTTTACATCACATGTCACCATCAGAGCCCCCCTTTACAATAGATGTCCGCATCAGAGCCCCCTTTACATTAGATGTCCCCATCAAAGTCCTCCTTTACATTAGATGTCACCATCATAGTCCCCCTTTACATTCAATGTCCCTTTCATACCTCTACCATATGTTCTAGAGGCAGATGCATCAGAAAATCCTCTAGGGGCCATCCTGTCCCAGTGTCAAGGACCAAAGTCTCTAATGCACGCCTTGGCATTCTTCTCAAAGAAACTGTGACCATCAGAGAAAAATTATGATGTGGGGGACCGAGAACTCTTGACAATAAAATCAGCATTAGAAGAATGGCATTACCTCTTGGAAAGAGTAGCACATCCAATACTAATTTTCACAGATCACAAAAACCTAGAATACCTCAGAGCTGCTATGCTTCTCAGACCTAGACAAGCAGGATGGGCTCTTTTCTTTTCATGCTTTAATTTCCACATTACTTACCGTCCAGGATCTAATAGCTAGATTCAGGTAGCTGGCCGCATCTTTGAGGCGGCGTAGCGTATCGTATTTACGCTAAGCCGCCGTAAGTCAGAGAGGCAAGTGCTGTATTCACAAAGCACTTGCCTCCTAAGTTACGGCGGCGTATCGTGAATGGGCCAGCGTAAGCGCGCCTAATTCAAATGAGGATGAGGGGGCGTGTTTTATGTAAATTACTTGTGACCCGACGTGATTGAAGTTTTTTACAAACGGCGCATGCGCCGTCCGTGTACATATCCCAGTGTGCATTGCTCCAAAGTACGCTGCAAGGACGTATTGGTTTCGACGTGAACGTAAATGACGTCCAGCCCCATTTACAGACGACTTACGCAAACAACGTAAATTTTTCAAATTTCGACGTGGGAACGACGGCCATACTTAACATTAACTAGTCCAGCTATTTGTTCGACTAACTTTACGCCGGGAATCGCCTTACGTAAACTGCGTATCTTTACTGCGACGGGCAAGCGTACGTTCGTGAATCGGCGTATCTCGCTGATTTACGCATTCTAGGCGTAAATCAGCGTTAGCGGCCGGCGGAACTAGACAGCTAAGATACGACGGCGCAGGCAGTCGTATCTTAGCTAGGTTTAAGTGTATCTCAGTTTGAGAATACACTTAAACATACGACGGTTGGTTTCCCGAGTTACGACGGCGTATCTACTGATACGCCGGCGTAACTCTTTGTGAATCTAGATATAAGAAAGTAAAACCCGATGCCTTATCTCGTACGTTTACTGAATTAGAGGCTTCATCTCAACCGGACACTATTCTGCAAGCTGGGCATTTTCTGTTAATTCAATCTGATCTGATATCACAGGTCCGTCAGGCATCTCTGATAGCTTCCCTACCTCAAAGCATGAATCTTCAAGAAAAAGATGGACTCTACTGGCATGAAAATAAGATCTTCAACAGGGCTTAGAAGCTTCAACAGGAGGCAATTTGTTTGTGGCACGCACCATCTCTACATAATCTTGCACCTGCATCTTTAGCGACTGTGAAGTCGCAGGAAACCTCTCATCCTCTGAGTCCTCAGACTGCACATGATCCTCATCTCCAGAGAGGGATTTTTCACCCTCAGAAGGCTCATCTGAAGCCTTTTTGGATAACCTGCCTCCGGGTTCTCCTCAAGCCGATCCCCCACCGAACGGCACACAGCCTGGGATCTCCTCAGTAGGAGGGGGAACCCAGTAAGTCACTGGAGCCCCTTAGTTGCATCAGTTGCTCCAGGCCAGGAGGGCCCAGAGTCTGGAACTCCGCGTAGCACGCGACCCCAGGTCAGGTAGGTCATAGTGGTGGGGCCCGCGATGTGCGCACACCCTAAAGGTGGGTGCCGCACCCGGAACCTGGAACCCGCAAAGAACCAAGAGCAACGGCTTCCGCCCCAGAAATACTCCCCCCCAGCATGCCCCGCAAAGGAAAACTCCTCTAATTGGCTGCTGAGAAGAAGCGGCTCCGCCTGGACTTCTCTGGTGCCACCTGCCACCCAGGGATGGTACCGCATCCCTAGAACGCAGTCTGACCCACAGAGCAATCCAGGTTTGGCGACAGCCAAATTTAACACAATTTGGAATGAGAGCAACTTACCTCTCTCATTCCCCCACTAACTTTAGCGTAGTGCCCTTACTGAAAGAAAAGTTACATAGTTACATAGTTACATAGGGGGCGCTACATACTCCCCCCACTTGAAATAACACTGTCCCCAGTGTCCTAAGGCATTTAAGCCTGAATGCCAGCCTGATACCTGTCAAACAGTATAGAAAAGTAGGAAAAGAGGAGAAAACAATTCTAAACATTGGATTACAAATCTTAGTGCTTTTCAACCACTTCCATACAGGGCACTTATACACCTTCCCGCCCAGACCAATTTTTAGCTTTAGCGCTGTCGCACTTTGAATGACAATTGCGCGGTCATGCTACACTGTACCCAAACTAAATTTTTATCATTTTGTACCCACAAATAGAGCTTTCCTTTGGTGGTATTTGATCACCTCTGGGATATTTATTTTCTGCAAAAAAAAAAAAAAAGAAATTACCAAAAATTTTGAAAAAAAAAGTTATTTTTTCTTTCTGTTATAAAACATTGTAAATAAGTACGTTTTCTCCTTCACTGATTGGCACTGATGGTACTGCACTGACGGGCATTGAAAAGACGGCACTGATGTGGCGGCATGGATAGGCTTGGATAGGCGGCACGGATGGGCACGGATAGGCGGCACGGATGGGCACTGATAGGCGGCATGGATGGGCACTGATAGGCGGCATGGATGGGCACTATCGTATGTGTTGAACTAACGGATGCCAATCAGTGCCAAACAATGTCTGCCAATCAGTGATGCCCATTGTGGGCACTGATTGGCATCCATTGCGGCACTGATTGGCATCCATTTTTTGTGTCCTTCTCATCCCTGGTGGTCTAGGGTGGCATACCTTTTTTTTTTAATCCCTGGTGGTCTAGTGGGCATCCCTGGTGGTCCAGTGGGCATCCTCGGGGGGGGCTGTGCTCATAATCGATCAGCACAAACCCCCCTGTCACAGGAGCAGCCGATCTGCTCTCCTCTACTCATGTCTGACAGACGCGAGTGAGGAAAAGCCGATTCCTGGCTTTTTCTGTTTACATCGTGATCAGCCGTGATTGGACATGGCTGATCACGTGGTAAAGAGTCTCCGTGAGAGACTCTTTACCTTGATCAGTGTTGCGGGGTGTCAGACTGACACCCTGCAACAACGATCGCCGCGATGCGCGCCCCCGGGGGCGCGCAGCGGCTCAAAATCCTGGGAACGTCATATGACGTCTAGTCAGGATTCTGCAACCACTTTGCCGACGTCAATTTGTCATTGGCGGGCGGCAAGTGGTTAAGAACATGACATTACAAACATACACAGCCCTATCTATCTATGCTGCCCATTCTCCGCAGGTTTGATAGATGGGTCCAGGAACCTGCATAAAAATATAAAAGAGAACATACAAAAATATACATCCTAATATATTAAGAACATTGGGGCATATTCTTAAATATCTGAGGCGGCGGAACGTATGTCCTTTACGTTACGCCGCCGCAAGTTTAAGTGGCAAGTGCCTGATTCCCAAACCACTTACCTGTAAACTTGCAGCGGCATCGCGTAAAGTCCACCCACGCAAGCCCTCCTAATTCAAATGATCCTGGTAGGGGGCGTGGATCATTTAAATTAGGCGCGCTCCCGCGCCGATCGTAATGCGCATGCTCCGTCGGGTAAATTACCCGACGTGCATTGCGCTAAATGACGTCTCACGGACGTCATTTGTTTTGACTGTAACGTAAATGGCGTCCAGCGCCATTCACGGACGACTTACGCAAACGACGTTACATTTTCAAATTTCGACGCGGGATCGACGGCCATACTTAACATTGAGTACGCCACCTAGGGGGCATCTTTATCTTTACGCCGCGTATCGCTTACGGAAACGACGTTAAAACACTACGGCGGGCAAGCGTACGTTAGAGAATCGGCGTGACTAGTCATTTGCATATTCTACGCTGACCGCCACCTAGCGGTCAGCGTAAATATTGCAGCCTAAGATACAACGGCGCAGGCCGTCGTATCTTAGGCATGTTTAAGTGTATCTCAGTTTGAGAATACACTTAAACATAGGATCGGACTTATGTCTGCGTATCTGCTGATACGCAGGCGTAAAGTATTTGAGAATATGGCCCATTTACTATATACAGTTCTCCAAGATTGGAATTGAAACTGCACACTCGAGCCCGAGCATGAAATTTACCTTCCTCCCAGGGAGTTTAAATGTAAGTGCTGAGCATAATTTACTTTACTATGCTGCAAGAATTATAAAACCATATATACATTTTTGTCCAGCAATAAAATGTTGCAGAACACTGCCCCTAACGGTTAGTGCGCTGGTACTGCGGCAGTCCAAGTTCAAATGCAAAGAAATAGCAGCAAAAACAAAGTAAAAAGATAAACCATTTATTTTCTCGCTGAATCTTCCTGTACTGCTGTGGAGAAGTTGGCAAGGACCCCCTCTAACTGACTGAACCCCCCCCCCCCCCGAAGTTCTTCACATAGGCCGCAATGTGGATCCGGAGAGGCCAGGGGGAAAAGGGAGAAAAACAACTTGAGTGGGGGCGAGAATCCTTGTCCAAAACTTCTTAAAAGTACAAACGCCAGACAGAGCAGACATGCAGCTCACTTATAGAAGCGCGGGTCCGGCAAAATAATAATGGCACCATCCGCAGTGATCGTAGTAGTTGAAAACACCTGGTCCTCTCTTCCAGGAGACTTCAGCACGACCCGATCGCTGTAAATATGCCGGCCCCAACTCCAGGCTCTGAGGCAGTCTTCAAAGCGTTTCCCCACACAAACAAGGGCATAGGGTGTCTCTCGCTCTTTCTTAAGGACATTCAAGCGGCCCCATACAGCATCACGGCACCATCCCTCTCTCTCCCGATCAATCTGGTAAAGAAGAGAGGGTAGGACATATGGGTATTCGTACCTGTATGCGGTGGCAACCTTCTGTACCACCACACGCTGCAAGCGAGCCAAATTGGGCAAAGTACGTGGGTCTCCGCGTCCCGGCAGCACTATAGCCTCCGGTGCCCTTTTCAACATGGGAGTAACAAGGGTCACGGGGGTGGTGAGTGAAACAACGGGAACAGGATTTGACTCACCGACTCCCCAGGTCAGCTGCGGAACATCCATGGACGGCTGTTGGGACCCACGCGATGCGCTCCGGCCCGAGCGTTTCTTCCTCCTCTACCGTAGAGGGCACGGGATCCTCCGAAGCCTTGCGACTCGGGAAACAATGGCTCAAACATGTAGTCTTTAAGGTCGCCTTCATCGGAGAAAGAGTCCGAGGAGTTCAGCTCCTCCGCTGGCAAACCCCCTGAGGGTTTGGACACAGGATAGTCCTTTGGCCAATCCGGCCATGAACGTTGAGTAGGTAGGCCTCGACCGCGGCTGCGGGAGGCTGGAGCAGGCCCTGCTCCTATAGAGGCATGCCACACAGAGACCGCTGTGGAAGTGGTGGTCTCCGATGTGGTCTCGGTCACATCCGTTACACTGGTCAGGCTGGTTGGGTCATCTTCTCGGTCTCTTTCGGTCATCGGGCTTACCTCCGGTGAGCAGGATGGTGGGGGACCGGATCGTAGAGTCAAAGTAGACGAGACCGAGACGATCTCTACGTTGGGAGCCTCCGGCTCCACGATCTCCACCGACGGGGATGGCTCCGGCCATGTGGCTTCCTCCTCTGCAGTGACGACTCCCGTAACATAGTTCACCCTATACTCTCTTGGAGTTTTAGCAGGTGATTGGGCAACGAAGAGGTAGGCCCGGCATTTCTGGCATCGGGCAAACGGCTGGATTCTTATGGACAACTCCTCACAACGAGCGCAAGACAGTCCCAGCATCTCCGATCCTCCACTCGACAGGAGCATAAACTGTCCCTGGGTGGACATACGGATCCCTGTGTCTGTCACTGGCACTCCAGGCTGGAGACCCCCGGTGAAGTAGCAGGGGGCCTCAATCGCTGGGCAACCACGCTTGGTTGCAGGATAGCAGACATTGCCACGTGGTTTCTCCTTCTCTCTTGCTGGTGGGCGGCGTTCTGCTGAAATGGCGCGAAGACTCTGTTATATGTCTCACGCAGGGGTGGGTGACTCCTCCCACTTGAAGAACTTGTCCAGGCACGTTTCAGGCGCACGTACGCCCAAGCTTAGCGGTGCGAGGTTAACTCCCATGATACCGGACAGTTCAGAACACGGCACTCTTTTTGCTCTTTAGTAAATCTTGTACTCACAATTTCCGTTGCAAGAGGTCCCGGGTTCAAATCCAGGACGAGCCCTCACGTGTAGCGCTACCCCCTCAGGAGCCGCTGATTGTTTTGGGATCGGAGTATTAAGTTACCTCTATGTGTTGTCTAGGGATGAAGGTAGTGAGTAGAGCAATAAGCGAATGTCCAGTTCGTAGATAAGGATTTTCTGAATGCTTTATTTTCTTGGCCCAACACGACCAACATCAACTTGAGGTAGACAGAAAAGGTTGATGAAGTAAATGAACTTTGCGGTATCAGGCTTGAATGAAGGAAAGCAATCCTGCTCTCAGCAATAGTACAGTTCGTCGCCACTCCAGCCAGAGTGGAGGAAGCCGGTCGATGTAGAACCTGTCTGGGGGACACCGAGCACGAGGCTGGTGTCACAGGAGAGGCCTATCTGCTCATCGAAGGACACTTCGTATCTGAGAGGCTGGACGGTGGTCGCCTGTCAGTTATTGATGCAACTAAAGCTGTTTGAAGGAGATCCGGGTGCTGAATCCATTTGAGAAGGATTTTGGACCGAGATTTTCTCCACCTTTAGGAGGGTCTGTGGCAGAGACTTCACCCTAAAGTTTCCGAGTGACAGTCTGGCTGCTAGGCTGGTGAGAGAGGCCTATCCAGAGTGGCAAAGATGTTTGCCTTTGGAAGCAGGACTGTTTACAGTACCAGTTAACCCTGAATCCACCATTTCTATTTCTTCTGTCTCGTCACCTACTTCCATTCCTATTGTTTTTACCCGGCTGGGTAATAAAAGCACAGAAAGACACCTGTCGTGTGGACATTGACTTTATTACAGCTCTCATCCAGTACCCTAGACGGCGAGAAGACTAGGGTGACCACGTGTCCCGGTTTGCCCGGGATAGTCCCGTAATTTTAATTTTTGTCCCGTGTCCCGGGAGCGTTCAATCCGGGACAATAGAGTATCCCAGAATCATGATGACACAATTTGGGGAATCAAACATGGACTGCCATCTGCCTGCCACACTCACTGCCGCAGTGCCGCTGTAATTAAATAATTCTAAATCACTGGTTGCTAAGGCCGCCCCCCTTGGCGTGTAGCAACCAGTGACGTGACCGTGCCCTGCTCTCTCTGAGGCTCCGTCTCCACCCCCACTTCCTCCTCCTTCAGCCGCGGTTCTTGCAGCAGATAGAGCAGAGCAGACAGTCACTCACCTACCGCGGCGCAGGCCGAGCCCTCCGACATCTCCACCGCTCCAGCCCACTGCCCCCTGTGCTCCAGCAGCCCAGTGAGTGACTGCTCGGCTGCTCAGCCTGGACCCGGTCCGTCCCGACCTCCCGCTGCCTGCCCTGCACTCTGACCTCCTCCAGGGCCCAGGAAGGCTCCTCCTCCTCCCGCCCGAGCGGCCCGACTCACTGCCTCCTTCTGAGTCCTCCTGTCTGAGACCTGACCTGACTCGGAACCAAAAGTGAAGATCGACCGGCACTGGCTGAAGACTGCCCTGCCCCACCAGCACCAGACGAGGAGTTAGACTTCATCTCCATATCATATTGTCCCTGAATGGCAGTTTGGAAATGTGGTCACCCTAGAGAAGACAGAGGTAACATGCCACCCAAATCAAACCAGCAGCTCTTTCGGGGGTAGGGCTACACCGGTATTTACGAAAGGCAAATCCACTTTGCTCTACAAGTGCAAAGTGCACTTTAAACTGCACTGGAACTGCAGCCGCTGTAGATCTGAGGGGACATGCAAGGAAAATAAAAAACAGCATTTTAACTTGCACATGATTGGATGATAAAATCAGCAGAGCTTCCCCCCATTTCAGATCTACCCCTCAAATTTACAGAGACTGCACTTCGCCTTTCGTAAATAACCGCCATAGAGTACCTGTCATCTGCCCAATGCTATCACATGATGGTTTGTTAACCTCTTGTAACAGAATTAAAATAAAATGAATAAATAAGTAAAAAAGAAAAAAATGATAATAACATTTATTAAAAACCCAAAAAATGAAATGTAGCTTGTTACCCTGCACACACCCACAAATGCAAACACACCCACAGGGTGTACACCAGCAATCGCACCACACATAAATGTCAGAGTGAGAGAAATAATTTTTTTGCGATACCACAGGCGCTTGCAATTTTATGTTTTATATCTATTTACTCCACGGAACCCCATCTGTTATATTTCCCCAAAAAGCTGGGTATCATATTATATTTGTGTGCACGAAAATTCATTTAACAATCTTTTTCCAGAAAATACAGTTGTGCAAATATTAATGCAATATAAAACAATTGCAACTAATATCTTTATGCTATATATAAAATGTTCTAGCGATTTTTTGGCCAAAAATGCTCATTTTTACATGTGTGATAAAAAAGAAAAAAAAAGTCTGCAGAGCAGAAGCTATATAAAAAAAAAAACGCTTTAGCTTTAAAGATGACTAAAAGTGAGGGCACCCTCTACAGCTCCGCCCGCGCTTCACATACATTCCACAGAACGTCCGACAATGTCCGTCATCCCCGCACACACCACCTCCATTTATACCATCTCACTTCATAACATTCCTATTCCTACTCCGCCCACTGTAGGCGTTTCCAGTCGCCATCTGCCTCCTGCATGTACTCTGCGCTCATTGGTCCAAGCAAATCCGATGTCACGGAAGGAAGCCTCGCCCGTAAAGGCTGCTAATTGGTGGAGGAAAGTAAAAAGCTCATGCGCTAAGCGACGTTCTTTAGTGATTGGCTGCGTCCTTTCCCGTCACGAGTGCTCCTCCTCCTCCTGCGATTGGTCGTCACTTCAATCTCCTCTGGTGTTTTCAACATGTCCGAGCGCCCTGTGTCTGCGGGGCCCCTGGGGGCCACTGTCATCGCGGCACCAGGGGGTTCCGCGGTAGGCGGCGAGGTACCTGTTAGTAGCCCCGCCCCGGCCACAGGAGGTCCTGTCCGCATGAATTTATATGCTACCTGGGAGACAGACAGAGGCAGTTCATCTTGCGTACCCAGGTGTGACGTAACTACCTTTTGTGATGATGTCATTTCACACCTGTTGTTTGGGGCAATGTGTAGAGTTCAATGTAATTAACGAGGGAGTGTGGTGTTTGGCAGAGGTGAAAGTGCTGTCACAAAAAAGGAAATTTACAAGTGTGTTATTGTATGGAAGGGCTTGAGCTGAACTCTGGGCTTTTTGTAAGAAAGATCCTTCCACTGCAAGGGTTAACTGCTATTCCCAAAGAGAGGATCTAAAGCCTTCTGACAAGTAGAGCCTTCTCTCTGCCTGGCAGTGTTTGTTTACACTGAGCCCTGAGCATTGCAGACCAGTGTATAACCTTGGCACAGTTGTGTGCCGCCTGCATGTGCAAGGGGTTACTTCATCCCAGCTGAACCAATCAAGAGACAGGAGACTGTAAACCTGAAAGAGGGCTTAAAGAAGGCAGACTCGCCTAAGGGGATTGGTGACATCACAGCGCCGGAGGGCATGGTCTTCCAATATGGTCTCATGTGCGTGCACATACAGCATTTGCTTTTCTCCTCTAAATGCTAGAACTCCTGGTGCGAGACAGGCTGTTTAAAAACAAAAAATCCCAAAGCCACATATTGCACACGTGTTTTAGATGCGTCTGTAATCCGTCTCCTGCAGACTCTATGGATAGCTGTCTGCCTGTACCTCTGATCCGGGCCAAGCAGTTACCTGAGAGTTGGAAGATCCATGAACTATGAGGACACTCACCAGCATCCTCGTAGTTCTTTAACCGGTTAAGCCCCGGACCTTTAGGCAGCTAAATGCCCAAGCCATGTTTTGTGATTCGGCACTGCGTCGCTTTAACAGACAATTGTGCGGTCGTGGCGTCCTTTTTTCCCCACAAATAGAGCTTTCTTTTGGTGGTATTTGATCACCTCTGTGGTTTTTATTTTTTGCGCTATAAACAAAAATAGAGCGACAATTTTGAAAAAAATGCAATATTTTTTACTTTTTGCTGTAATAAATATCCCCCAAAAACATATATAAAACAAAAAATTTTTTTTCCTCAGTTTAGGCCGATACGTATTCTTCAACATATTTTTGGTAAAAAAAATCGCAATAAGCGTTTATCGTTTAGTTTGCGCAAAATTTATAGCGTTTACAAAATGGGGGATATTTTTATTGCATTTGTATTAATTATTTTGTTTTTCACTACTAATGACGGCGATCAGCGATTTTTATTTTTTTATTTTTTTATTTTTTTTTATTTTTTATTTTTTTCTTAACTGCGACATTATGGCGGACACTTCGGACAATTTTCACACATTTTTGGGACCATTGTCATTTTCACAGCAAAAAATGCATTCTTTATTGTGAAAATGACAGTTGCAGTTTGGGAGTTAACCACAGGGGGCGCTGAAGGTGTTGGGCTTCACCTAGTGTGTGTTTACAACTGTAGGGGGGTGTGGCTGTAGGTCTGACATCATCAATTGTGTCTCCCCTATAAAAGGGATGATACGATCGATGCGCCGCCACAGGGAAGCACGGGGAAGCCGTGTTTACATACGGCTCTCCCCGTTCTTCAGCTCCCCGTGGGTTTCCGACCACCGCATGTAGCGCGGGGGGGTCCCAATCGGACCCCCGACCCGCGGAAAGGCAGGGACGTACAGGTACGCCCATCTGTCTGTACGTGCCATTCTGTGGACGTACATGTACATGCGGCGGTCGGCAACCGGTTAAAGAGGAACTCCAGTCATTTTTTTTTTGTTTATTAAAAGTCAGCAGATATCAAAACTAGCTGGTGACTTTTATAAACACTCACCTGTCCCAGGATTCAGCAATGTGCTCACCCGAGCTGCCCCTTTCTTCTGTTCCCGGCATCTTGACTGTGGGCACCAGGCTGCATCTCGACTGTGGGCACCAGGCTGTGACAGCTTGCGTCTTCACAGCTGGGTGCCCACTGCACATGTGCGAGCTGCGCTGCCAACTGTGAATGGTCCCACAGTCTTCTGGGACCTGTGACAAGTCCCAGAAGACTTCAGGGAGCAGAGGTGGGAGCAGGTACCTGTCAACTAAAAGGAAAAAAAAGTGCCATTTTGTAAAAAAGGAGGCCTTAATGTGGAACGTCTCCTTTAGGAGTAACTCCGCTTTTAAGACCTACAAGCATCAGCTGCAATGGATGATGGTACTTGTAGTCTATTCATTCTCAGAAAAAGCTATAATGCATTTCTCATTTCAGCAGGCTTTCCTTTTCTCTCCAATGTTCCAGGTTGTGGGTGAGCCCTCGCTGTGCTAGCATACAATTCAGACCTGCTTGTCCTACATTGTACGAAATGACATTGGAGTGCGACTTTGGGGTCCCAGTTGCACAGTGTGGAAGCCGGTTGGAGTGTGAAATAAGAAATTATTACAGTTTATTCCTCTATCCCTAGAGGAGTTCAGTTTCAAGGGTCGATTTAATACTTGGAATTTAAGGGGAATTTGTGAATCTACTATGTGGCTGGTGTCATTGCAGATTTGTTGTGAAAGGTTCAGGCTTTGGGAGTGGCATCTTGGTTAGTAAGTCACGTAAATATGCAGGCAGTAAAGTCTAAACACTTTTGCTGCATCTTTGTTGCAGGTCATTGGCCAGTTCAAATGATTGGCCATGGAGTCTTTACCTTAAAGTAGTTATTGGTGGCATCTTTATTTGCATAGGGCAAAATATTTATTTATTCATTTATTTTTGATGTCTGTGTCCCATTGGGGGGGATTTCCTTTACTTCCTGTCCTAAAAAACTGAAAATGAGAGGAAATCTCTCCTAGGATAAATGTTTTCATTGATTTATTTTTTATTTTTATTAGTATTTACATACTAGGTGAGGTTAAAAAAAGACATAAGTCCATCACGTCCAACCTATGTGTGTGATTATAGGTCAGTACTACATTGTATTTCCCTGTATGTTGCGGTCGTTCAGGTGCTTATCTATTAGTTTTTGAACTTATCGATGCCCCCCACTGAGACCACTACCTGTGGATGTGAATTCCACATCCTTGCCGCTCTTACAGTAAAGAACCCTCTATGCAGTTTAAGGTTCAACCTCTTTTCTTCTAATTATGAGTGGCGATGTGTCTTGTTAAACTCCCTTCCGCAAAAAAGTTTTATCCCTATTGTGGGGTCACCAGTACGGTATTTGTAAATTGAAATCGTATCCCCTCTCAAGCGTCACTTCTCCAGAGAGAATAAGTTCAGTGCTTGCAACCTTTCCTCATAACTAATATCCTCCAGACCCTTTATTAGCTTTGTTGCCCTTTTTTGTACTCGCTCCATTTCCAGTACATCCTTCCTGAGGACTGGTGCCCAGAACTGCACAACATACTCCAGGTGCGGCCGGACCAGAGTCTTGTAGAGCGGGAGAATTATCACTTTATTTCTTGAGTTACCGTATTTATCGTGGTATAACGCGCTCTGGCGTATACCGCGCACCCCCAAAGTGGCCCCCAATCCTGTGGGAAAAAAAGATTTTTTGTTGTTTTGTACTTGCAGTTTTGATGTCTTGCGCGGCGTCCATCTGCGGCCTCGTCGGGTCCGGCGTCCTTCTGCGGCCTCGTCGGGTGTCCTCTTCGGCGGGTCGGGCGTCCATCTTCGGCGGGTCGGGCGTCCATCTTCGGCGGGTCGGGCGTCCATCTTCGGCGGGTCGGGCGTCCATCTTCGGCGGGTCGGGCGTCCATCTTCGGCGGGTCGGGCGTCCATCTTCGGCGGGTCCGGTGTCCATCTTCGGCGGGTCCGGTGTCCATCTTCGGCGGGTCCGGCGTCCTTCGGCGGCGTCCTCCCGCTCGTTTCCCGCCACGACTTTGAATACTGCGCCCGCATATAGCGAGCGCAGTACACTCGTGAATCTTCGGGCAGGCTCGGGCGCCTCTCGCACTGACGTCCTGTACGCTCAGGACGTCAGTACGAGAGGCGCGGAGACTGGCCGAAGATTCACGAGTGTACTGCGCTCGCTATATGCGGGCGCAGTATTCAAACTCATGGCGGGAAAGCGGGTATCGGCGTATACTGCGCACCCACGATTTTGCCCTGATTTTCAGGGCAAAATAGTGCGCGGTATACGCCGATAAATACGGTAATCCCCTTCTTAATGCATGCCTATATTCTGTTTGCTTTGTTAGCAGCAGCTTGGCATTGCATGTCATTGCTGAGCCTGTCATCTACTAGGACCCCCAGGTCCTTTTCCATCTTAGATTCCCCCAGAAGTTCTGCCCCCAGTGTATAGATTGCATTCATATTTTTGCTACCTAAATTAATTATTTTAAATTTTTCCACATTACACCTCATTTGCCATGTAGTTGCCCACCTCATTAATTTGTTCAGATCGTCTTGTAAGGTTTCCACAGAGAAGTTATTGCCCTGCTTAGCTTGGTGTCATCCGCAAATACAGAGATTGAGCTGTTTACCCCATCCTCCAGGTCGTTTATGAACAAATTAAATAGGATTGGTCCCAGCACAGAACCCTGGGGGACTCTACCCCCCCATCCCTGACCATTCCGAGTATTCCCCATTTATCACCACCCTCTGAACTCGCCCTTGTAGGCAGTTTTTAATCTATATACTCCCCCTATGGTCCATGCCAACGGACTTTACTTTGTACAGTAAACGTTTATGGGGAACTGTATCAAATGCTTTTGCAAAATCCAGATGCACCACGTCTATGGACCTTCCTTTATCTAGATGGCAGCTCACCTCCTAATAGAATGTTAATAGATTGGTTTGACAAGAACGATTCTTCATTAATCCATGCTGATTACTGCTAATGGAACAGTTTTCATTACTAAAATCTTGTGTATATAGTCCCTTGTCATCCCCTCCAAGAGCTTGCATATTATTGATGTTGGGCTAACTGGTCTGTAATTCCAGTTATTTATTTTGGTGCTACATTGGCTTTTCTCCAATCAGCTGGTACCATTCCAGTCAGTAGACTGTCAGTAAAAATTGGGACCAATGGTCTGGCAATTACTTGACTGAGTTCCCTAAATACCCTTGGGTGCAAGCCATCTGGTCCCGGGGATTTATTAATGTTACGTTTTCCAAGTCTATTTCTAATTCTGTCCTCTGTTAGCCATGAGGATGCTTATTGTGATGTGTCATGAGGATAAACACTGCAGTTTTGGTTACTGAAGCCCCCCGATTCCCTTGTGAAGACGGAGAAGAATATATTCAATACCTTCGGTATCTCCCCATCCTTTGTAACCAGATGTCCTGCCTCATTCTTTATGGGGCCAATTTGGTCTGTCCTCCCCCTTTTTACTGTCTATATACTTAACCACTTCAGCCCTGGAAGAATTGTCTGCCAAATGACCGTGCCATTTTTTAGCAATTTGGCACTGCGTCGCTTTAACTGACAATTGCGCGGTCGTGCGATGCTGTACACAAACCAAATTGATGTCCTTTTCCCACAAATGGAGCTTTAGTTTGGTGGTGTTTGATCGTCTCTGCAAGTTTATTTTGTGCGCTATAAACATAAAAAAAAAAAATGGCAGCAATTTTGAAAAAAAAAAACGATATTTTGTACTTTCTGCTATAATTAATCTCCTTCTTTTTTTTTTTTTTTTTTAAAGGGCTAGTTTCTTCTCAGTTTTTAGGCCGATATGTATTCTTCTACGTATTTTTGGTAATAAAAATTGCAATAAGCGTATATTGATTGGCTTGCGCAAAAGTTATAGCGTCTACAAAATGGTAGATAGATTTATAGCAATTTTATTATACATTTTTTTGCTAGTAATGGCAGTGATCTGCGTTTGTGTTTTTTTTTTTTTTTTTTTTTGTTTTTATTTATTTTTTTTTTTTTATCGGGACTGCGACATTATGGCGGACACATCGGACACATTTTTGGGACCATTGGCATTAATACATGGATCAGTGTTATAAAAATGCACTGATTACTGTAAAAATGTCACTGGAAAGGGTTAACACTAGGGGGCGATCAAGGGATTAATTGTTCCCGTGTGTTTCTCACTGTGGGGGGGTCTGACCTAGAGGAAATAATAATGGATCGTGGTTCCTAGCCATTAGGAACTCATGATCTGTCTTTCCTCACAGGACAGAAATGTGTGTGTGTGTGTGTGTGTGTGTGTGTGTGTGTTTATATACACGCACGCACGTCCCTGCTCTCGGCCAGCGGTTATCGCGACCACCGGTCACGGGCATCGGCTCCCCCGCGATGCCACGGGTGCACGCCTCCGGCAGCCCGTGCCTGCTATCCTGTTTTTAGGCACCGACGTACAGCTACGATGGTTCGTGGGATCGTGCCATCCTGCCGCCGTATAACGACGGCAAGTGGTTACAGAATTTCTTGATTTTTTTTGCTCTCCTCTGCTATGTGTCTTTCATGTTCCATCTTAGCTGCCCTAATTGCACCCTTACATATCTTGTTGCATTCTTTGTAAAGTCTGAATGCTGATGATGATCCCTCAGCCTTGGATTTTTTTGAAGGCCTTCTACTTTGCTTTTATATGCATTTTTACATCAGAGTTAAAGTGGTACTAAAGATTCTAAATAAAAAAAATAAAATAACAAACATGTCATACTTGCCTAAACTGTGCAGCTCGTTTTGCACACCGTGGCCCCGAACGCTGTCTTCTGGGGACCCTCGCCGGCTATCTCAGCTCCTCCCCCGCATCAGATAAACCCCCCCTGGGAAGCGATTTCCCAAGAGAGCTACCTTGCGGATGCACTTCCGAGTCCAGCATTTGCGTCCATAGACACAAATACCAGACTCGGCCCTGCCCCCCGGAACCAATAAAGAGCCAAAAGAACCAGGCCGAAATCCAGCGCGTTCTCGACGTGGGACTTTCAAGGGCTGGCCAGTAAGCATTGGATGTTTTTTAACATGAACCTTTACAACCCCTTTAAGCCATCCAAGATTTTTGTTTGCTCTTTTAAATGTATTTCCCAATGGGATGCACTGGCTAATGCCCTTATTTTAATATGCTTTTAAAGCAAACCCATCACTCCTCTGTATTCTTTGTTTCTAAGATATTATCCCAATTTATATCTTCTAGCAAGGTTCGTAGTTTAGAGAAGTTGGCTCTTTTGTGTCTTTGTGTTCCCCTTGTGTTTCCTATTTGTGTGATTTATACTGAAGCCAAATGACCTGTGATCGCTGTTTCCTAAAATTTCCCTGTATTTCCACATCCGTGATCAGGTCTGTATTGTTGGAAATCAGCAGGTCTAGGGCATGGATGCTCAACCTGTGGCCCTCCAGCTGTTATGGAACCACAACTCCCATCATGCCTCTGACTTTGAGAGTCAAGCTTGTACCTGTCAGCAGCTTGCAATGCATCATGGGACTTGTAGTTTCGCAACAGCTGGAGGGCCACAGGTTGAGCATCCATGGTCTAGGGCAGGAATGGGCAAACTACGGCCCGGCGGACCTTTTAATCCGGCCCGCCAGCGCCGGCCCTGGGTACAGGGCAGAAAACTGACCGAGTGTTTTTTTTTTTTTTCCACCGCCGCCGTGTGTCCGTGTATGATCTTATCACAGCCGTCACTAAATGGCGGTCCGAGTCGGGCCCGAGTGACACTTCTGCCCGGACCGACAGTATATTTACAAATTGCAGCGCTGGTTTGCTGGGATCGCGGGTTTCCCCAGCAACCAGTGACGCTGCCAGTGTGCGCCCGCCCCCTGCTCCTCACCGCAGGTCCTGGAAGTTTACAAGCGAGTACGGCACCGAGTAGGGGCGTGACGTCACGTTCCTTCCCTGCAGCTCGCGGTCCACTCCTTGATCACATTGCGAGTAGGGGCCACGCATGTCTCCCACATCACTTGCGTGCCCCGCCCCCTGCTGCTCCTGGTTCCCGGGTCCACTCCTGGCTCTCCTAGAGGCGTGACGCCACGCCCCCTGCTACTCGTTCTCAGCTATTTTTTTCTTCCTGCATCCGCTCCTGCATTCTAGGTATGTGGCATATTCTTAGTTTGTTGGTCACCATTAATGGGCTAATTTATTGTCAACATTAACACTGCTGGGCATATGTTAAAGGTCACGCTGATGGGCACCTTTTTTATGTTAAGGGGCACTCTGATGGGCGCATTTTATGTTAAGGGTCACGCTGATGGGTATATTTTTAATGTTCGCACTGATGAGCATATTTTTTTTAAGAGGCACACTGATGGACACATTTTGTTGTGCCCATCAGAGTGCCCCTTAACATAAAATATGCCCATCAGCTTACACATTAAAAATATACCCATCAGCGTGCCCCTTAACATAAAATGTGCCCATCAGCGTGACCCTTATTTTATGTTAAGGGGCACAATGATGAGTACATTTTATGTTAAGGGAAACTGTGATGGGAACACCTGATGTAAAGGGGCACTGTGATGGGAACACCTGATGTAAAGGGGCGATGTGATGGGGACACCTGATGTAAAGGGGCGCTGTGATGGGGCACTGTGGGGAAACATGATGTAAAGGAGCGCTGTGATGGGGCACTGTGGGGAAACATGATGTAAAGGAGCGCTGTGATGGGGACACCTGAAAAAAATACATTGCATCAAAGTTTTGTAAAATAACTCTTTTTATGCTTTTCTACCTTAAATTAATCTAAACATTTAATGTTACACATTTAAATTTAATTTATATTAATTCACACATACACACAGTCCATCTACTCTTGGTCCGGCACCCGGGTCCAATATATGAACCCCTTTGCGGCCCTTGAGTCAAAAAGTTTGCCCACCCCTGGTCTAGGGTAACACCTTGTTTCTAGTTGGTGAGTCTACCACCGGACCCATGAAATACTAGCTCATTATGAATTTACTTGCATTACATCGAAGCCCCCACAGCGGTCCTTGTATCCCCCTTCGGCTGGCGACATCTCTCCCGGAGTTACTTCCGGGTATCGTGGCCTCTGGCGCTGTGTTTGGCTGGAGCCGCGATGCATCACTCAGGCGTACGAGCCATTGCTTCAGTTTTTCTTCAGTGTGTCATGGGCACATGCAAATACAAGGATATCTCCTAAGACCTCATGTACACTGCTGCTGGTAAATGGACGTTTAGGTGCAGTTGGGTATTTTTTTCAACTGCTTCTGAACTCTCCTCTGTTACCTTATCAGTACATGTACACATGTAGCTAGATTCAGGTACATCGTCGCAACATTAGGCAGGCGTAGCGTATCGTATTTACGCTACGCCGCCGTAAGTCAGAGAGGCAAGTGCTGTATTCACAAAGCACTTGCCTCCTAAGTTACGCCGGCGTAGCGTAAATGGGGCTGGCGTAAGCGCGCCTAATTCAAATGAGGATGAGGGGGCGTGTTTTATGTGAATGGGCGGGGGACCCGACGTGATTGACGTTTTTTACGAACGGCGCATGCGCCGTCCGTGGACATATCCCAGTGTGCATTGCTCTAAAGTACGCCGCAAGGACGTATTGGTTTTGACGTGTAATTACGTCCAGCCCCATTCATGGACGACTTACGCAAACGACGTAAAAATTTCAAATTTCGACGCGGGAACGACGGCCATACTTAAAGCGGGGGTTCACCCTATCGACGGGAAAATTTATTTTTTATTTTTATTTTACCTTAAAATCAGGCATTGTAGCGCGAGCTACAGTATGCCTGTCCCGAATTTTTTACCCCCGTACTCACCTTGTAGTCGTCCATCGAAGATACCGGGGAATGGGCGTGCCTATGGAGACGGAGGATGATTGACGGCCGGCTCTGGCGCGTCACGCTTCTCCGGAAATAGCCGAAATAGGCTTGGTCTTCACGACGCGTGCGCATAGCCTGTGCGCAGGCGCCGTGAAGAGCCGAGACCTACTCCGGCTGTCTTCGGGGAGAGTGACGTGCCAGGGCCGGCCGTCAATCATCCTCCCTCTCCATAGGCACGCCCATTCCCCGCGGGAGCCGAAATCTACGATGGACGACTACAAGGTGAGTACGGGGTTAAAAAAATCGGGACAGGCATACTGTAGCTCGCGCTACAATGCCTGTCTCGATGGTAAAATGTGTCGGGGGAGGGGGGGGGGTGAACTACCGCTTTAACATTGACTAGGCCAGCTATTTGTTCGACTAACTTTACGCCGGAAAAAGCCGTACGTAAACGACGTAAAAAAAAATGCGCCGGCCGCACGTACGTTTCTGAATCGGCGTATCTAGTCATTTACATATGCTACGCCGAACTCAACGGAAGCGCCACCTAGCGGCCAGCCTAAATATTGCACCCTAAGATACGACGGCGTAGGAGACTTACGCCGCTCGTATCTTAGCCTAATTTAAGCGTATCTGGTTTTCAGAATATGCTTAAACTTAGGACGGCGTAGATTCAGAGTTACGCCGGCGTAAAGCTACCTGAATCTGGCTAATGGTCTTTTGTAGTCATTTCTAGGCAGTTGAGTTTAGAGGCTTTTTCTGGAACCCAAAAAAATGCTTTCAGAAGCTGTGTTTAGAGGCATTTCAAGCCTCTAAACACAGGCATTTCAGTAACTCACGTTTAGCAGCACTTCGTTTAAAGACTTTTTAATTTTAACCCCCAAAAAATAGACGCTTCTAGACGCCGGTTTAAATCGTTCAGGAGAGTTTGAACAACATCCCGGGCAGGTTTAGGAGATATCCTGGTTTGCTACAGGTAATATTATGGGTTTACCTGTAGCAAAAATGGTTGTAAAGGGTTTACAACCACTTAAAGCTAATGAAGTAGTGGTCGATAGAGGGATCTACATACCAGATTTATATGTGATGTAATGTAATTTTGAAATTCTGTATATTAAAATTCTAATCTAGATTATCTGAGCAAAATATTAATGTGGTTGTAAACCTCCTAAATTAACAAAGCATATCCTTCTGTAGTGTTTACTTGTTTCTATCCAAAGCACCTAGTGTAATTTCTTTCTGTTCTCTCATTCCTCTACTATTTGTGGGAGTGACACCTGACAGTCTATACCTGCACTCAGGTCTCAGATTATACTCGGCTCCTTGTTGTATGCTGTGCAGTGTGTGATATCGGATCCCTATTCCCTGCCTCCTTGAGCTAAGAAATTGTTTCGTAAACTCTACACTTTTTAAACAGCTGTAGGGAAGAGAGGGCTGTAGGTAAACGGGTACAGTTTATGTCAAAGGGTTTGTTTTTCATCTCTGTGTATTACCTGAGGATAGCCACGACAGTGAGTATATGCATGTGTTTTTTATTTTAATAAAATGTTTGTGGAGTAAAAATCTATTTAAGATACGTTAATCATTTGTTTATTCATCATAAAATGGAGCTTGGTTATGTAGCATGAGGCTGTATATTCTGCAATATTTAAATTTTTGGTAAACTTATTCAATGAATGCAAGCTGAGATTACATGCACTGCATTGATGCATTTACATAATTTACCAGTAACCACGAGATAGACCAAAGTTCAGGAATATTCCTTTATCCCATTGTTTTGCAAATATCTGTACACTTCAAACTGTATGATTGAATCGGTTTTGATATCGCTGTTTTATTAACCTGACAGCTTATTATTCTAAATAGTTAGGCCCGTTTCACACTGGGCATGGCACGGGAGGTGCGGTGGCGGTATTTTTAGCGCCGCTATACTGTCATATTTACCACGATATTTGGCCGCTAGCGGTGCGGTTTTAACCCCCGCTAGCGCCTGAAAAAGGGTTAATACTGCCCGCAATGTGCCTCTGCAGAGGCGCATTGCCGGCGGTATTCCCGCGGTTTCCCATTGATTTCAATGGATAGGAGCGGTAAACACCCCGCTCCTATACCGCTCCAAAGATGCGGCTAGCAGGACTTTGGGATTGGTCCTTTTGGCTTTCACACTGAAGACTGCAGGGCACGATTTTTTTTCAGGCGGTATAGTAGTGCTAATTTTAGGTCTAAACTACCGGAAAAACGTGTCGGTGTGAAAGGGGCCTTAAACCTTCATTTTGTTTGCAAATATTCTAACTACCAGCAAGAATGAGTCCTTACATTTAAAGAGCATCTATCATTTCAGATGCATCATGGCAGCACTTGTCTGCTGCCGCCACATCCCTCGCCTTGTTGTGTCACTGTCGCATCATCAGCTGCCCCATTAAAATGAATGGGGCTGTCGGTCAGTCAACAGCGGGTCATAGGAGAATCTGCTTCGGGACAGAAATGACAGTTGCTCTTTAAAAATTATGATTTAACTCGAGCCTTTTTACTAGTGATTAAAATCAAATCCAAACTGCCACTGACAAAGAAATGATCCGTTTATAAATGTAATGGTAGGTTTATTTTTAACAGTGAGACAGACGAATAAAAATCCAGAAAAACGCATTTAAAATAAGTTATAAATTGATTTGCATTTTACTGAGTGAAATAAGTATTTGATCCCTTATAAATCTGCAAGATTTTTGCCTCCCAGGTATGTTTATTAGAGGCAACAAGCTGAGATTGGGAGCACTCTCTTAAAGGGAGTGCTCCTAAGGAGTGCAAAATCAAAGGATGGGGTATTCTGAATCCTCCTCTGTCCTAACCCCACCCCCTAAACCTGCCGTTGTAATTTTCCGGTGAATTGGGGGTGATACAGGGAAGAAGCGCTCGTCAGGAGAGCGCGAGCATGCCTGCCCTTTTTCTCTGCCAGATTTGCCCTTCAAAGAAGCCATATGAGTTGCATAGTATTTCTGAACAGAGGGGATGGAGCTATCTATCTATCATCTGCTCGTCCCCTATTCATAGATCCTGTGTCCTTCATAAAAGTTGTAGTACAGCTTCTATGAATGGTAGATCTGTCGGGAAAGGGCAGGCATAATCCGACAGCTCCTGACAGCCCCTTGGTTGTATTAACCCCATCCGCACCAAAATGATACAACGGTAGGTTTGGGAGGTGCGGTTAGGACAAGGGTTGATTTCTGCAGAGGGAAGCAGTTTCTGCGGAATTCCTACACCCCCCTGCTGAGTCAGACTTGGGCCTCTTGCACACAGGCGTAATAATATACTGGTGTTTAGTCCTCATTCACACTGCCGTAACATGGCAGTAAAAAATTTACTGATTATTAAGGTATGGAACAAAAGTTCTTGCATAATCGATAAAAAAATTTACACATTCAAAATGGATATGGTTATTTTAAAAAATTTTCCCCTCAATGGTGTATACCTGTATACACATGTCCTCAGACACAGATTTTTGGTTGCATATCTGAATGCAGTGCTTGTTTTTGCATCTGTGTGTCTCCATTGAAAACCATAAAACTGCGTTCATATCCGTAATTAAAAAATGGTTTGGAAACTTTTTTTTTTTTTTTTTATGGCAGTGACTGAGGCTTTACTATGCAGGATGTCATTGACAGATTCTGAGTAAAATGTTTAAAGATCCTGCATATACACATGTATAGGCACATAAGTGTGTGTGTGTGTGTGTGTATATATACATGTGTAAAATTCTTCATCCTCCTCTTCTAGTTGCCAATGTTGCAATATACACTGCTCCAAAAAATTAAAGGCAGACTTTGAAAACATATCAGATCTCAATGGGCAAAAATCTCATGCTGGATATCTATACTGATATGGACTGGGTAATGTGTTGGGAATGAAAGGATGGCACATCATTTGATGGAAATGAAAATTATCCACCTACAGAGGGCTGAATTCAAAGACACCCCGAAAATCAAAGTGAAAAAACTATGCAGCAAGCTAGTCCATTTTGCTGACATTTCGTTGCAACAACTAGTAGTTTGTATGGCCCCCAAGTGCTTGTATGCATGCATGCATGCCTGATAACAGACGACGGATGGTGTCCTGGGGTATTTCCTCCCAGATCTGGACCAGAGCATCACTGAGCTCCTAAACAGACTGAGGCGCAACCTGGCGGCACTGGATGGACCGAAACATAATGTCCCAGAGGTGTTCTTTTGGATTTTGGTCAGGTGAGCGTTGGGGCTATTCAATGGTATCAATCTCTTCAAACTCCAGGAACTGGCTGCATGCTCTTGCCACATGAGGCCAGGCATTGACGTGCACCACGAGGAACCCAGGACCCACTGCACCAGCGTAGGGTCTGACAATGGGTCCAAGGATTTCATCCCGATGCCTAATGGCAGTCAGGGTGCCATTGTGTAGCCTGTAGAGGTCTGTGCGTCTCCCCAGACCATCACTGACCCACCACCAATCCGGTCATGCTGAACGATATTACAGGCAGCATAAAGTTCTCTTCATGTTTCTCCAGGCCCTTTCATGTCTGTCACATATGCTCAGGGTGAATCTGCTCTCATCTGTGAAAAGCATGGGGCACCAGTGGCGGACCTGCTAATTCTGGTGTTCAATGGAAGACGCCAATCGAGCTCCACACACTAGAGGATGTCGGGCACTCAGGCCACCCCCATGAAGTCTGTTTCTGATTGTTTGGTCAGATACATTCACACCAGTGGCCCGCTGGAGGTCATTTTGTAGTGCTCATCCTGTTCCTCCTTGCCAAAGGAGCAGATACTGGTCCTGCTGATGGGTTTAAGGCAGGGCTCGACAATATCCGGGCGCCAGGTCGCAATTGCGACAAGAAATTGTGACCTGGCGCCCGCACCCGCCGGTAATTGAGGCCGCGGCTTTGCGGCCTCAGTTACCGGCCGTCGCGGACCCGCCGATCGCGGCGGTGGAGCTCAGAGGCACAGTGTGCCCCCATGCGCCCCCACCACGCGATCGCGGCTGGCCCGCCACGGCCAATAATTGAAGCCTTGTGAAGTGCCAAGCTTCCTTCTGTGACCTGCGCCATCTGATGGTGGCCGTTGGCATTACAAGTAAAACAGCAGTTCTAATATGTAATTTTTCACTGCCATCTCCTTCCCTCTAGTTTAAAACCCCCAAACATTATATATATTTTTTATTCTAACACCCTAGAGAATAAAATGCCGATCATTGCAATACTTTCTGTCACGCCGTATTTGCGCAGCGGCCTTACAAGCGCACCTTTTTGGGAAAAAAATACACGTTTTTTTATTTTAAAAAATAAGACAACAGTAAAGTTAGCCCAATTATTTTTTTTTTTTTTTTTTTAACTTGTGAAAGATGTTACGCCGAGTAAACGGGTTGCATGTTTTGAGTTAGAGGAGGTCTAGAGCTAGAATTATTGCTCTCACTCTAACGATCGCGGCGATACCTCACGTGTGGTTTGAATACCGTTTACATATGCCGGCGCTACTCACGTATGTGTTTGCTTCAGCGCGTGAGCTCGTTGGGACGGGGCGCGTTTTCTGGCTCCTAACTTTTTTAGCTGGCTCCTAGATTCCAAGCAAATTTGTCAAACCCTGGTTTATAGACCTTCTAAGGCTCTGTCCAGCTCTCCTAGACTAACTGTCTGTCTCCTGGAATCTCCTCCATGCTTTTGAGACTGTGCTGGGAGACACTGCAAACCTTCTGGCAATGACACATATATTGATGTGCCATCCTGTAGGAGTTGGACTGCCTGTGCAACCTTTATAGGGTCCAAGTATCGCCTCGTGCTACCAGTAGTGACACTGACCCTAGCCAAATGCAAAACTAGTGAAAAACGGTCAGAAAAGAGTAGGGAAAAAAAAGTCAGACACCTCCACCTGAAAAAACATTCCTGTTTTGGAGGTCATATCATTGTTGCCCATCTATTGCACCTGTTAATCAGTTTCAGCTGCTTTGCTGTTAATTTAAATTAACTACCCCCTCTGTATACACCCCTCCCCCTCGGATACTTGACTGACCAGATCAATATCCCAGGAGTTCTGATTCAAAAGTGTTCCTTTTAATGTTTTTGAGCAGTGTACTTGTGTATACACGGGTGGAAGGTTGTGTGAACAAGACCAGAGCTAATCAAGTTATATTTATATGGCACCAACATCCCTTATATGTAGACAAGGAACAAGATTTGGGAGGTATGGGACTTTAAAGGTGCACTTCAAAATAAATATATTTATCACCATTGATACAGTGCCCCCCCCCCCCCCCCTTGGCATTTTTCGTGTTTTGTTGCCTGACAACCTGGAATTAACATGGATTGTTTGAGGATTTGCATAATTTAATTTACAGAACATGCCCACAACTTTGAAGATGTTTGCTTCACAATAATAAAAAACAAAACAAAAAAACCCCACAAATAAGATCAACAGAAAAAGTCACATCTTAACTCTTGGATTTTTGCCCATTCCTCCTTGCAAAACTGCTCCAGCTCCTTTAAAGATTGCTGTTCACAAGTGCAAACCATCCAACTTGAAGTCTGACCACAGATTTTCTATTGGATTGAGGTCTGGGCTTTGACTAGGCCATTCCAACACACTTGCATGTTTCCCCTTAAACCACTGAAGTGTTGTTTTAGCAGTGTGTTTGGGGTGATTGTCCTGCTGGAAGGTGAACCTCCGTCCTAGCCTCAAATCACACACAGAGTGGTACAGGTTTTGCTCAAGAATATCCCTGTTGGTAGCACCATCCATCTTTCCCTCAACTCTGACCAGTTTCCCATAATTGACCTATAAATCAAGCAATGCTTGACACATACTGTATAAGTTCATGCTACCATTTTCAGATCATTTAAACAACCCAGTATTCAAACCAATAATGCTTACTTGGAAGCTTCCTTTAAACATGAGACTGGTAGCCCAAAGATACAGCATCAGTTGTCTAACCAGACGGCAAATTCAATGGTTCTATAGAGAAAACAAACCCAACAAATGAAGTGTTCCCTCTAAAAGTACCATGCATTCAACTAGGGGTGCAAGGTCTACAGCACATCAAGGACTGGATTCTCACTACCTGCCTCCGTTTTAGAATGATCTATGGGTCCAGGTATTCCAAAGAAAGAAGGGGCATACACCCATCCAAAGATGTTACCGATTGAACCTACAGATGTGAAGAGGGGATAGTGATTGAGATCAGGTTCACCACAATGGCTGTGTATTGATCTCCAGCTGTGGTGGGTTGTGGGAACTTGACCTCTTTGCTGAGGAACAGAAAACTACGGAACGTAGCAAAATTTTATCCTGGCATCGCTATTTAGTATGGGAGCTGAAAATAATTGCTGCATCGATGCATCTCGATACGGATATCCCCAATGTGGCATCGATGCATGCGACCGGAAAAATCCTATTTCTGGGTGACGTCATCCTGACTTGCCCCACCCCTCCTGGGAGAGTGCTCCTAGCGTATAGCTGTTAACCCCTTGGCACCGCAAGTATGCGGCCTCGGTTTTAGGGGGTTACACCGGGATGATGCCTGCAGCTGTACCATTTTTTAGAGCGAGCGGTCTGCTTTCCAGGCATAACAACCAATGCGGCTAAAAGCAGATTGGCTGTTATACCGGAGGAGTGGGAGGGGACACCCCCCCCTTCCGCCGCTCTTACCGGGCCTCCTGTCCCATCCGGAGACCCGATCCGCATCTTCCGGCGGCTAGAGACAGACTGGCACAACGCCGAAAACGGCTTAGTTCCAGTCTCCTGTATGTAAACAACGTCACTTCCGGTATACTTGGCTGCCAATGGCGTCGGTTTAAAAAAAACAAAACGGTATTCAGAATCGCCTAGGTGGCCCAAGCGGAAGTGGGAGCTCGTTGGTAATCGTAATGCATCGCAGAATTGAATCGTTGACCAGATAATCGGAATCGGATCATGAGACCTGTGAAGATGCGCACCTCTAACAATGTCTTTTATGGTGTGGGCAGGGTCCAAAGACAACCTAATCACGTTTTTAGACAGTTTACAACACAATATCTATAACCTGAAGTTCACGCATGGCTATGATCAGGGGAGAATAACATTCCCAGATGAAGAGATTTATAAATGAGGCAATGGTCCTCTGTTCTACACTGTACAGGAAACCCTCAGCTGCAAATGCTCTTATCAAGAGTTATCAACCTATCAAGAGCATTTCATATAGTAATCAGAAAATCACTAAGTTCATCAAACCCTATCCTGAGATCACGTACAGAAGGTCCATGTCTCTTAGGCCTCATTCACACTTGGCGGACTCCATCGCTACACAGTCCGCCTGCTCCTGTCGGCTCAGCGGGAGATCAGCCTGCAGATCTCCACTGAGCCGACGGATGACAAGCTCCTCTCTGTTTACTGAGCGGGGAGAGGCTTGTCGGGCACCGATGTGTCCTATGGAGCGATCTGATGAAAACGGACAGCATGTCCGTTTTCATCAGATCTTATCCGATCCGCATGGACGGATGGGGACGTGGCCCCCATACGTCTGTTTTTAGCGGATCGGGTCGGATGTCGGTGGACATGTCTCCGCTGACATCCGACGTTCCATAGCGATGCATGGAGCGGCCGTTCAGGTCCGTGACAGACGGACCCGAACGGCCCTAAGTGTGAATGAGGCCTAAGACACCTTAGTATCAAGTCATCACACTTGTGATGATTCAGTGAAAATAACATGGCAGGTACATATGGGTGCCCATGGGGTTTGACCTCACGCTGTGGGGTCATACTTTGGCCTCCGCACTCTGAGGGGGGCGCCCATGCCCGCCATTGAGGGATCGCATTAGATCTGGTGGCCCTGGGCTTCTGCTGTGTCACTGTCCGTGAACACCAATCCAATGTGACAGATGGTGCCTCCATGTCGGCCCCACCCTAGGGCATGGCTGTACGGGGTGACATTGCCCACTGGCTGATGCCGTGGTCTGTGGCCTTGGCTGGTGACCGGGGCTGTCCTCCATCACGCGGCCCCTCCCATTTGCGTCTGCATTGCGTCATGACGGCGCAATGTTCACGTTGCGTCTGACACAATGGGGAAGGATATAAAAGGAACCACGTAGCGGAAGCCATGTTGTTGTCCCTGGGAGCCCTATATTCTTTGATGGCAATAGGTGTGTCTGCATACACAAAAGGCCTTGTGAAGTCCCAAGCTCTTCCTTCTGTGAGCTGTGACCTTCTGTGAGCTGGTGCCATCTGGTGGTGGCCGTTGGCATTACAAGTTAATCAGCAATTGTAATATGTAATTTTTCACTGCCATCTCCTTCCCTCTAATTAGAACCCCCAAACATTATATATATATTTTTTATTCTAACACCCTAGGGAATAAAATGGCGATCGTTGCAATACTTTCTGTCATGCCGTATTTGCGCAGCGGTCTTAAAAGCGCACTTTTTTGGGAAAAAAATACACTTTTTTGAATTAAAAAAAATAAGACAACAGTAAAGTTATCCATTTTTATTTTTTATTTTTTTTTATATTGTGAAAGATAATGTCACACCGAGTAAATTGATACCCAACATGTCACTCTTCAAAATTGCGTCCGCTCGTGGAATGGCGACAAACTTTTACCCTTTTAAATCTCCATAGGCGACGTTTAAAAAATTCTACAGGTTGCATGTTTTGAGTTACAGAGGAGATCTAGGGCTAGAATTATTGCTCTCGCTCTAACGATCGTGGCGATACCTCACGTGTGGTTTGAATACCGTTTACATATGTGGGCGCAACTCACGTATGTGTTCGCTTCTGCGCGCAAGCTCTGCAGGACGGGGCACGTTTTCTGGCTCCTAACTTTTTTAGCTGGCTCCTAGATTCCAAGCAAATTTGTCAAACCCCGATATAAGATACAGTGTATGTATACGAGAAAAACAGAAATGGAAGTGCATTACCAGAGATAATTTAATAATACTAATTTTTTTGGTTTAAAAGTGGGTATTCACAAACTGACAAAAGGCCATAAACACCGTGCTAGACATGCACAGAACATGAGGTACACTAACTCATGGGTAAAGAAAAAAAAAAGAAAGATGAAAGATTTTTAAATATTTTTTTTTTTTTTCCCCCCATCTATCTTTGCCTATTCATGTCCATGGGGACACTGTTGTACTGCTCCTGCCTCGGAAGTGATTTCACTTATCGTCAGGCATCTTCCTGACTTTCCAGGAAGTGGATTCCCCCTGACACTGAGCTGGTTCCCTGGTTTCTTAGTGTGTGGTTTTTGGACACCTCTAAATGCCCAAAACCCCCCATACCCCCGCAGCTACTTCAGGCATGTAAAGGTGAGACATGGATTGACCCTTTTTGTTATAAATATAAATATAAATATATATATATATATATATATATATATATATATATATATATATATATATATATATATATATATATATAATTTTCTCAATATAACGTTTTTTTCATATAACATTCTTGACATGGATTATTTTTTTTTTTTTTTTTTTTTTTTTACATTAGTGCAACTAAACTTTAACCTTCTTCTTTTTTTTTTTTTTCTCCACCCCTTTTGAGGTCGTGGGTTTTTTGACACTGTTTTCAATTCCAACATTTCCTTTTAAAAGAGCTTGCCCATGGTGTGCGAGACTATCCTAGCTCTGAAGAAGGGGGTGCGCCCCGAAATGTGGTAGCTGTACCCCGTTTTCTGTGCATGTCCATGCACTGTTTATGGACTTTAGTCAGTTGCATTTTGTGAGTACCCACTCTTATACATTTTATTTTTCTTTATTTTTTATTAAATTATCTCTGTTAATGCACTAGGTGTGTGCGCCTTCCAGTTCTGTTTTTCTTGTAGTTCCTTTCGGATTACCCCATCTGAGGAAGGCACCATCCACCTAGCTTTGGGATACCATGTATACCTTTTACACCACCATTTTATCTGATATGTTACATCACACCTTGGAAGACCTATTAGTGCTGGAAGTGTGTGTGTGTGTGTGTGTGTGTGTGTGTGTCGCTGTCGCTGTCGCTTCTTACAATTGGATGCGGATTTACCACTACAATGTTTTTAAGTAATTTTTTTATGCTACTTAAAAAAAAAAAAATCTTTTTCTATATATGAATAGTTATATGTATTTTATATTGAAGTGCACCTTTTAAAGTCCCATACCCAAATCTTGTTCCATGTGTATATGCGCATTTACTGTAACTGAGTACTTAAGCCGGCCATACACGGTCGAATTTCGAACAAAATTTCTTTTCAAAATCAGAAAGTTCGTGTTTTTTTTTTTGTTTTTTTTTTTTGTGATCTGATGATGCCACCATTGATTTTCGAAATTCGGCCGACAAAATATTCATGTTGCCGGGAATATTCTTTTCTCTCCGGGAATATTCTTTTCATGCACACGCGCGTTTTTTTTTATATTCCATTTCTCGCACGATTCCCATCATTGATCAGAAAATCGTTTGTTTTTCAAAAAATTCCCAACATGTCGGATTTCTCAAATTTGTTTGCCGCACGAAAATCGGCTGTTGCTGCAGCCCACTAACGGTGCGAAATTCGTACGAAAATTCTTTGATACGATTTTGGAAAGAAAATGATTTCGAAATTCGAAACGTGTATGGCCGCCTTTACAAATATAAAGTGTTCTATTTTTATTTTACAGTGTCGTACTTATCAATGTATTACTGATCTTAATGTGTTATGTGTTTTTTTTTGTTTTGTTTTTTTACTCCTGTGTGCAAGAGGCCTTATAGCTCTGCAGATGGCAAAGCTCATGCTTACTTCTGATTGGAGAGCTCTAGCTCAGACTCAGCAGGGGGAAATATTTTATGGCAAATTCATAAAATAGAGTTGTAGGATGTGTGACCCATATCATTGGTGTGCGATCCTTCACTAGAAGGGGTAGGGGGAGGTAATAGGTTACCTTATTAAGGGGGGGAAATGGACTCCTATATAGGGGAGATTTGACTCGGTGGAATGTGGTGCGAAGAAGTCAAAGGTAACAGTGATAGATGGACAACAATATTTTTCATACCTAGTAAAATAATAATGCATTTTTTTTTTTGCTTCCTAGGTTGTTTTCTTTGACTTTGCAGAAACTTGTTATGCTGAAGGACCTGGATAAAGACTTGCCCTCTGTTGTTATTGCTGTTAAACTTCAGGTAATTATAACAAATTTTAGCTTCTGGCCTATATTATATTTGGGGCTCATGCACACTGCAGCTCAAAAGAAAAAGCTGCTTTTGGCTTTGGAGCTTTTATTTCAGCTTGCAGAAGCTTGTACTTCCGATTTATTGCTAACTAGTTTGCCATGTATGGACACACCAAGATCTTGATATTAAAATATGACATCACCATAATGCAGTTGACTCGGGATAGAAAGGACTATATAAGATGGTCACAGTGTCAAACACATATGATATGGGTCAACTTGAATAAGGGTTCATTGGTTTATTTAAATAAATCAGTCCTAATTATTCATTTTCATATACTGTAATAGTGCTTTTCATTGCAAATTAAAAAAAGAAAGGCTTGGTAAAAATGATACAAACATTCTTCAGTTTATCACTGAAGACAATGTTCCTGGGTGCCTAGATAGATTACATTTTTAATGTAATTTCTTTACGTTTTTTGGATCATATTTTTAATCGACATCCTTCATTTCAAAAACCCCAACATGCCATATAATGCTATACATGAATAAAAGAATATGTGTATGTGTGTGTGTGTATTGTTACCAGAGACAAACTAATATCCCCAAATCTCTAGCATAAAAGTATAAAAGAAAAGTAGGAAAGTACCTGTATTCTTGTCTGGTCGCGGGTGTCCATCTTTCCAAACTCGCGGCTTCCTCCTGGTCCATGATAGGCGTTTGACACTCTGTTCCGCTACCGCCTATCACGGAGGTCCTTTCATTCTCGGACAAGAGGACATCCATGATAGGCGGAACACTGAACACAGTTTCCCAGCAGACACTGTGTTCAGTGTTCTGCCAATCGCGGACCTTCTTTCATCCTCGGACAAGAGGACATCCATGATAGGCGGAACACTGAACATAGTGTCTGCTGGGAAAGTCCGAGGATGAGAGGACCAGGAGGAAGCCGCGACTTTTGAAAAATAGACCGCCTGTGACCCGACAGGTACACTGTCCCGAGTATAAGCCGAGGGGGCTTTTTTCAGCCCAAAAAAAAGGGCTAAAAAACGAGAGAGAGATAGAGAATACAGTGCCTTGCGAAAGTATTCGGCCCCCTTGAACTTTGCAACCTTTTGCCACATTTTAGGCTTCAAACATTAAGATATAAAACTGTAATTTTTTTTTTACACCAAACATAACTTTTTGCATTGTTGCCAAAAAGTTCGATTTTGGTTTCATCTGACCAGAGCACCTTCTTCCACCTGTTTGGTGTGTCTCCCAGGTGGCTTGTGGCAAACTTTAAACAACACTTTTAAGAAATGGCTTTCTTCTTGCCACTCTTCCATAAAGGCCAGATTTGTGCAGTATACGACTGATTGTTGTCCTATGGACAGAGTCTCCCACCTCAGCTGTAGATCTTTGCAGTTCATCCAGAGTGATCATGGGCCTCTTGGCTGCATCTCTGATCAGTCTTCTCCTATTATGAGCTGAAAGTTTAGAGGGACGGCCAGGTCTTCGTAGATTTGCAGTGGTCTGATACTCCCATTTCAATATTATTGCTTGCACAGTGCTCCTTGGGATATTTAAAGCTTGGGAAACTTTTTTGTATCCAAATCCGGCTTTAAACTTCTCCACAACAGTATGTCGGACCTGCCTGGTGTGTTCCTTGTTCTTCATGATACTCTCTGCGCTTTAAACGGACCTGAGACTATCACAGTGCAGGTGCATTTATACGGAGACTTGATTACACACAGGTGGATTCTATTTATCATCATTGGTCATTTAGGTCAACATTGGATCATTCAGAGATCCTCACTGAACTTCTGGAGAGAGTTTGCTGCACTGAAAGTAAAGGGGCTGAATAATTTTGCACGCCCAATTTTTCAGTTTTTTTTATTTCTTAAAAGTTTGAAATCTATATATATATATATATAAAACTCAACGTGTGTGTGTGTGTGTGTGTGTGTGTATGTATGTATGTATGTATGTATGTATGTATGTATGTTCCAGCATCACGTCCAAACGGCTAAAGATATTAACATGAAACTTGGCACACATGTTACTTATATGTCAGCAACAAACATAGGATAGGTGGTTTAACCCTTACCCACCCCCATTTGCCATGTATATATGTCCACTTAAACTATAGTATAGTTAATTTAATTTATCCCTTAACTACCCCCATTTGTGAGGGTCGGGGTTTTTGTTTAAAGTCCCATGCAAATCAATGGGAAATGTATGTTCCCACATAACTTCTGTACGCCTGGAGATATTTCAATAATACCTGGTACACATATTACTTATATGCCAAATAAAAATATATGACAGTTAAATTAACCCTTACTTACACCCTTATATAAAAGATGGGTATATTTATATTACTATGATTTTCCTCCCCAAAAGGTTAAGATAGGAAGACCCGGGCAATGCTGGGTATTCAGCTAGTATCCAATAAATTTCGTTCCACTTCATGATTGTGTCCCACTTGTTGATTTTTCAAAAAAAAATTACAGTTTTATATCTTTTGTATTTGAAGCCTGAAATGTGGCAAAAGGTCGCAAAGTTCAAGGGGGCCGAATACTTTCGCAAGGCACTGTGTGTGTGTATATGTATGTGTGTGTGTGTGTGTGTGTGTGTGTGTGTGTGTATGTATGTATGTGTATATATATATATATATATATATATATGATACTCAAGATGGTTCAAGCTGTAATTTGTCATAATTGTGATGATTATGGCTTACAGCTCATGAAAACCCCAAATCCACAATCTCAGAAAATTTGAATATTGTGAAAAGGTGCAATATTCTAGGCTCAAAGTGTCCCACTCTAATTGCTTAATTAAGCCATAACACCTGCAAAGGGTTCCTAAACCTATTAACCACTTAAGGACCGCCTCCTGCACATATACGTCGGCAGAATGGCACGGCTGGGCACAAGCACGTACAGGTGTGTCCTCTTTAAGTGCCCAGCCGTGGGTCACGGGTGCGCGCCCACGACCCGGTCCGAAGCTCTGTGACGTCACACCTACAGCCACACCCCCTACAGTTAGAAACACAAATTAGGTCACACCTAACCCCTTCAGCGCCCACTTGTGGTTTACTCCCAAACTGCAATTGTAATTTTCACAGTAAACAATGCATTTTTTGCTGTGAAAATGACAATGGTCCCAAAAATGTGTCAAAATTGTCCGAAGTGTCCGCCATAATGTCGCAGTCACGAAAAAAATCGCTGATCGCCGCAGAAAACCGCAGAGGTGATCAAATACCACCAAAAGAAAGCTCTATTTGTGGGAAAAAAAGGACGCCAATTTGGTTTGGGAGTCACGTCGCACGACCGCGCAATTGTCCATTAAAGCGACGCAGTGCCGAATCGCAAAAACTGGCCAGGTCCTTTAGCTGCCTAAAGGTCCGGGTCTTAAGTGGTTAAATGGTCTCTGTCTGGTTCAGTAGGAATCGCAATCATGGGAAAGACTGCTGACCTGACAGTTGTGCAGAAAACCATCATTGACAACCTCCATAAGGAGGGAAAGCCTCAAAAGGTAATTGCAAAAGAAGTTGGATGTTCCCAAAGTACTGTATCAAAGCACATTAATAGAAAGTTATGTGGAAGGGAAAAGTGTGAAAGAAAAAGCTGCACAAGCAGCAGGGATGACCGCAGCCCGTAGAGGATTGTCAGGAAAAGGCCATTCAAAAGTGTTGGGAACTTTCACAAGGAGTAGACTGAGGCTGGAGTCAGTGCATCAAGAGATGCCACACACCTGCCCACACTGCCAAAAGCACCAAAACCTGGTTCAAAGACTGTGGGATTACTGTGCTTGATTGGCCAGCAAACTCGCCTGACCTGAACCCCATAGAGAATCTATTAGGCATTGCCAAGAGAAAGATAAGACATGAGACCGAACTATGCAGAAGAGCTGAAGGTCGCTATTGAAGCATCCTGGTCTTCCGTAACACCCCAGCAGTGCCACAGTGATGGCTTCCATGCCACGCCGCATTGAGGCAGTAATTGCTGCAAAAGGGCCCAAACTGAGTACATATGCATGCCTATACTTTTCAGAGGTCCGATATTGTTCTATGTACAATCCTTTTTTCTCTTTTGTTCATGGACGGACACAGCCTTAATCTTGACAAAGTGGGTATTAGCCTTCCTTTAGAAGTGACTAGGCAGAAAGTGTTAAAGCGGGAGTTCACCCGAAAAACAATTTTTAACATTAGATTGAGGCTCATTTTGTCAAGGGGAATCTGGTGGGTTTTTTTTTTTAAATCGAAGCAGTACTTACCGTTTTAGAGAGAGATCTTCTCTGCCGCTTCCGGGTATGGTCTTTGGGACTTGGCGTTCCTATTTGATTGACAGGCTTCCGACGGTCGCATACATCGCGTCACGAGTAGCCGAAAGAAGCCGAACGTCGGTGCGGCTCTATACGGCGCCTGCGCACCGATGTTCGGCTACTTTCGGAAAATCGTGACGCAATGTATGCGACTGTCGGAAGCCTGTCAATCAAATAGGAACGCCCAGTCCTGCAGCCCATACCCGGAAGCGGCGGAGAAGATCTATCTCTAAAACGGTAAGTACTGCTTCGATTTAAAAAAAAAAAACCCACCAGATTCCCCTTGACAAAATGAGCCTCAATCTAATGTTAAAAATTAAGTTTTTGGGTGAACCTCCACTTTAACAACTTCAAAGCTCAACAGCCCCGCCCAGGGGGCGGTCCTACTGGCTATATCCCTTCAGCCTGCACCAAGCAGCTCCAGTTTGTTTTCTGCCTGTTTAAGTAGAAGACATGGCTCCCTTCGGGCCCATAAGCCTGGAGGCTTTTTATTCCAGATGGAAATTTTATCATTTAATTTTTTTGGTCCTGTGATCTTCGATCAACTGCCGACTGGGCGACAGGCTGGATCCCAGATCCTTGTAGTCCCCTTAGTTTCGGCCATCAAGCGTGTGCCGACCATAGTTACGCACTGGGTCATCCACGACATGCCTGTTGCTCTACGGATGGCCAGTCAGCTATAGGCTTCAGGGCTTGCATAGGACCGGTCTACAGGGCCGAGTCGCAGTAGCCTTTGTTACCAAGGTGGAAGCAGCGCGTGGGGAAACGGGGGCTAGAAAGCGCCCCCCCCCCCCCGCTATCTTCTGGGGACAACTCGGATTTGGAGCCGGGTCCAGCTACAGCTCATGACCCTGGCTCTGAGGTATCTGAGAATGCGGACTGAGACTGGTCGGACAGAGAGGATGACAGCGGATCCGGGTCAGCATGCGATAGAGCTCTGGTAAGTAACCTTATGACCGCAGTGCGAGGTACTCTAAAGATTGAGGGGTCTGCAGAAGCAATTGAAGCGCCGGTCCCCTTTGGGTTCCGTAAGACGACCCGCACTGCTAAGGTGCTTCCTTGTGTTATATAGACAATCTTTTATACAAGGAGTGGAACAAACCACAGAAGGTTTTCTCAGTCCCTAGAAATCTTTCAGTGTGTTACCCTCTTGAAGAGAGTTCTTGAAATAATGGACCTCGCCCCCGATGGTGGACCCTCCTGTGTCCAGTCTAAACAAGCTAACCACTATACCGGTGGAGGGGGCTCCCGCCTTCAAGGACCCTGCGGACAAGAAGGCCGAAGCGATCACCCGCAACCTGTACGCGGTAGTGGGTTCGGCAGTACGCCCAACCATAGTTTGGGGCCCTGGTGTCTCAGACACTCACGGAATGGGCAAAGATGCTGCACTATGGGTAAGAAGCACGTCGGGCTTCCCCGGACGAGGTAGCCCTAGCTGACCAACTGGTACAGGACCTAAAATTTGTTTGCAAAATAGCCTTGGACACGATTCCTCTGCTGGCCAGGGATTCAAGCCATGCGGTGGTGTTACGCCGTCTACTTTGATCTGCGGACCAATCTTCCAAGAAGGCCCTGATGGACTTGCCCTTTAAGGGAGACAGACTTTTTGGAGCTTCCCTGGATGACATAATTAAAGATGCCACAGGAGGTAAGAGCATGCTGCTCCCACAATCCAAAAAGGAGAAGGAGCCACACCGTATGCAAGGGCCCTTCACTGCGCATAAGCGTTTTTTTCGTCCGCCCAGTGCGGCAGGTAAAAGACCTCAGGCCGATAAAGTGGCTGCTCAGGGACAGAGACGTCCCTGGTTTTCGCAAACCTGCAAACAAAGCTACGTCCGCATGAAGGTTTGCCCCCACCCATCTCTCGGGTGGGGGGTCGTCTTCGCGAATTCGCGGCCCGATCGACATCTCAGGTCCCCGACTAGTGGGTTTGCGAAGTAGTGTCTTCAGGGTACAAGATAGCATTTCTATTTTGCCCACCAAACAGATTTTTCCCTCCAGCTACAGCCGACTTGTCGGGAAGCCCTACTTGGGGCAGTTCAAGACCTGCTGAAACGCGTGGGGGTTTATTCCTGTCCCAATACAGGAACGGTTTCAGGGGTTTTACTCAAATCTGTTCATAGTACCAAAGAAGGAGGGCTTCCTGGACCTCAGGGCCCTCAATTGCTTTGTGAAGGTACAAAGATTCCGGATGGAATCGGTTCGCTCTGTCGTCACTGCCCTCCAGCCGGGGGACTTCCTGGCATCCTTGGACATCAGGGATGCCTATTTGCATGTCTCCATATGCACCAAGCATCAGAGATGCCTGTGTTTTGCGGTCGGGGAAGACCACTATCAATTTGCGGCTCTCCCCTTTGGCCTGGCATCGGCACCAAGGGTGTTCACCAAGGTGCTTGCCCCAATTATGGCCCTACTAAGACAGCGTGGCATCGCTATCGTGGGCTACTTGGACGATCTTCTGAGGGCCACTTCAAGCTCAGAATTAGAGGTGAGCGTGTCTATAACCTGTCAAACCCTCCGACACTTTGGGTACTGACCGCTCAGAAGTCAGTAATGGTACCGACTCAACGCCTAGTATATCTGGGGTTGATTCTGGACTCCTCAGAGACTAAGGTTTTTTCCCTGTAAAAAAGTTGCAGACCCTTCGGGCAGTTGACATCCCAGAAATGGTCGTCACTCTTCTTTTGTATGCGAGTCCTGGGCCTCATGGTGGCCTCCTCCAGGCAGTACCATATACGTAATCTCGCACGCGAGTGTTACAGAAGGAAATTCTGTCCAGATGGGACAACTGCCCATTGTCCCTGGATTGTCAAATCCGGGTGAGCCACCTGGTCAGGGCCTCCCTTGTTGGTGGCTGACCTCACCGGCACTTCTGTCCGGGAAGTCATTCCTTCCTTTTCACTGAATAGTCATCACGACAGACGCCAGCCTTACCGGTTGGGGGGGGGAGTCTGGGAGGTTCAGTCGACCCAGGGTCGCTGGTCTCCGAAGGATTCCCACTTGCCGATCAATGTCCTGGAATTTCGGCCGATCAGGCTGTGCCTCTCCACATGGTCTCAGAGGCTACAGGGGCATCCAGTCGGACGACGTTGCGGCATATGTCAACCATCAAGGCGGAACAAGAAGCTCGTCTGCAGCTTCAGAGGTCGCTCACACCCTAAGGTGGGCAGAAAAGAGCGTACCGGCCCTGTTGGCCGTATGCATTTCGGGCGTGAAAAACTGTCAGGCGGACAACCTGAGTCGCCAGATGTTGAACCAAGGAGAATGGTCTCTGCACCCAGATGTGTTTCAGCTCCTGTGCCCAAGATGGGGCACGCCAGACATGGCTCTCCTGGCGTCTCGACCTTATCGGAAAGGTATTGAGGTTTGTGGCCGGGTCAAGAGACCCATGGGCAGACGCAACAGATGCGTTGGTGGCACTGTGGAGTCAGTACCGGCCAACCTATGCCTTCCCTCCTCTAAAGCTCCTTCCTCCTCTGGAGACAGAGGGGATTGCAATGATCCTAATTGCTCCGGATTGGCCTTGGAGTCCTTGGTACGCCGACCTAGTGCGTCTAGTAGCAGACGTCCCTTGGCGTCTACCGATGGGAAAGGACCTGCTGTCACAAGGTCCCATACGCCATCCTGTTTTACAGTCACTGGCTTTGACGGCAGGGTTATTGAGAGCCAGGTGCTAAGAGACCGGGGCCTGTCAGACTCTCTGATTTTCTACCATGAGGAGTGCTCGGAAATCGTCCTCCAGGAAGATTTACCATCGCACTTGGAAGACCTACATATCCATATGTGAGGAAATGAGGCGACATCCGCGTGCTTATTTGTTTCCCAGAGTCTTGCTGTTCTTACAGCGTGGGGCGGACCAAAAAATTGCTTAAGTACAATTAGGGGGCAGATATCTTCCCTAAAAAAACAATATGCCTGCGCTTAGAACCATGTACCCTGGCTGCTGCCCCCCCTAAAAACCAATCCTCTATGGGGATATTGAAAATTATGTGAAAAAAAGTGTAAAGATTGGGGGTAGTGGCGCTGCCTATACCTTACCCCCTAAACCAAATCAGGTGAAAGAGGGCCCCACCTGGGGGATCCAGTAAGAGTGAGCTACTAATAAGTGAACTAAATAAAATGTATAAGTATATCAATATAAAGGTATATCAATATATTCAGTGTGTAAACCTCCACATCAAATGCCAATGGTTAAATAAAATAAATGTGTAAGCCTTCACATCAAATACCAATGGTAAACAAAATAATTATGTATAATGTGATAACATTAATGTGAGCTTGTGTCGACCCTAACAGGTGTGTGCAAACCTGCCAGCACGCTCCCACCCACAGTGACAGTCTTATTTAAACGATAACAACCTATTGTCAATAAGCTGTGTATAAGTGAAAAACAAATTAGAAAATAAATATGAAGTGATATATAATCCAATAACAGCCTCAAATACAAGGCTGTATAATATCTAAGCAATAAGTTGCATGAGGGAAATCGCATAAAAAGAAACGGTAGTAAAAAAGTTCTATTAGTTCCAATCAGGACATTTGAGGATGCAGAGTCTTGCAGTGAGGGAAGGTGTTTCTATACCACAGATGATATGTTCGCGGTGGTCCCGGTGCTCCCCCACAAGGGTCCCCACTCACCAGATCCAACTTCCCGCCAGGGGTATACAGCATGTAGTATAGGTTTCCCAAGTTTCCACTGCTTCAGGTCTCTCCTCGGCAAATCAGATCCGCCCACGTTATGGTCTGTCCAGCACCAATTTGTATGGTAGTCCCTCAGAAAGAGAAAGATTCGACTCCCATAGTGTAGTACTTAAATAGGATTTTTACTGTGGCCACAAAGTGCCAAATGCTTAAAACAATGCAGCACTGTATATTCGAAGTACAGCTCAAAAGTAATAAAAAATAACGCTAACAGTACTCGGAGTGTTCGGAAATCGTCCTCCAGGAAGATTTACCATCGCACTTGAAAGACCTACATATCCATTTGTGAGGAAATGAGGTGATATCCGCGTACTTATTTGGTTCCCAGAGTCCTGCTGTTCTTACAGCGTGGGCTGGACCAAAAATTAGCTTAAAGGGTCACTAAAGGAAAAACATTTTTTTTGCTGAAATGACTGTTTACAGGATATAGAGACATGAAAGTTAACTGATTCCTTTTAAAAATGATTAAAAATCAATCATATAATGTGCCTGCAGTTTCACTTTCATTTTTAAAATGGTTTCATATTTCTGTGAAGTAGAGAGAGACACAGAACAAAAACAAACAAATCCAGGGCAGTGTTTTGTTTTTAAAATTAATCTGATTGGTTCTGAGGAGTTTTAGACACACATCTTGGACCACAGTGAAAAGCTGCCATGAGATTTTTCATAAGGAGCCAGACAAGCAGGAAGTGTGGAGATCAGAGCAGAATTACAGCTACTTCAAAGCAAAAACGAACAATGAGGACATGAAACTAGGACTGCAGTAAGGTAAAGGAAGCTATTTAGCTAAAAAAATATTTTCCTTTAGTGATCCTTTAAGTACAATTAGGGGGCAGATATCTGCCCTGGCTGTCTTTTTTTTTTTTTTTTTTTTTTTTTTTTTTTCTCAACGACCCCTGGCGGCTCACCATCTAGTGAGAACTTTTTGTACAGGGGGTCCGGCATGCGGCCCCTCGGGCCCGTCCTCCACTACCTCGTGGGGTTTTGTATAGCAGACGTCCCTTGTCGTCTACCGCTACGAGAGTACCTACTGTGACAAGGTCCCATACGTCATCCTGCTTTAGTCAATGGCTTTAATGGCATGGCCTCTAGGTGCCTCAGAAACAACCGTTTTAGAACATTAGGGAAGTTCCCTTGTTGACACTTTCTCAGAAAATGGTCCTTTTGGTGGCTGTTATGTCAGTTAAGACGGGTCCTGAGCTGGCAGCCTTGTCATGAAAGGCTCCCTATCTGATCTTCCACAAGGATAAGGTGGTGCTGCGTCCCCAGCAAGCCTTCTTTTCTTCCTAAGGTTATTTTGACCTTTCGGCCATCTCAAGGAAGACGTGGTACTGCCATCCTTGTGTCCTCATCCGTCGAATCCTAAGGAGACGACATGGCATTCCTTCGACGTTGTCCGAGCTCCGAGAGTAGACTTGTCTGTTACTGCTCCGTTCCGGTTTGTTTCGGTGGCTGGCCCCAAGAAGGGCCCAGCGGTCTCATCGGCCCCCATTTCAAGGTGGATTCGACAGATCATGATCGGGCTTATGCTATAAAGGGTCGGGCACCTCCCTGTCACGATGCATTCGACCAGGGCAATAGGTGCTTCTTGGACATTCTGACATCAAGTGTCTGTTTCCCAGGTGTTTAAGGCGGCGACCTGGTCACCCGTTCACACTTTCACTAAACTTTACAAGTTGATGTGAGTGCTTCTTCGGCCGCAAAGTTTTGCAGGCTGTTTAGAGTTACAACTCTTCAGTTGAGGAGCTCCGTTTTGTTTTGGGGTGAAGTTTATTTTGTGCTGTTCCCACCCCACGTTTTGACACTGCTTTGGGACGTTGCACTTTGCACTGTCAAGATTAAGGCTGTCCGTCCATGAACGAAAGAGAAAATAGGATTTTTTTCTCCCCGCAAAATCTTTTTCTCTGAGTTCATGGACGGACACAGCACCCACCCCTCTTTTTTACGTTTGTACTTCTTTTGACGAACTGAGCTGCTTGGTGCAGGTTGAGGGTATATAGCCAGTAGAACAGCCCCCTAGGCTGGGCTGTTCAGCTTTGAAGTTGTTAACACTTTGTCTAGTCACTCCTAAAGGAAGGCTAATACCCACTTTAAGATTAAGGCTGTGTCCTTCCATGAACTCAGAGAAAAAGATTTTACGGTGAGTATAAAATCCTATTTTTATTGATTTGAATTTAATATTCAAATTTTCAGAGATTGTGGATTTAGGATTTTCATGAGCTGTAAGCCATAATCCTCACAATTATGACAAATCGCAGCTTGAACTATCTTGCTTTGCATGTAATGAGTCCATCTCGTATATTAGTTTGAGCTTTTAAGTTGCATTGGTGAAATAAACTTTTGCACACTTTGGGAGCTCCCACCCCTCTTCAGTGACTCCGAAGAGGGATGGGAGCTCTGTGTCCCATAAGGTATTTCCAAGAAAAGGATTTTACAGGTAAGCTGCATTAAAAAATCATATTTTCTTGATCATACATCACGGGACACAGAGCCTTAATTACATAATGGGAAGTCCCATAGCAATGCTAAAATTAGAGGGGAGGGAGACACAGATCAGTATAAGACCACTATTGAGACAGAGGATTTATACTGCTGCCTGCAGCACACTACGCCAGAAGGGTGGAATCCTCGTAACCTCTGACATCTAACTGATAGAATTTGGTAAATGTATGGACCGAAGACCAAGTAGCAGCCTTATAGATCTGAGCCATGGAGGCCTGGTGATGCACTTCCCACGAAGCACCAACTGCTCTAGTCGAGTGCGCTTTCACCTGAAAAGGAAGGATCTTCTTTTCTAAATCGTAGGCCTGAATAATAACTTGTCAAATCCACCTTGCAGTAGTGGATCTTGACCCTGCCTGGCCCTTTTTTGGGCCCTGTGGCAGAATGAACAGACAATCCGTCTTCCTTATATGAGCCGTAGCTTGCAGATAAACCCTTACCGCTCTTGCAACATCTAGAGAGCGTGGACTCTCTTCTTCCGCATACTTGGTTCAGATGAAAACCTGAAACCACCTTGGGTAAGAAATTTGGGTGAGGCCGTAGCACCACCCTGTCTTCATGAATAATTGTATACGGTTCTTTACACGAAAGAGCCGCCAATTCCGAAACCCTTCTAGCCGAGGATATGGCTATAAGAAAAAACTGTTTGTGTCAACTTAGAGAAACCTAGTTTAAAGGTTCAAAAGGTAGCTTCTGTAAAACAGACCATACCATATTCAAATCCCATGGGCACACGAGAGACTTAATCGGCGGATTTAACTGCAGTGCACCCTGAACGAAGGCCCTAACTAGGGAATGAGAAGCAAGCGGCTTTTGAAAAAATATAGACAAAGCCGAGATTTTAACCCTTGATAGTGTTTTAAGGCCAACCTCATATCTAAGCCCAACTGAAGAAAGGCAAGAATCCTATTAATGGCAAACTTTCTAGGATGCCACTTTCTGGGTTCACACCAGGAAACGTATGCCTTCCACATTCTGTAGTAGATGAGCCTGGAGGCCGGCTTCCTAGCATTAACCAGGGTGGATAGGACTGGCGCTGAGAGCCCACGTTTCCTTTAGAATGTGGGTCTCAACAGCCAAACCGTCAAAATTAGACTTTGTAATGCAGGATGGAATATTGGACCCTGCAATAGTAGGTCTGGGCGTAATGGAAGAATCCAAGGTCTTCCTACTGCCATCCATACAACTTCTGCGTACCAGGGTCTCCTGGGCCAAGCCAGGGCGACCAAAAACTGTCTTTCCTTCTTTTTCTTCTTCTTTTCCTTTTTCTTTTCTTTTCTTTTCTTTTCTTTTCTTTTCTTTTCTTTCCTTTTCTTTTCTTTTCTTTTCTTTCTTTTTCTTTCTTTTTCTTTCTTTCTTTCTTTCTTTCTTTCTTTCTTTCTTTCTTTCTTTCTTTCTTTCTTTCTTTCTTTCCTTCCTTCCTTCCTTCCTTCCTTCCTTAAGGAATCGTGGGAGGAGCGGTACTGGAGGGAACGCATAAATCGGGGAATACCGATCCCATGAGATTGTCGGGGCATCTGAGACTTGAGTATAGGGATCTCTCTTGTCCTGTCCAGTTTTGCGTTGAACCAGGAAGCCGACACGTCCACATCTGGGGTTCCCCATTTCTGACATATGATTTCAAACATGTCGGGGTGTAGAGACCATTCTCCTGGACTCAGTTGCTGGCGGCTTAAAAAAATCTGCCTGACAATTGGAATGAAGACCGCAGATAGGTGAGGGCCTTTCTGCCCAGGCCAAGATGTGATTCACCTCTTTTTGGACATCCAGACTTCTGGTGCCTCCTTGGGGATTGATGTAGGCTACGGCCGTAGCATTGTCGGACTGAACCCGAACAGGCCAGCCTTGCAATCTGCAAGACCAGACTTTGAGGGCCAATTGAATTGCCCGAATTTCCAGAATGTTGATGGGTAGGAGCTTTTTGGCCACCGGACCACTTTCCCTGGGCAGATGCTTCTTCTAGCACTGCCCCCAGCCTAAAAGGCTGGCATCTGAGGTTACCACCTTCCAGGTAACTGGAGTGAAGGATTTCCCTTCCGACAGATTTTGGGGGAGCAACCACCAATTGAGGTTCTGGCGAACCTATGGAGATAACACCATAGGAAGATCCAGGGCCTTAACATTCTTGTTCCAAGCTGACAGAATCCTGCCCTGTAACGGTCTTGAGTGAAACTGAGCGTAAGGGACAGCCTCAAATGAGGCTACCATCTTTCCCAATGATCGCATGAAAAGACGGATGTAAGTCCTTCTCTTTTCCTTCACCACTCGGACCAAGTCTTCTATGGCTTTTGGCTTGGGAAGGAATACCTTGCTTAGGGATGTGTCTATAATCATGCCCAAGTACTCTAGCCTTTTTTGAGGCTGCAAGGAAGATTTCTCCAAATTGAGTACCCAGCCTAGGTACTCTAAATATTCCACTGTGCTGTGCACATTGTGGCCCAAGCGAGCGGCGGACTGATCTATGATCAACAGATTGTCCAGGTAGGCTGTTATCGCTATGCCTCGTGCCCTTAGTCTTGCCGGGGCCAGTATCTTTGTGAACACTCGAGGTGCTGTAGCCAGCCCAAAAAGAATGGCCACAAACTGAAAGTGGCGCTCATGCACCGCAAACCTTAAATCTTTGGTGAGTGGGAAATATTGGCACCTGCAGATATGCATCTTTGATGTCTATTGATGCCAGGAATTCTCCTCCTTGATGGGTTGAAACAACTGAATGAACAGACTCCATGCGGAAGGAGTGAATGTTTCTGAAACTGATTCAGACTCTTTGGATCTAGGATAGGTTTGACAACCCATTTGGTTTTGGAACCGTAAACAGGTTTGAATAGAATCCTGACCCCCTGATCCTCTGGGGCTAACTCCAAGATTACCCCCTGGGACAACAGGTGTTCCAAGGCCAGCAGTAGAGGCCTTCTTTTTTCTGCATCTTTGGCAATTCTTGATCTTAGAAAACAGGGTGGCGGAAGTTCTCTGAATTCTAGCTTGTAGCATGAGGACACTGTGGAGGTGACCCACTTGTCCTGAATCTCATTCCGCCAGGCGTTTGTGAAAAGCAGCAGCCCCCCCCCCCCACTCGGCCGAGCGGGGGCATCCCTTCATTAGGACGTTTTGGGGGTCTGTTTAGACTTTGAACCCCAAGTTCTTTTTTGCCCTTGGGCTTGGCTCTGGACTTTCTCCCCTAGTGTTAGACTGGGGCGGCCGTCGCCACTGCCTGGAGACTGAGTTTCCAGGGGCTGGAGAAAGAGTATGTTTAAATGAGGGACGCTTACGCTTTCTTTTAACCGGCAATAGGGTAGACTTGCCACCGGTAATCTTTTGGATGTATTTATCCAGGTCATCTCCAAACAGGCGCTCACCCCCAAAGGGGAACTCTACCAAGTATTTCTTGCAGGAAGCCTTGGCCATAATCCATAATCGCATCAATCGCAAAGCACAAGGCCTTAGGAAGGCCTTCATAAACCTCAATCTCCTCAGAAGGGAGGAGGTTAATCCTCTGCTTCATTTGTTCCTTGAGGAACTGATATACACCAATGGCTGCAACAGCAGGTTGTACTACAGCCCTAGCCAGGCAGAGGAGGCTTTTAATAGGGACTCCAGCTTTTTATCAGTTGGATCCTTGAAACCCTGCGCGTTGTCTAAAGGACAGGTCAGGTTTTTGTTTGCACAAGAAATAGCTGCATGAATAGCGGGTACCCACCATTTCTTGGTGAAACCTTCCACCATAGGATAAAAGAGGGAGAACTGCTTAGACGGAGAAAACAGTTTGTCTAGGTGAACCCAGTCATCGTAAATCAGTTTATCCAGCAAGGGATGAACTGTAAAGGCACACAAACCTGCTGGGATTTCCAAGATCCCAAGAGGGCCTAGAACAGTGATAGCGAACCTTGGCACCCCAGATGTTTTGGAACTACATTTCCCATGATGCTCCACTACACTGCAGAGTGCATGAGCATCATGGGAAATGTAGTACCAAAACATCTGGAGTGCCAAGGTTCGCCATCACTGGCCTAGAAGCTTCAACAGGAGGCAATTTGTAAGTGGCATGCACCATCTCTGCATAATATTGCACCTGCATCTTTAGCGAGAAGTCGCAGGAAACCTTTCGTCCTCTGAGTCCTCAGACTGCACATGATCCTCATCTCCTGAGAGGGATTTTTCACGCTCAGAAGGCTTATCTAATGAGAGAGCCAGAGCAGATGAAGAGTATCTACCCCGTTTTCTGCTATTTGTCAAGGAGGTTGCGACAATATTGGCAATCCTTCCTTCCTTCCTTCCTTCCTTCCTTCCTTCCTTCCTTCCTTCCTTCCTTCCTTCCTTCCTTCCTTCCTTCCTGACCATTCATAGCCATTTTTAAAGCGCCCTTAGTGATATATACAGGAGCTGCCATAGGAGAAGCAGCCAAACCAGACAGGGGCTCATCCTGTGAGGCTGCTCTCAGGCTGACAGGGGGGATGGTAAACTGCAGGCAAGCTCAGATCCCTTAGCCGTACGCTGGGATTTTCTGGTGCCTTTTTTATGAGTGGTGGTGAACCTTGGCACCCCAGATGTTTTCGAGCTACATTTCCCATGATGCTCATGCACTCTGCAATGTATTGAAGCATCATGGGAAATGTAGTTCCAAAATATCTGGGGTGCCAAGGTTCACCATCACTGCCCTAGACCCTCTTATATGAGGCAGTCCTTACTGCAAAGCAAAGGTACTATCCACAATATATAAATGCAATCACTGTTGTGCTATAGTCTTGCAATACACAAAATATATACCCGCTCACTGCACAACCTGATGCGGAGTAGGAGTATTAGGTTTGCCTGGTTCAATCTGCAGGGATGCTTACAGCCCACAGCTCTGTGTCCATGCCGCTTACAGAAGGCTCTGGCGTGCTGGGCTTTTGAACCAGCCTCTTGGCGCCTGCACACAGGTGTCCTGTGTTGCGCACGAATCGCTAGCAACCACTTGGCCCTCCCCCATAATGTCAGAAACGATTTTTCATGCGCAGAAACGTTTTCTGGCGCGCGACCGTTCGCGTGTGCTGTCATGGTGGCTCCCAGGAGACGAGGAAGCGGGGGAGAGTTACTGGGGGGCATCTGAGGACCCCTGTATGCGTATCGTGGCAGAGCCTGCAGCGGAAGGGACTTCACTGAGCATGTATATCCTGGAAGGCTATGTAAGAAAACACCAGATTGCACTTACTCCCTCCAGTGGTGAAAACCAGGAAATACATCCTAACCCAAGAAGATGATGCATAAATAAAAAATGATCTTCTCCTTACCTGATCCATGCTGCAGGAAAGCTACCAAAAGTAGTTTCAGCTTTCACCCATCACGGCGGGCAAGTTGTGCCAACTTTCAGGTTCTCAAAGGGTTTTATTAGAGAAAACCTCATACCTGGACCTGTAGAAGACTCTGCCAGAAACTTTTCGTGCCACGGATGTATTCGTACACCAAAGTCTGGATCCCAGAGCCCAGACCTCTGCAGAGAATCATTACAGGCAAACCTTGTTTCTTCTCAACACTTATTCCGTTGTTTACGAAAATATAAGGTAGCAACGGTTTTCACCAAGCTCGATCTGAGAGAGGCATACAATCTCATGAGGATCAAGGAGGGCAACGAATGGAAAACTGCATTTAATACCATGAAGTTAAAACCTGCAATATTATACACTCTGCTGAACTTGCATAGCTATTGCATATATGTATTAATTTGTATGTCCCTTTTTATTGCTAGACTAATCTACCAGAGTATGCTAGGCCTAATGATATAATGCTAGCTATGAAGACAGACGCATTTGCTTAGTAAACAAGTTATATTTATTTCCTTTTAAAAATGGGTATATTATATACGAACGGGTATCTCTCTAAAGTCTATAACAATAACAATAATAATGAAAGATACTTATTCCCTCCTCTAGGTAAACCCTCACTGGCTGTGCTCATATGGAAAAAGAGCTAGACCTATGTGGGCTGCATGGCTTAGGCCCAAATAGCAGTCAGAGCAAAGTCCCAGCAAGATGGCAGAGACACAGCCTCATGGCAGGCTTTTCAGCAAAGAGAGAGACTAAATTCATTCTTTGTGAGCTTTTTACTTGAACGAACACACACACACACACACACACACACACACACACACACACACACACACACACACACACACACACACACACACACACACACACTCCCACTCATAACCACTTCCCCTTGCATCTCGTCCCCCACATACACAGGCGTACTAGAGCTGCACGATTGATCCTTTAAAAAAAAAAATCTTGATCTTGCGTCAAACCCCCCCCTTCCCAATCTAAACTGACATTTCCCTGTATCTATATAAACGGTGCAGAGCTGTAAAAAAAAAAAAAAAAAAGACCTTCCTCCGCGCTAGATAGTGATGCAATGTATCGCTTGGTTCTGCAATGTATCGCTTGGTTCTTTAGATCAAAGGAATAAACTTCTGTAAATAAGGGCAGTTTAACCACTTGGGCATCTTCCACACAGGGCTGATCCGTTTAGCGGAGTCTGCCAGCTCAGCAGGAGATCGATTGGTTGATTTTCGCTGAGCTGGCGGATGACGGGTCCGTTTATGCTTACTGAGCAGGGAGGGAACTGTCAGAGCCCCGCTGATTCCTATGGGGAGATTGGATGAAAACGGACAGCATGTTGAAGTTTTTAAACATTGGTTACTATTTTGTCAAGTTAAATTGTTCAGGAGAGGTTTTAAAATGTCCCGTGAACATTAACCACTTGCCCACCGAGGACGTATGACGTCCTCGACTTTGTGCAGTGATATCTGAATGATTCCTGCAGCTACAGGCATCATTCAGATATCACTGTCTTCTGCCGGCGATTCTGTGCACGTCATAGCGGCAGTTCTGCCGCTTGATCGTTCTTATAGGCAGCGGGAGGGGACGTCCCCCTCCCGCCGCTATCCGGTGTTTCTCCGGTGCCATCGGAGGCCCGAAGAACTAATCGGCCAGTGCCGGTTCACGATGATAGAGATTTCCGGTGACCAGATGGTCACCGGTCATCTCTATGACCGTCGGAGGCACGGGCGCGTCACGCCCGGGTACCCGTAAGTAAACAAAGCCGCAATCGCGGCTGTCGGCATGAGATCAGTGAATTTTTCTTCATCATCTCATGCTTTCAAGCCTGGAGGAGAGATGTGGGGTCTTATTGACCCCACATCTCTCTATAAAGAGAACCTGTCACAATGATGCCTATTACAAGGGATGTTGACATTCCTTGTAATAGGAATAAAAGTGATAATTTTTTTTTTTTTAAATATAAAAAAATTAAAATGAATAAAACACTCCCCCTGTCCCCGGTAGCTCGCACTCAGAATTGAACATGCATGCAAGTCCCGCCTACATATGTAAATGCTGTTCAAACCCCACATGTGAGGTATCGTCGCGTGTGTTAGAGCGTGTGCAACAATTCTAGAACTCCTCTGTAACTCAAATAGTAACCTGTAAAAAAAATTAAAGCGTCGCCTATGGAGATTTTTAAGTACCGAAGTTTGGCGCCATTCCATGTGTGTGTGCAATTTTAAAGCGTGACATGTTGGGTATCTATTTACTCGGCGTAACATCATCTTTCGCATTATACAAAAAAAAACTTTACTGTTTTTTGTTGTTTTTTTAGTTCATGAAACCGTTTTATTCCCCCCGCCCCCCCAAAAAGGTGTTTGAAAAATGATTACGCAAATACTGTGCGAGTGGGAAAAAAAGTTGCAACGACCGCCATTTTATTCCCTAGGGTGTCTGCTAAAAAAAAAAAAAAAAAATATATAAATGTTATATGTATGTATGTATGTATGTATGTATGTATGTATGTATGTATGTATGTATGTATGTATGTGTGTGTGTGTGTGTGTGTGTGTGTGTGTTTGGGGGTTCTGATTACTTTTCTAGCAAAAAAATTTTGATTTTTACATGGAGAGAAGTACCAGAATAGGCCCGGTGGAGAAGTGGTTAAGCCTTACAGGTCAAACATTTTTCTGACATTTGTTGCTTAAAAGTTAAAATGATTACTTTTTTTTTTATATATATTCTCCTATCCACACCACACCACACCACACACACACACACACACACACACACACACACACACACACACACACAATATACAAATATGTGTGTGTGTGTATATATATATATATATATATTAGTGCTGTAATATTAAATTGTGTTTTTTTATTTTTTTACATTTTGATCACTTTTATTGCTGTCACATGGAATGTAAACATCCCTTGTGACAGCAATAGGTGGTGACAGGTACTCTTTATGGAGGGATCGGGGTCTAAAAGACCTCCGAGCCCTCCTTTGCACTTCAAAGTATTCAGATCGCCGAAAACGGCGATTCTGAATACTGTGTACTTTTTTAAATCCGGCGCCATTGGCAGCCGAGAAACCCGGAAGTGACGTCATGACGTCGCTTCCGTGGTTTCAATGCGGAGACTGAATCAAAGCCGTTTACGGCTTAGTGTCAGTCTCCACCTGAACACAGAACGCGGTGGATGGAGGATCGGGTCTCCCGGTGGGACAGGAGGCCCGGTCAGAGCGGCGAAAGGCGGCGGGAGGGGGGGGGGATAGCAGAGACCCTAGAGCAGTGTTTCTCAACTCCTGTCCTCAGAACCCACTACCGGGCCAGATTTTAATTATTAGGCTTCATTTCCACTGACGTTTTTACAGCCACTTTTCTGAGCGTTTTTTACAGCTTAAAAACGGCTGTCCATGTTATTCTATGGCATCATGCCCACATAGGCGTTTTTGAGCTGCAAATGGCATAGGCGTTTTTGAGCTGTAAAAAAGGTGTTCTGAAGCTCCAGAGTAGAGCTGTAAAAACGCCAGACGTTAAACGCTCAAACGCTCAAAAACGCTACCGCGGCATTTTTAAAGCTGCAGCTCACAAAATTTTTTTTTTTTTTTTTTTACAAAATAAACATGGACAGGCGTTTTTAAGCTGTAAAAAAGGCTAACAGTGGCTGTAAAAACGCCAGTGGAAATGAAGCCTTACCTTGAGGAGATGCAGACTAGAATACTGCAATTACTGAGCAGCAAATTATATCACCTGTGATGTATTTGAGTTATCTTTCAAACCTGGCCTGTTAGTGGGCCCTGAGTTGAGAACCAATGCCCTAGAGAATAAAATGGCGGTTGTTGCAACATTTTATGTGGCGCTCTATTTGCGCAGCATTCTTTCAAACATTATTCCATTCATTAAAAAAGCTAAACAAAAAAAAAATTAATTCTCATTTTATCCAGAATTGCGCAGCTCTAATGTAAACCAAAAATCTGAATTAAGTGGATGTAAAGAACTGATAAACTGATCCGTTTTTTTTTCTTTGAAAAAACATGACTGAGCTGATGAAACAAACTTAAGGCATGTGTGAAATCTATTTTGGAATAAAGCTGTAAGGCTGGTTTCACACGGGGTGTGTGTGTGTGTGTGTGTGTGTGTGTGTGTGTGTGTGTGTGTGTGTGTGTCCCCAGAAGGATTTGGCACCAAAGAAAATGTCCATAGCTGATAGGGATAAGCTCTTCGGAGATTAAAAAGCAGCTTCAAAGGGGTTGTATGTGTAGATGCAAGTTTGTAGGGAATTGAGAGTACTTTCTACAAGTTGTTGTACCTAAATTATGACTAAAAGTTTTTGACTTTTTTTATAGGGATCAAAACGTATTCTGCGTTCCAACGAGATCTCTCTACCAAGTAGTGGGGTTTCAGAGACTGAACTACAGCTAACATTCTCACTGCAGGTGACTTATTTTTATTTATTTTTTCTGTTATAGCTCTTACAATAATAAAGTAGTATATTTTTTTTATATGTAAATACCAGAATTTTTGCAGAACGGCAGCGAACACACCCACTACTATTGTTTTTTTAATTGCTTTGTTGTGCTTGTAATCAGCATTGGGCTGATATTCTACCAGATTGTTAAACTGACGGTGCACACATTGCATTACTGCCTATGTTGTATGTAAATGCTAAATTTTTTTGTTGTCTTTTTGCCCAAAGTGGATTACCCTACAGAGAGTGTCCGACCAACAGCTGCCAAGCAATCATAGGTGACACGGCCACCTACTGAACTCCATAACCTGCAGCACTGATCAAGAGGAAATCTTCCAGCAGGGCAGTTGTACGGAAGCTGATCAATTAAAGTGCAACCATAGTACCCATACATGGACCCAAATTCGGCCGGTCTTCACTGAACCGGCTGAATTTTGACCCATTTATGGCAGCTTAAGTCTGTTCGATATGCTATACCAGTTGATCATGTTGGAAATTTAAGCCTGCTCAACAGTGCTCACTTCCTGTGTTTCAGGGAGAGTAATCCACCCCCTTCCCCTCGTCTCTTTGCAATAAAAAATAGTTGTCCTTTTTGTTGTGGAGATGGGGGAGTAGGTGGGGCTGAGTAGCTTGATCAGAGAAAACTGGGTTGATCTGACAAGTTCATAAAAATACTGTGCTGTTAGCCCACAACACATCTTAAGGCGGCCATAGATGGTGCAAATTTATTTGCTGCAACCACGGGTTGCAGGAAAGAAAATTGTGTTAATCCTCATCAACACACGGTGATGGAGGAATCCCACTCATGGAGCTATTATGTTCTCCCAGCGGGGGGGGGGGAGCCATCCGGACTGGGCGAACACAGTGATTGTTGCTAGCGGCTCTAGCCACTGGCAATAGTCATGAAAAATCCAAAAGGTGGCTGGTTGTACCCTAGTTGATCACTCAATTGGGTACAACCCATAGATGGTGTGAATCTTGACTGGTGCCTGCTAAACTGGCAGAGATTTGAACGGTCTATGATGGCTTAAAAGTGCATTGATGGCAGAAAACCAATTTATTTTTATGTACTTGCAGGGCCTTTAACCCCCCTTGATGCCGATGTAACACATATATGTGACCCCACTGCACTGGGCTTTTTGCCTTGGGCCAACATATGTGTATCTCCATGTGTGCTGCACAGCACGCTCCCAGGTCTCACCAAAGGCCCCATCAGATTGGCTTCTACAGTGATCAGTCACTGTATCTTTTTTTTTTTTAACCAAGTAGAAAAAAATAAATAAATATGCGCATCTATTTGTTTCTGGAGTCAGGAGCAGGAAAATGTTTGTTCTTGTTTTTTTTGATGATAGGTTATAGTAGTAACAAGAAAATTATATATATATATATATATATATATATATATATATATATTTAATATTTTGGGCCAGATTTCCTTTAATGATAGAAAAAAAAAATCAGGAGATGACTTTTTACTACCAAATGAAAGCCCATTTTGCCCTAAACAAAACAAGGTATAATTTAAAATTTTTATACTTTGCCTTGTCCTACTACATTTTTTAATCTGTTGCGCCAATTGCATGTTGGATTAAAGCTGCTTGCTTAGATGTTGGTTGTTCTGTAAGCATGACTACCTTTTTTTATGAATCCCACAAGTTTTTTATGTATTTTTGTATGGAATATCACTTACACATTTAAGTATATGTGATGTTATTACCTTTGCATGAAGTCCTATATTTGCACTGTTCTGATAAAGTATACAATCCCCTTTTTTTTTTTTTTTTTAAAAGGGTGATTTTTAATAAAACTAAATGCATTTCTCTTGCTACTCTCACCCACAAGGTGACATTTATTTTGGCCATCTCCTCTACAAAGCAAGTGTCTGAACTGATGGCCCTATCCTGCATTGGATTATTTTTGCTTTTGTGTAGAAAGAAAGTGATGTTGAGGCCCAGGAATTTTCTTGTTTAAAGTAGTTTCTTTTGCAGTCCGTGTCCCTGTAATAGTTAGTGGGTAACTTTTTTTTTTTTTTTTTTTTTAACCCTTGCGATTCCACATCTGCCCAGAGGAGTTTCTGCCTTTGCCCCATATGTTCAGATCAAGGTTCTGGGAACGAGTTCACCTATTTTCAAATCTGTGGATTTCCTTCCCTTTTTTTTTTCTCAGACCATTAGGTTTGTGAACAGATCTCCAACTTCGAAACAGTTTATTTCCTATCCACGAGACAGGTTTTTTCTATTCATTCGTTGGCTTTTCTCTCAACACCTTCACAATCTGTGTGTGAAGGTTGGGGGTTTACATCAAAAAGGAGGGATTGCTCCAGTTTCCTCTACAGACAAGTTCTGTGTTTTTAAGGAAATAAAAAAAATAACCCTGGGTCCAACCGATTCTGGACCTCTTAAAGTACTCAACACATTTGTTAAGGTCCAAACGTTTGAGTCCATGTGTTCAGTACTGGCTTCTCTCCACCAGAGGGTGTTCCTCGCATCCATCGACATCAAGAATATTTCTGTCCTGATTTTGTCCAACCCATTAAGGGTTTTTATGCTGTGCAGTGAAAGATGTGCACCAATTCGTTGTGCTCCTGTACAGTCTTGTGTTCCCTCTTTATCAAGGTGCTTGCTCCAGTTTTGGCCTTACTGAGACAACATGAGCTCTCGAATATAGGTTATCTGGATGATCTCCTTCTCTAGGCATATTCTCCTTCTACCTTGGAAACCAATCTGGTGAATCACCATCTGTACCTTGGAGGTGTTTTTTTTTTTTTTCTCCTCTATCCTCTTTTCTCCTTCAAAGTGGTTATATATGCTCAACTCCACATATGAATTTCTAGCTCGCGATACTGACAATCGGACCAGTCTCTTTCATCATTGGACAGGGATATCCAAATTTAGTCTGCAGGTCAAGGCCTTCCTGGTGTGGTGGCTTTTTTCTCTGTTAATGCTGACTGGGAGGTTGCTTCTGTACCCTTGCTGGAAAATTGTGACAATAGATGCCGGCCTACTCAGCTTTTGGAGGGATGACAAGTCAACTCTAGGCGCAGAGCCTTTGGTCCAAAGAGGAATTCTGGTTGCCAGTCCATGTCTTGGAGTTGTGGGTGATTAAACATGCCTGTCGCACTGAAAAGATCTCCTATAGAGTAGGAGAGTTCAGTTGGACAATGCTGCCAATATCGGGAAGGAACAAATTGCCAAGTGGTGGCACTGGACCTCTATTCACACAGGCAGACTACCTAAGTCGACAATGTTTAAATCGAGGTGACCCGTCTCTTTATCCGGAAGGGTTTAGTCAGATTTGCCTGAGGTGGGGAATGATGGAAGTGGATCTACTGCTGTCTCATCTCAACCGCAAAAGTGAACAGATTTGTGACCAGGACCAAGAATTATTGGCAGATGCACCAGAGTAATTTTGTTATGCCTTAATATATGGTGCTTCTTTCCCTAAAGCTTCTTCTTTGTCTTCTGCTTGAATACCAGCTAAATTAAATTCCTATCCTCCTCTTGGCTCCATAACGGGCCTCATCATCCTTGTTACACAGATGTCTTTTGTCAGGTTGCTAACATATTCTGGTGTCTCCCTTTTTGCCCAGGTTTACTTTCTCAGGGTCCAATATTGCATTCTGCTTTACAATGACTGTATTTAGCGATTTTTGGGTATTGAAAGGCAGGTATTAAACAGGGGGCAGTCGGACTCTTTGATTTCCATGATGCTTAAGGCTATGAAATCCCATAGAAAAGGTGTTGTACTTCAGTAGCCAGCTCCATCTGAGAACAGACAAAATCTCTGAAATTACAAAAAAGAATACAAGGGGGCAAGTGCAGCATCAATGGATTTATTCCAAATAAAAAGACAAATGCAAATTCATAGAAATACAAAATGAGAACTTATCTGTAGCCATACCACATTGGTTGGAAGCTGTCCACCAGAAGAGCCGCTTGTGACTGCAAACAGCGTTTTTTTTCAGTGAGGAAACCAAGTCCAGTGTTTCAGGAAGTGAAGAGAGTCACTGTGGGACACAAGGCATGATGTGACATCACACATAGGGTGGGCTGATTGCTCTGGTAACACATTTTTGAACTCCTAATGGCTCCTTTCTTAAACCATGAGATTTGCTTTGATTAGCAAGAGGACTATCTTTCTTAGTCGTACAGGGACAGGACACAAGACCTTCAGTCTTGAGCATGGGTTATACATAACTACTTTCAGGACATTGGACACTGGCAAAAATAGTTACTGGGACTTCCCTTTTTTTTCATAGAACCTCTCCCATTGCTAGTGTCTTTGTATGTAGTTAGCCACAGGATGGTATACAAAGTTCAGGGCTGAGGTCTGCGAGTGGTAAAGCCCTGTCTGTACAGATCCCTTGGGGTATGCCCGTTGTGGAGAGCGAAGCCAGGATTGAGTCTTTTTTTTTTTACTCCTACCTGCATTGAAGACCTAGCAGTAATTTCAAGGTGGAAGCCCTTTAAAAACTTCTCTGGCCAGTGCTTCTAGGCCCAAGTAATGAGGGGCGTTTGGCTTGCAGCTATCTAGCCGGTGATTGTGGCTTGGAATCAGTGTTTGGTTCAAATTTCAAATTGGCACCATTTATTTAGGTGCCGGACTGTTTAGCACTACCCTGCGGTATACATACTACTTGAGGAGTAGGTGGTGGATGAAGATTACCCTCTCGCCCTAGGAGGAATTGATCCAGGAAGAGACACATGCGACTGAAACTTTATTCAAGGTGTAAGTGTTAAGGGTACCATTGCTACCCTTACTGATGCTGTTTGCTCCTGCATCGTGTTAGAGCAGCCTGAGTCTGCTTACCCCAAGGTCTCCAGCTTGGTGTCCCTAAAATTTACCTAGACTTTTCCAGCCCACTTGCTCATGGAGCTTGTCCTATACAGATACTGGCCTCACCTGGAAAAGATTTCTATACCTCTGGAATGCTTTGCACAACAATATCTTATTGAGGAAAGTTTGCTGTTGGGAGTCAACTGTGCCTGTGTAGACCCTGCCATCCCTTGTCTTAATACAACCTCAATTGAACTTTTTTTTGGATGTCCAGAAGTTTAAAGGCTTGCTGTGATCCTGAATAGGCAAAAAGGATTATTCTTAGTGTACAGTACAAGTCTTCTATCCATATGTAGACTACCTTCAGATCACTGGACACTGGCAAACACTTTGCTAGGGATGCCCTAGGAATATTCTCATATAACTCTGCCCACCTGTTAGTAGTGTCCTTTAGGCTTTGTTGAACCTTTTTTCTCTTCTAGAGAAGTTTTGTCTGGCTGCAGGGTGCTATACAGGTCCACGGCTGGATAGCGCAGCCTGGACCACTAGAGGGTAGAAAAACGTGCTTCTCAGGCATGCAACACACAGCCTGTTTGACAAAAGCAGATTTCTCTGCCACTGTGTCTAAATTCTTTGAAAAATGTGCAGCCCTCCTTGAACCTTTTGACTTCAGGAGGCCAAAAGCACTAAACCTCTCCCTTCCTCCCTCGATCTGTTCCTGAATTAGAGATGGAATTCTCTTAGAACCTTTTTAACTTCCAGAGGCCAAAAACTCCATATTCTTCCCCCCGACTCTATTGCTGAACTTTAGATAGAACTTTTGAACTTCACTTGAAGATGAAATGAAGAAAATCAATGTGGACACTTACACTGTAGTGGAAGCTGCAGAGGATTTTTCTACCCCTGCATTCTGTGAGCCTCAAAATATGTATTTTTTGACAAATACTTTTCATTGTTGAAAGGGTGCAAAGGCTAGTTTGCACATTGTCAATCAGCACTGGATTATTTAGTCAAAACTAGCCCCTATGGGTACTAGGAGGCAGGCTGAGTAAAAAAAAAAAAAAACACTTTTACTATTCCTGAAAGGCAAATTCAAGAAAAAAATGAATGTTCTTATAGTAGAATCTGCCATTTCACTCCTCGCAAAACACCTTATAGTTCCCTTTTTCAAGGATTCTGTTGATAGGCGTTTATAAGCATTCCTAAAAGCCTCCTTTGCACTTACAGATCCAGCCTTACAGCATTCAACTGCTATCATGACTATTTGCCAGATTAATACTAATCGGGGAAACGAATAGAATATATGAATCTGTATTTGAGTACCTTGTTCTCCTTAGAACAATTGCAGCTGATGCCTTCAGCCTTGCACTTTTATTTTTTTTGTTTGGATGCTCGAGATTGATTTGGCAAATCTTTAGACTGTTACTCATTTCTGTTCACGTGATATAGGCTTGTATGGCTAACGGCTAGGTATGCTGCGGCTGCTTGTCTCTTACCCATTGCCTTTGATGGTGAATGTCAGCAATCAAGTCATTGGGGGGTCGCTACTCCCTACCCCATTAAATAAATTAAGAAAAAACATGCATCTACTCCTACAGATACTTTTTGCTCAGTGGAAAGGCATAAACTTCCAAACCAAGGGTTAACACTTGCTTTTTAGTTGCAAGCCCTAGACCCCCTGAGCCCACCAAGCCTACACAAAAGCCCCCCCCCCCCCTCACAATGAAGGGGAACCCCAGACTCTTCACTCTATTGCCTTTTCTGACAATCTGGATCCAGGACAAAGTTTCAAACGTATGTTTGTTTGTTTTTTTCAAAACTTGTTCAGTCCTTAAACCAATTGGGGAAGGATCTGCCCCAGTCTGAACCTAAAGTCTCTAAACGGATTTCTGTGTAAAAATTCTGGATGACATCGGCAAGATCTGTCATTTGTTTTTCTGACAAATTAATTTCTTCCACTAGTAAAGCTATAAGATGGCTATCTACATATGCCCATCTTCCCTCCACATAAATGCTTTCTGCGTTTAGCTTTGGAAGACCAACCCTGCCAATTTCTTGTACTGATATTTTAGCTCTCATCTGCACCCTGAACAAAATTGCTTGCGCTTCTACCAACCTAATGCATTCACTAGCGTACTTGGACGATCTAAATTGCTCCTCCACCACAACATTGTTTACCAACGTCCAAAGCACTGTTCAGTTCTTTTAAACCTTTGTCTGTTTGATCAACTTTCCAAAGTATGCTCTCCTGCCATCACATTATCTGGTGTACCTGGGTCTTATCCTGGCATTTTCCAAGCCAGAATCTTCCCTCTTGTGGACAAGAATGCAGCCGTAAGGTCTCGCACGCAGAACCTTCAGTGAAGGGGGCACCACTCTGTTCTGGGTTTAATAGTGGCCTCCTTTTTGAGGCAGTACTTTTATTATTACATTTTTTTTTTTTTAACCTTTCTGAACTTTTCAAACCAGCATTCTCCTGCTATGGAACCAACATATCTATTCGCTGGAATGTCCTATGCTTTTATCTGACCAGATACAGCTTAACCTGGCAAGGTAAAACTTCAGACTTGCCCTGGAGATGGGGAAAGTCTTCCTTCCCACCAGTGATGCTGGCCTATATCTTTCTTTGTTTGCTATTGTGTCTCCGTCTGGCCTATGCCATTGTGCATTCTTCCAATATAATCCAAAGGTTAACTTGCAAGAAAAGGTACAAGGGTACTTTTTTTTTTTTTTCCTCCAGCGCACACCGCCGCAACACAGCGAGGTATTTTGAGATTCATCTGCTTTTTTTTCTGGAGACCATTTACACCTAGAGTGGAAGTTGTAGAAAACATTTTTTTTGGGCTGTCATCTGACAGGAATAGGGGATAAATCTTCCAATGGGGACACTCGTTTAGTTGGGTTCTAATTCTCTTCCCTTTGCAATAAAGAAAAACGGGAAAATAATCCTTACCTTTTTTAGTTCTAATGTGGCTCAATGAACTATAAAGAAACAAGGAAATGATGTCATAAGTGCAAAGTTTTTGTTTTTTAGGCTTTACAAGCAGCTATTTTCTGACTACAGGGGGTCCCCTAATTGCGAACAACGACTCCTTACGAACGGGGTCCTGCACTCCATCCTTAGCCATCCGTGCACATAAACACTTAAAAATAACCTAATTACATGCCTACCTGTTTCTCTCCATACCCTGCTGTGTCCTGTGCCTGTATTGCGGCCTGGTCCGGCCTAGTGAAGCCTGCAGATCCCTGGTCTTTCCTGCATGGATGCCCCGCGGCCGACCTGGCCTGGATTCGGATGTGCGGACACTGCTGCTCTCACCAGCCATCCATCTCCCCGCTGTGATCTGCCCAGCGGAGACTGCCTGTGTGGGCTGGTTGAGGTGTCCTGGAGCCCAGCATCTTTAATCCTTCTGCCTGTCTTGCAGTGCTCTGGGCCTTCCCTGCCTGGTACTCCCAGCCAGTCACCCTCACTGGACTGCAGATGTTCTCCACGCCCCACATATAGTACAGGACTGCATCAGCGCCCTGAAAGCTGGTGAGATTATATACTGTACTGTTCTGTGCCCACTACTACAGTATATACCCTGTACAGTGCTGTACTTGTACCACACAAAATTGAATGAGAGCTCCATATAGGCAGATTATATGAGCTCATGCTGGAACACAGGGATAGACTGTACAGTACATTCTATCCCTGTGTCCCAGCATGGGCTCATGTCATCTGCCTATGTGGAGCACTTAACAAAGGTACTGTTCCGACTTACAAACAAATTTTGACTTGAGAACAAACCTACAATCCCTATCTTGTTCGTAACCCGGGGGCCCCCTGGTAATGTCTTAAATAATGTTTACAAGACAGTGGCTAGATTTAGCTAGTGTTGAGAAAAAGCAGTTTTCTTCAGGATCTACTTGCCCAATTTTCCTTATTTGTGACAGATTATCCTTAATTTTATTCTTGTGTGGTCTTTGTTTTTTGCTTTTATTTTTTATTTATTTTTCTTATCCACCCATAGTATCCACACTTCCTAAAGAGAAATGCGAATCGCCTGCAGATCATGTTGCAGAGACGCAAGAGGTACAAGAACCGAACAATACTGGGTTATAAGAGTCTGGCTGTTGGAGTTATAAATATGGCAGAGGTGAGACAAAGACACAATACATAAAATGCATGCACATAAAAAAAAAAAAAAAACGGGCATATGTACATTTTACTAATTAAGAGATTTGAATCTCTCTTGTCCATTGGTCACGGAATGCTTGAAAATCTAGGTTATACTGCTCCTACAGAATGATTGAAAACTGACATTAAAAAAAGCTTTATGCTGATAGGCCATTTCTGTGTTTAACCTCTTTCATGATTGACATACAGTGCATCTGGAAAGTATTCACAGCGCTTCACTTTTACCCACATTTTGTTATGTTACAGCAGGGTTGCCCAACCTTTTGAAGAGATAGGGCCACTTAAGTGACTTGGTAACCAGTCGCGGGCCACAATGAGCGGAGCGGGTGAATAGCAGCCCACTCTACTCCCTTTTTTGTGGATCGAATTGGAGGTAGGCTTTGTAAACAGAGACAAGGCCATTTACATCTGCCACTCCTGAAAGGTAAATGGAGGGTCCGATTGGGTCGGACTGACTGTGTGAAAGGGGCCTAAGGCTGCTTTTTTACACTGATGCATGGTTGTTAACCCGCACCACGAGTGCAGCACAGTTCACCTGTGGCTTTCCTGCAGGTTAGCTGCACTTTGCCAAAGACTTCAATTATATTCTGTAGGTTTGGTGCACTTTTAGAAAGCACATCAAACTCGCAGGTAATAGAAGTCTATGGCTCAGTGCAGGTAATCGGTTTAAAAGCAGCCCAGTAAACACTGCAGAACAGATATGCCTATATATACATTGTGATTTTAGTAATACACTTACCTTTTAATAACAGTATTCTATTCTATTGTATTCCATCCCAGAGCAGAAGGTCGCGGGCCACATCAGAGGGCTCTGCGGGCCACATGTGGCCCCCGGGCCACTGGTTGGGCACCCCTGTGTTAAATTCTACAATTCTACAAACAATAATCCATAATGACAACATGAAAGAAGTTTATTTGAATTCTTTGGAAATGTTATAAAAAAAAAAATCGCATTTACATGGGTAGTCACAGCCTTTGCTAAATACTTTGAAGAGCCATTGGCTCCAATTACAGCCTCAAGTATTTTTGAGTATGACGCTACAAGCTTGGCACATCTATTTGTACAGTTTCTCCCATTCTACTTTGCAGGACCTCTCACGCTCCATCAGGTTGGATGAGGAGCATCATGCACAGCCATTTTCAGTTCTTTCTAGAGATGTTCAATTGGGTTCAAGTTTGGACTCGAGGACATTCAGAGTTGTCCCGTAGCCACTCCTTTGCTATCTTGGCTGTAGGCTTAGGGTCGTTGTCCTGTTGGAAGATGAACCTTTGCCTCAGTTTGAGGTCCAGAGCGCTCTGGAGCAGGTTTCCATCAACAATGTCTCTGTACATTGCTGCATTCATCTTTATCTCGATTCTAACTAGTTCCTGCCTCTGAAAAACATCCCCTCAGCATGATGCTGCCACCACCATGCTTCACTGTAGGGATGGTATTGGCCAGGTGATGAGCGGTGCCTGGTTTCCTCCAGACATGATGCTTGCCATTCAGGCCAAAGAGTTCAATCTTTGATTCATCAGACCATAGAATTTAATTTTTTTTTATATGGTCTGAGAGCCCTTCAGGTGCCTTTTTGGCAAAATCCAGGCATGCTGTCATGTGCCTTTTTACTTAGGAGTGGCTTCAGTCTGACCACTCTACCATACAGGCCTGATTGGTGGAGTGCTGCAGAGATGGTTGTTCTCTCTCCACAGAGAAACGTTGAATCTCTGTCAAAGTGTCCCTGACATAGGCCCCTTTCACACTGGGCACAGGAGGTGTGCTGGCGGTATAGCGGCGCTATACCATCGTTTTTAACCGCAATATTCTGCCGCTAGCGGTGCACTTTTAACCCCCGCTAGCGGACGAAAAAGGGTTAATACCGCCGGCAATGCGCCTCTGCAGAGGCACATTGCCGGCGGTATTACCGCGGTTTCCCATTGTTTTCAATGGGAAGGGGTGGTGGAGGAGAGGTAAACACCCTGCTCCTTCACCGCTCCAAAGATGCGGCTAGCAGGACTTTCGGGCTTTCACACTGAGGACTGCAGGGAAGGATTTTTTTCAGGAGCTCTTTAGGCGTTATTTTTAGCTCCAAAACGCCTGAAAAATGTGTCAGTGTGAAAGGGGCCTAAGGCTCTTCTCCCCAGATCGCTCAGTTTAGCTTGGCGGCCCGCTGTGTGTGTGTGTGTGTGTGTGTGTGTGTCCTGTGACTTTCCAAATCTTGTCCAATCAGCTGAATTTACTACAGGTGGACTGTTGTAGAAACCTCAAGGATGATTAGTGGAAACCGGATGCACCTGAGCTCCATTTTTGGTGTCATGACAGGCTGTGAATACTTATGTACATAATAAATGTATATATTTTTTATTATTTTTTTTTTTAAATTTGCAAAGATTTCAAACAAACTTCTTTCACGTTTTTATTATGGGGTATTGTTTGTAGAATTTTGAGGACAATTAATGAATAAAAGTGATCAAAAAAATTAAAATGTAAAAAAAAGTGTAAAAATAAAAAAGTAAGTAAAAAAAATGAAAACGTCCCTGTCCCCGGTAGCTCATGCTCGGAAGCGAACACATGTTAGTCCCGCCCACATATGTAAACGCCGTTCAACCCCACGTGAGGTATCGCTGCATGCGTTAGAGCATGTGCAACAATTGTAGCACTAGACCTCTGTAACTCAAATAGTAGCCTGTAAAAAAAAAAAATGAAAGTGTCGCCTATGGAGATTTTTAAGTACCGAAGTTTGGCGCCATTTCATGAGTGTGTGCAATTTTAAAGCGTGGCATGTTGGGTAGCTATCTACTCGGCGTAACATCTTTCACATTCTACAAAAAAATTGGGCTAACTTTACTGTTTTTTTTTTTTTAAACGTTTTTTCCCCAAAAAAGGCGTTTGAAAAATTATTGCGCAAATACCGTGCAAGATAAAAAGTTGCAATGACCGCCATTTTATTCCCTAGGGCAGGGGTGCCCAACCTTTTAAAGAGCGAGGGCCACTTGGTAACCGGTCGCGGGCCACAATAAGCGGAGCGGGTGAATGACCGGTCCGTGTCCACCGATCCTCCCAGATGGAAAGGGAGGGACCCCCTTCTGTTTTTTTTTTTAGCAGATCGGCTTGGAGGTGGGCGGGTGTAATCAGACACAAGTCCGTTTACATCTACAGCTCCATAGAGGTGAATGGAGGGTCCGAACCGAACGCTTGAAAGGGGCCTAAGGCTGCTTTCACACTGCTGTGCTGCAATTTAACCACACTGCGCATGCAGCACAGTGCACTTGAGGCTTTCCTGCGGGTTAGCTACACTTTGCATAGACGTCTATTATATCATGCAAGTGTGGTTCAAGTTCTGAAAGCGCACCAAATCCGCAGGTAATAACCGCAGTCTATGATTCAATGAAGGTAACCTGCAGGTACACTGCGCTGCACCTGCGTATCAGCTTGAAAGCAGCCCAGTAATCACTACAGAACATATATGCCATATATACACTTTGATTTTAGTAATAAGCTTACCTTTAATAAGTCTTCCATTCAGGTATCACCGGATGTCGATGCCCCAGGCAGAGTGCATTTGGTATCACTCTGCCTATGACAGGCGCCAGCACTATAAAGGAAGCATTGACTTATGCAGCTCTGCTCTGCAGCCGCTTGCTTCCTCTACCACTGGCTTCATTCACAAAACTGATGCTCAGGGATGGGGGCTCAGCGACCGGAAATCTGGGCTGGGATCCGCCATCTCAGAGCAGGAGGCCTCGGGCCACATCAGAGGGGTGTCTGCTAAAAAATTTAATAAATAAATAAATATATATATATATATATATATATATATATATATATATATATATATATATATATATATATATATATACCGTATTTTCCGGCGTATAAGACGACTTTCTAACCCCTTAAAATCTTCTTAAAAGTCAGGGGTCGTCTTATACGCCGGTAACCTAACCTTACCTTATTCCAGAAACGCGGCCGTACGATTTTTTAAAAGCCGCGCCTCCTACGTCTTCTGTTCCGTGATAGGCGGAAACACTCAGCTTCCCAGGAGGCACTGTGTTCAGTGTCCGCCTATCACGGAGGCCCTCTCGTCCTGTGTTTAGTGTCCGCCTATCACGGAGGCCCTCTCGTCCTCGGACGAGAGGGCCGCCGTGATAGGCGAACACTGAACACAGTGCCTCCTGGGAAGCTGAGTGTTTCCGCCTATCACGGAACAGAAGACGTAGAAGGCACGGCTTTTGAAAAATCATACGGCCGCGATTCTGCATGTCTTGGGATAAGGTAAGGGCACAGTCTGGCATGTAATGGGGCACAGTCTGGCATGTAGTGACAGTCTGGCATGTAATGGTGACACCGTGAGGCGAGGCATGACTAGTAGGAAGAGGGTAGTCTTATACGGCGAGTATATCCCAAAACCAACATTTTGGCTGGAAAATTAGGGGGTCGTCTTATACGCCCAGTCGTCTTATACGCCGGCAAGTACGGTATATGTATGTTTGGGGGTTCGGACTTTTTTTATGAAAAAAAAATATGATTTTTTACATAGAGAGAAGTGCCAGAATTGACCCGGTGCTGAAGTGGTTAATACCCCATGTTCAATTGCGTCATTGACCAATATTTCTAGAGCCTGTTGATGTTCTGGAGGGATCTGTCTTTAATGCCGCTATTTTTACCACCGATGCTATGGAAGGATTTGCGTCACATTTCGGCCACTAGTGGCATTTAACTCCCGTTAGCGGTCGAGAAAGGGTTAAAACCGCCCGCAATGCGCTGCTGAAAGATATGGCTAGCAGGACTTTTTTTACCGTCCTGCTAGTTCAACCCTGAAAGCCCTTGGGACAATAGAGCAACACTTTTAGGGCGGATTGCAGGCGATATTTTTAACGCTATAGCGCCTGCAATACGCCCTGAATGTGAAAGGGGTCTGAAAGTGGATGCAAACCTGAATCATTAAATTTGAGCTAGGCACATATATCTGTAGTGTTTTTTCTTATCCCTCTCCAAAGCCACGCATCCCATGTGTTTCTGCTTCTCCGTTCTTCTGTTATCAGCATGATAACTTCTGACATGTTCTCAGACAACCGAGGTAAACCCAGCCTGATATTTGTTTCAGGGTGGGTGCTATAAAGAGATTAGCTGAGAGCTGGTATTCACAACACATTTATTCCTTCCTTCTGCCTATGTGCACGGTGAGGGGTGTGCCTTTCCTACAATCAGCTGTCACACAGTGTATACCAAGACTTCACTCCCAGTGCTGAACAGGAAGAGAACATTTCTAATACGATGTGCATTTTCTAAAGAATATATAAAGCTGAAGACCGCAGATATATACATGCAAAACTTTTATGGAGGGAGCTGTTTCATCCCTGTTTATCATCTAAGGCTGTTCACTTCACTGGGTATATGTAAGGTTTTATATTTTTTAGGGGTTAGATTTATTTTTATTTTTTTTGGCCATGTGTTCTTATTATCTTGGGAAAATGTTTCAATGTAAGGGCCTCTAGATTATGTCGGGGGGGGGGGGGGGGGGGGGGGGGGGGAATGGGATGATTTAGGTCAGAAGCTGGTATGTCTTGTTTCTGGGTCCAAATACCAGTCTGTGGGTTGTGTACTGGTGTGCCCCTCTTCCCACAGTTCTCCTAGGAATGCATACAGCCACTTTTATGAGCATGGTTCTGTAGTCACTGTAATGTTGCTAATCTGAATATGTAGTTTGTGCTCCGGTGCCCTTGTAATTTATTGTATGTTGGCCGGACCATGTGCACATTAGGCAAATGAGTGGGCGAGCATAGGATGTTTATTCAGAAGGGATGTAATGAAACTGTGTTCCCCGGCATTTTTTATTCTACCACAACAAAGACATAAAATGTTTAGACGTCCTAGCTATCAAATATGTTTCAGATAGAACATTGACTGAATATTAGAGATTTGTCTTGCTCTGCAAGAGGGAGGCATTTTGGATTTTTAAATTAAAAACTTTGTCGCCCTATGGTTTAAACGAGGAGCTAGAGACCTACAGTATAATATAAACAACTTTGGACCTTTTTTTTATGCACATGGTTCTGTAGTCACTGTAATGTTGCTCTCACCCAAATTTAAAGTCCCACTTGAGGAATCACACTCTTTGGAGCGTACCTTTTGTATAATGCGGCTGTCCGGGCATAATTAATGGCCCTTGTCTAGACATTTTATGTGCCTAAAAGAACTATGGATTTTTTAGTGGCGTTTTTAGTTTGAGTTTTTCTATTGATTCAGATGCAGAACTGCAACTTTGCACATAGATTTTCTGCTTTAACCACTTCAGCCCCAGAAGATTAGGCTGCTGAATGACCAGAGCACTTTTTCCAATTCAGCACTGCGCTGCTTTAACTGGTAATTGTGCGATCATGCAATGTTGTAAAAATAAACAAAATGGATTCAGTGCTAAAAAAATGACAAAATATCACGTGAAAGAATATTTTACAAGTGAAAAGTGAAAACTAAGGTCCCATTAAGATTCCAGTCCATAAATTGGCAAGGAAATGACACCCATCCGTGTAGATGCAAAGAAGGAAACTGCAGAAAAAGTTTGACGTGCAATTCCACACCCAGGGTGAGTAAAATGGCCTGCTTACCAGATGGCAATGACTACTAAAACATTACCAAAATCGGTCTCCCCAAAACCAAGGCAGTAACTGGAACGACAGCTAAAAAATGGTGATGCTCGGAAATATAAATTAAAAACTTCCATAGTGCAGTATGATGATTTAATAAAACGGAGGAATCGCACTTACAAAGTAGAAGCCAATCAATGGCGATAAGGTATATCGTACAATGAGGCAGCAGTGTCTTCGACGGCTACGCTTCACTTCCTATGTTTGTTTGCCCATCCACCTCCTGAGAGGAAAAACGTCAGTCGTAGGCTCCACCTCTACGTGTTTCGACCAGGTGACTGTGTCATCACGTTTTATCCATTATATACACCACTAGCGCCATCCTAACTACTGGCCGCTGGATCAATATAATGGGGGTAAAGAGACGGCTCAGCCATTTTAACTGCTGGCCACCAATGGGGAAAATGATAACAAGGAACATGTGAATAGTAAAGGAAGTGAAAGAAAGGAGATCGGCGTCTAGTGGCGAAAATACAAATTGCGGGAATAGGAGAAAAAAAATTGCAAAACTTTAAACAATGGAGATAAAGGGTAGAAATGTGAAGACACTACTACTCTTGACAGATAAATACAACATTAGTACTTCTAATATCCAAAAGTTATCAGCAGAGGACAAAAGAGCCAATATAGTAAGAGATTAAATACATTTATAAAAAATATATAGAATATATAAAAAAACATATTTATGGCCCGGTGGTGATAGAGGCATCTCCTTACAGTATGAGGCAAGTCACTCTCAGATCCACTTCCTTGATTTTAACATTTTGGTTAGGAATGGGAGTTTGACTACCAATACGTACTTTAAGGAGACTGATTGCAATGCCTACATCCCACTCTCTAGTTGCCATTATACTTCGTGGTTAAGTGCAGTCCCTAAAGGTCAGTTCCAACGCATTAGGCGTAACTGCACTAAGATTTTAGACTATTGTTAACAAGCTCTAATACTGAAACAATGTTTCCTAGACAAGGGTTATCTGGAAAATTATATTGATGTCACTATTGTCAAAGTTGCGAATATGGATAGGTGCCTTATGCTAAATGGGGAAAGACCATGTAATCGTGTACCAGACAATACATTTGGATGGTCTATTATCACAGGATACTCTAACCAACATTTCTCTGTCAAAAAAAGCCTTAGAAAGCATTGGGGAATACACACGAACGACAAGGTGCCCCCCCCCCCCCAAGACCATCTAATTCTTTCAATCTATGAAAGTTTTTTTTTTCCCTTGTTGTAAATGCAGTATTTGCCAGATTAATTCCTTCAGAGGACGAAAATGTGACGAATAGGATATACAACATCGAGTCGTTTTATCACGTGCTCAACTCAATATGTTGTCTATTTAATTCAATGTCCATGTTCCAAACAATATATTGGACGTACAAAATGAGAACTGCATGTAGGGAATATCAAGTGAGGGTTCACAAAGCATAATTTATCAAGACACTATGCTAAATACCACAATAAGAAATTAAAAGGGACCCTCTTCCTTGCTTTTGACAAAATACAACCTCACTGGAGAGGCACTAATATGGTCAGATCAATTTCTAGACTTGAAACCAGATGGGTCTTATGTGCGTAGACTGGGACATCGATTGCTTCATAAATAATGCCTAGAGATTTCCAGAGAACAATCTTGTTTTTTTTTTTTTTTTTATAAGATTTTTTTTTTAATATATATATATATATTTTTTTATCTCTTACTATATTGGCTCTTTTGTGCTCTGCTGATAAGTCAGATATTATAAGTGCTAATGTTGTAATTTATCTGTCAAGAGTAGCAGTGTCTTCACATTTCTACCCTTTCTCTCCATTAATTTAAAGTTTTTGCAATTTTTTTTCCTCCTATTCCCGCAATTTGTATTTTGGCCACTAGATGGAGATCTCCTTTCTTTCACTTCCTTTACTATTCACATGTTCCTGGTTGTTATTTGCTCCATTGGTGGCTCGGCCGTCTCTTTACCCCATTATATTAATCCGGTAGCCAGTAGTTAGGATGGCGCTAGTGGTGTGTATATAATAGATAAACGTGATGACACAGTCACCTGGCCAATCCCCAGACAATGTCCTCTCATGACAAAATGCGTAGGGTAGAGCATACGACGGTGACATCATTAAGTTTTTTTCCTCTCAGGAGGTGGATGGGCAAACAAACATAGGAAGTGAAGCGTAGCCGATGAAGACACTGCGGTCTCGTACGATATACAGTACCTTATCTTAATTGATTGACTTCTACTTTGTAAGTGCGATTCCTCTGTTTTATTAAATTCACTTTTAATCAACATAGTGCACTATGGAAGTTTTTTCATTTTATATTTCCGAGCATCACCATTTTTTTAGCTACCGTTCGTTACTACCTTGGTTTTGGGGAGACCGATTTTCCAACGCTGGGCGAGACTACTGTTTAGTAGTCATCGCCATCTGATAAGCAGGCAATTTTACTCCCCTTGGGTGTGGAGTTGCACGTTAAACTTCTTCTGCAGTTTCTTTTTTTGCATCTACACGGATGGGTGTTATTTCCTTGCCAATTTATGGACTGGAATCTTAATAGGACTCTGCCTTAGTTTTGTAAAATATTCTTTCACATGATATTTTGTCATATATTTTTTAGCGCTGTGTTTATTTTTAATGTTTTCAGTTTGGTACTAGACTTTTAAGGTGCTGGCAGCTTTTTCTTTCATTTATCACATTTTTTTTCCAAGTGCAGCTTCAGCCTTCGGGCTTTTGTTTTTTCATTTGCAATGTTGTACCGAAACAAATGGAGCTTTCTTTTAATTGTGTTTGATTGCCTCTGCGATTAAATTTTTTTTTGCAATTTTATTAAAGGAAAAAGACTACTTTTAAAAAAAATATTTTCTACTTTTTCTGGAAGAAAAATACAATAAACTCAGTATTAGTCAGACATTTAGGCCAAAATGTATTCAGACACATGTCTTTGCCAAAAAAAAGTCAATAAGCCTATATTTATTGGTTTGCGCAAAAGTTATAGCTTCTACAAACTAAAGTACATTTTCTGGAATTTCCGTAGCTTTTAGTTTGACTGCCTATCTCATTTCTTGAGGTGCTAAAATGGCAGGGCAGTACACCCCCCCCCCCTCCAAGTGACCCAATCTTGGAAAGTAGACACCCCAAAGAAATTGCTGAGTCTTGTTGAGCCAATTGAATATATATATATATATATATATATATATATATATATATATATATATATAATTTTTTGTGCCAAGTGATTGAAAAATGACAAGAAAATGACACAAAGTTGTCACTTAATGATATATTGCTCAAGCATGCCATGGGCATATGTGAAATTACACCCCGAAATACATTCTGCTGCTTCTCCTGAGTACGGGGATATTACATGTGTGAGACTTTGGGAGCATAGCTGTGTATCAATCACGCCTTCAGGTTTTCTAAGGACGTAAAATGGTGATTTCACTTCCTTTCTACCTATAACCGTTTCAGAGGCCATGAAACGTCAAGATGGCACAACCCCCCCCCCCCCCAAAAAAAATTACCCCAAATTTCTTACTGGAATTTTAGGAAGGATCCAGTTCGCCATGAAGCTTTGTATAGCACAGAAATAAATATAGACACTTTTTTGTATCAGCATCTGGCCTATACGAGCAATTGGGTACGGTGCGAGCAACTGGTCATTGAGGTCCACCCCTCCCATGTTAAGGTTGTATTCGTGGACACAAATTATTACACTTCAAGCAGGCTCTCTCCCCCATCCAAGTTGGGATTCTTCAAACCGTTGGGGTAAACCCCGGCGATTAGACCGCACGGTGCCACTTCCACAATCAAAAAGGTGACTAAAAAGTGGCACACACATGTAGTAATTGTCCACATACAAGTGGTACCCCTTACCAAATAAAGGTGACACCAAATCCCACACAATTATACCAGTGGTCTCTATGTCGAAATCTCGGCAGGTCTCCAGCTCTACGTGACTATATCTCTTCCCTCGTAAACCATAAAACTATATGTATAGCCTGTTGAGCTTATACATCTTGACCCCATATCTGACACGGTTGCTGGGAAGATGCTGTTTGATAGACAAGCGGGCAGAAAACATAATCAGGGAATCTTCAACGCAGGCAACTTGATTGGGAGTAAACAAGGCTGCGAAACGTTGGTTCAAGTGGTTTACAAGGGGCCGAATTTTGTAGAGCCGATCAAATCCAAGGTCACCCCGAGGACGACAGAGTTCATTATCATTGAAGTACATGAACCGCAAGATCTGCTCGTATCATGTCCTGGTCATGGAGGCAGAGGACACTGGCATATGATGAATTTGGTCAGTGGACCAATATGACCACAACTCATTCTTTAGTTATGCCCATGAGTAGGGATAGGCCCAGGAAGGTCTTAAATTCGGAGACCGTGATAGATCTCCAATCTCTGGCAAGGATCAACTGGGGATTAGCGAGGATGAATTGACCAGCATACAAATTGCTTTGGTCCACAATAGATCTATAGAGTAATAAAAAGTCAAGTGATGTAAAATTGACTGTTTCCACCTGAATTCCAGGTTGGCCAGTTCTGTGGACCGATGAGGTTAAAATAGAACTTTTTGGCCGGAATGAGCAAAGGTACATTTGGAGAAGAAAGGGCACATAATTTAATGAAAAGAACCTCTGTCCAACTGTTAAGCATGGGGGTGGATCAATCATGCTTTGGGGTTGTATTGCAGCCAGTGGCACAGGGAACATTTCACGAGTAGAAGGAAAAATGGGGGATTACATCAAGAGGCGTAAACTGAAGGTTTTGCCATGGCCTTCAGAATCTCCTGACCTCAACATAATTGAAAATCTATGGATAGACCTTAAAAGAGCAGTGCGTGACAGACAGCCCAGAAATCTCAAAGAACTGGAAGACTTTTGTAAGGAAGAATGGGCAAAGATACCTCAAACAAGAATTGAAAGACTCTTGGCTGGCTACAAAAAGCGTTTACAAGCTGTGATACTTGCCAAAGGGGGCAGTACAAGATATTAACTCTGCAGGGTGCCCAAACTTTTGCAGATGCCATTTTTTTTGTTTTCTGTAATTTTGAAAGTGTAAATGATGGAAATAAAATCGAACTTTTTTTTTTGACATACAAGAATGTCTAATCTGTAATTTGATGCCTTTTGGAGATTTTTCCATCTTTCCTTGGCTTCGTTATGCACATTAATACAAATTTTTACCTGGGGTGCCCAATCTTTCGATCCCCACTGTATACACGTGTAGGGATATCATGCACATGGAGGAGAAAGTATGCTGTGTCATCCGGGACCACTCGTTCCGTGAATCTTTGTGTTATCTGCCTGACCTCCGTCCAGAAAGTCCGGATACAGGGACAGGACCAGAGGACATGGAGTAGCGTGCCCCTCTCCATTTGACAGCACCGGTCTGAGGTTGTCGGAAAGATCTTACTGAGGATAGCCGGGGTCCTGTACCAACTTGTGAGGATCTTATAGTTGCTCTCTTGTATTTTAGTGCATATGGATGATTTGTGTGTGTGAACAAGAGGATGTTTTGTATCTTAGTGTGCAGCCCAGTTCCCTCTCCCACCTGGAGAGGCTTGGGATTCAATACCCCTCCCCTGGTATAGTCAGCAGTCCATGTGTAAGAGATATGGCATGTGGCAGCATGCCTGTATCGGAGCATAGCTCCTCTAGAGGCGTGAGGGTTTGGCTCTCAGCAGTAGGAGGGGGCATAGTCTCGAGGAAGTGGCGTAATTGCCCAGCTCTCAAAGTCTAGGCTGTACCTGCCACCAGGGTCCATGAACTCCGCCAGTGTCTTTCACCTCCCTGCGTCACTAAAAGGGGAAGCCTGATAGAGGCCTGAGTCTCTCAGGTCGCAGAATCTCTTGTCACGTACTCCCGGCTCAAAATGTGGGTTACCCAACACTGGGCGTAATGGTGAGCTGTGAGAGCTTAGGTTCGCCTGTGTCAGCAGCCAAGCACACACCTTAATAGTAGTTCCTACCAGCGGGTGTCGTTTGACCTCCTGTGATACTGCTGTGGCACCAAGGTGCCCGCTGCAGCGGGGTCTCGCTCTGTGCCTGCTCTATCCGTGTCCAAAGTTTGGTCGCCTTATGGCGGCACCAGTCCACCAGCCGACTCAAATGTGTAGCATGATAATATGCCCTTGCATCTGGCATTGCGATACCCCGTACCTTTTGGGTGTTTCCCTGCCCAAAGGAATGTCTTAAACGTTGAGTAGATTTGTCTGAAATAGCTAGCTGGGATGTGTATTGGGAGTGCCTGTAGGAGGTACAAAAATGTGGGCAGTGTAACGGAACTATGTATTCTGCCTGGACATCTATAATCATCATGCAGTGAGGCATACAAAGGGTTAATTGTAGAGTGACTCTTTTCTAATGTCCCCTTCTTCAGCTAATTGACTCTTTTGTGTATTGTACTACAAGTAGCAGTCTCCTGTCAGGTGTATGCTGATGGGATTATCTGTGAGTGTGTATTGTTCTAAAGGTTAATTGAATTCTATTGATAAAGGAATGTGTCTGATCAGGTCATGTTAAATGTATCTCGGGGCCGAAATTTCTAGATAGTGATTAGCTCAAAGGGATGTCATTATTTTAAAGTATCTGTATGAAAGCCCCCCCCCCCCCCCCCCCTGTGTGAGGAGGGGGGGCGGAGAGTTTCATTGTTCCTGTAACAGCTTGTAACTAGATATAAACCAGAAAAATGTACCATTAAAGTCTGTCCTACTTGACCCTTCAAAACGTAGCCCCGTCTCGTTCTTGAAAGGGCGTTCGATGGGATTACTATTCTGCTCATTTTACAGCTGAACCTGTATCTCTCTCTGGATCTCGTGGATGGGATATATACCGGCTGTACCTGCATACCGCAACTTGCCAGGGAAAAGGACATCTCCAACAGCTGATACCCCCTCACTACCAGGGGGTAGCCGTTACAGGCAGTATCGTCATTTTGAGTATATTACATCGGCCGAACCAGGAATGCAGGCCGGTGGTCCACTGGGTTAGCAGTTTCTGGACTAATTTAAGGAAGAGGGGGGGAAATTCTTGTTAAAGAGCTGGGAAAATTTTGGGGTAATGCTCGTGCCCAGTTATGTCAGGGCCGTTGCAGACCACTTCAGATGGAAACCAGCCTGCAAGTGGGAGAGCTGTCGTGGTGAGTTGGACAATTTCCCGTATTCCTCAAACTCTCTCATCAGAGTGGGGAGAGATGTCGCGGGTTCCGTCAGAGAAAACATCATGTCGTCCTCGTATGCAGAGACTTTGTATTGTCCCCTTGACCCCTAACCCGGTAATGTCTGGGTTCAGTCGCACACGACTCAGAAATGGTTCGAGAGTCAGGGCGAAAAGCAGGGGTGATAGAGGGCACCCTTGTCTGGTCCCGTTGGTAATCAACAGCGGGTCTGACAGCACTCCATTCGCCCTGACTCTGACCGTCGGATTAAAATATGCCGCCGAGATCCAATGTGTCATCTTTTCGCCTAGGCCTACATGTTTCAGGGTAACCATCCTGGGTTGCATTAAGGTAATAGCTCTGATGTCCCTAAGTCCTTACTGCCTGTCGGTGATGCCCGTGGTTGTCATCGGCAGCAGCTTGTATCTGGTCCACCTCCATGTAGTAGCCCAAATTCCTCTTCACCCCAGCCGGATGAAGGTAGATGGTGAGGCGGCCTCTAGGTAATGAGCAGCCGTTTGGGCTGGGCCAGGGGCAGCACCGTTCCATGCATTTTTCTGAAATGCTGGTACTTGTAGTTGCATGTCTATCTCTGGGCTGGACTAGCTGGCCTCGCTATTATGCACCTGATATTTTGAATTGGTAGGAAGGCTGCCGCTCCAGGTGAGCACACTAGAACAATCAATGTCCACTCAGAAACCAATGGGTGCAGGCAATGCACGGGATATGCAAGAGAGGAAAGATATGGACAGCCGCACTCCAATTTCTTAAAAAGACGTTCCCTTTATTGGGTAAAGGAAAAATGCACTACAGGTATCAGCACACAGTGGGAAAAACAGCTGACGTGTTTCGCATTGGATATCAATGCTTAGTCATAGCTCAGTGCTCCAATGCGAAACGCGTCAGCTGTTTTTCCCACTGTTTGCTGGTACCTGTAGTGCATTTTTCCTTTACCCAATAAAGGGCACGTCTTTTTAAGAAATTGGAGTGCGGCTGTCCATCTCTTTCCTCTCTTGATATTTTGAATTGCTGGAACATTGTCATATGTTTCCAACTTGCTCTTTATTGTACGCATCCCTCATGGTTCGCTGGGCGCCAGGTTCTGACTGCTTCAGGCGTGCTGCGAGGAATGGGTTCCTCTGGTCATACACTTTACGCTTTTTAATGTCTAGATAACGTTTTGATGTCGTGGAATGTACGGGGGCTTAACTCAAAAGTGAAAAGATCATTAATGTTTGAATATCTGGCACGTCATAATCCGTATGTGATCCTACTCCAGGAAACCCACCTCCAGGGCTCTAGAGTAATGGCCCTTAAGTGGGCAATAATCGCTTATGCTCTCCACTCCACATACTCAACATATGCCAGGGACACTTCCATCCTTATAGCCAAATCTGCACCAGTTAGCATTAAACATGTTAAACGTGATCCTAATGGTTGCTTTTTAATTGTTGTGATAGAACTCATGGGTAGGCCGTATATGGTAACTAGCTTATAGGCTCTGCCCCTCTTTACTAAAGTTTTCTTTGAGCGGGTGATGAACTCCATATTGGCGATAGCGGAGGGTCCCTTATTAATAGCGGGTGACTATAATACAGTATTGGATAACTCCATTGATAGATTGCATTGCTCTACACTATCCCCTTGGGTTCCTTTCTAACTCAATTTGATTTGGTGGAGGCTTGGGGGTGGAAGCATGTGGATGGTAGGGAGTATTCGTGTCACTCTGAGTCGCACCGTACTCTATCCCGTATTGCTCTGTCTGGTCTCATCGGATCTGCTTAATTTGGTGACTGAGGTCAAGTACCTCCCTAGGGCGGTGTCTGATCATTCCCCTTTGCTGGTGGACCTCGCCCTGGGCACCTCCCCCTCCTCCTATCAGGTGTGGCGGCTAAGCCCGTTATGGTTGGCGGATCAGGTTGTGGTGAACCAGTGTATGACAGAGATGGGATCTTACTGGGTAACTAACAAGCAGAGCGCCTCTGTTCCGGTGGTTTGGGACGCCTTTTAATGCTACCACACGCGGCTCTTTTGCTGCGGCCATTGGTCAGACGCGCAAGGCCTCTCTGTCAAGATTGACAGATGCAGAGAGGTCTCTCAGAGAGGCACAGGCCACCTATTCTGCGACCCCCCCCCCCCCTCTCCTGAGACGCACGCCGCCTGGAAGCATGGTGCCAGGGAACTGGACCTGGTGCTTTTTAGAGCATACTCAGAAGAAGCTGCTGTATCGGAACCAGTCGCCTGCTGGCGTATCTCTCCAGATCGGATTATCAGCCTTGTAGCATACCTAGGATTAAGAATTCAGGGGGAATTGTGGTAGAACAGATGAGGAGATTATGGATACCTTTTGTCACATTTTATTCCTCCCTTTATCCTACTAGAGCACATTACACGATTGTGGAATTGGATGACAATCGTGTAATTTCACTGCCTAGGCTTCAGACCCAACAGGCGACGCTTCTCTGACGGCTTAGGAAATTGGGGAGGCTGTCCAATCCTTTGCCAGAAACAAAACACTGGGATTGGATGGTTTCCCCATTGAGTGGTATATGCAATACAAGGATCTGCTTGTGCCTCACCTGGGCAGGGTGTATGATTTTGCTATAAAAACAGGGCAGCTGCCGCCTTCTATGTCGGAGGCGCTGATTGTCCTCATTCCTAAGCCATATAAGGATCACCTCCTTTGTGAATCTTACAGGCCGATCTCGCTCATCAATTCGGATGTCAACATTTTAGCAAAAATGCTCGCCCCCAGCAACTGAACACAGTCGCCGGGCGACCAATACCATTATTGGTGCAGACCAAACTGGGTTCATCCCGGGGCGATCGACCTCCATCAACCTACGTAGACTATTTACCAATCTACAGGCCACCCATGAAGAGATGGGTTCCAGGGCCGTTTTGTCTTTAGATGCACATAAGGCATTTGACTCGGTCGAATGGCCTTATCTGCTGGAGGTCTTGGCGAAGTTTGGATTCGGCAATACCTTTATCAGGTGGGCGCAGCTGCTTTACTTAAAGCCCACTGCTAGTCTAAGAGTGAACGCAGCCATATCTGACCCCTTTCCGATAGAGAGGCACCAGTCAGGGGTGTCCTCTGTCGCCGCTGCTATTTGCGCTGGTGATGGAGCCTCTGGCAGCGTTGGTGAGATCTTGCGGGGCGGTCAGGGGACTGACGATTGGGGGTCTAGGGGAGAAGGTATCTCTCTACGCTGATATGTTAATATACTTGTCGGACCCCCAGTCGTCCCTCACGGCCCTGCTTGAGCTCATTGGGAGGTTTGGCCACTTTTCTGGATTCCAGGTTAATTGGGACAAGTCCATTTTATTTATGATTGACCAGGCGACATCGGTCCGGTTGCCACCCTCTTGCCCACTGCAGATAGTTGGCTCCTGTAACGGTCAGGGGTTAACACTGTTTACGATCTTCCATTCCACCAACCCACGACAGCTCATCCGACAATCCAGCAGGCAGGACCCATTCCATTCCCCAGAATAAAGACGAGACACACAGCTCTGTTCTTTCTGGTTCCAAAACGAATGAATACTTTAATGGTACACTCAGCTTGTTATATACAGTTACAAGCATGCTACAGTACTCACAGGGGCAATGAAACTCCCCACCCCCAACATCACACAATGGGGGCTTCAATACACATTCAGATGGGCTAATTACGAATCATTATCCAGACGGTCTGGCTCTGCGATAAGTGATCCCCACCTGTTACACAAAACACATTCCTTTACTAAACATTATTGACATGCTAATTCACTATACCTGAAAGATTAGACTTTTTGGCACCGAATCTAGTGGAGTTAATTACTACAGCTGACAAGTCACATTCTACATCTTATCAATAGACTTTCACACAATACAGTGTCATTAGCATTACACAATGAAAAGGGCTGTAGAAGCAGACCTAGTTAATACAATGGACACAGAATGCAATCACAGCAAGACACTTAAACATCCCATAATAGGCAGCCAGACTGGCTACCAAGCTCCAATTCACATCACCACAGTAGCAGACTTAATTGGCATCTCAACAGTCTATTGAATGAGACATTCTTATTGACCTGTTGGGGGTCAGAATAAACCACCTTTAATATGTCAAGATCCTGCACTACATGAATTATCATTAATGTCCCATCTCATGTAATCCGAGATATCAGTTCTCAGTCATCCTACGCCCAAAAGGGACATAGGATGACCCTAGACCCAAGTCATTAGTGAAGCTGGCACAGGAGTACCCCACATCCTTCAAAAGTCTCTGGGTGTCACAGGGCCATTCCGTTACATCTCCTTTTGATACTTGGGAGTCATGATGCAACACCCCATGACCTCTTACATTAAAATTTAATTTAGACCCCCTCATAGGGCTCATGAAAACCACTTTCAAAACCTGGGCTAATCTTCCACTTACACTACTGGGTAGGATTAATATTTTTAAGATGAATTTCTTGCCCCGATTTCTGTATGTTTTGGGTAATTCGCCAGTATATGTCATTAAAAATCAATTCAAAGAAATAGACTCCATCCTTACCTCCTTTTTGTGGAAGGGGGGGGGGGGGGGGCGGTCAGAATTTCCAAGGACACCCTTCAGTTACCGGTACTGGAGGGCGGATTCGCCCTGCCCTGCCTCCAAACTTATTATATTGCCTCACAATTGGCCTACGCACATTGGTGGTTTTACCCCGAAGCCAACAATGGAGGCAGCCATTCTTACCTCTTATGAATCCCTGCAAAATTTGATTCATCGTATGTCCCTTAGAGGGCGGGAGGGGACGAGTATTATGGCAATGACTCTACGGATTCTTCAACTTGCTAAATTACAAACCCCTTCTGGCAGTAATATATACTCACCGAACACTCCACTATGGGGGAATCCGAATCTCCCGGAATTTTTCCGAAGATCGGATGGGGGATATTGGTCAAAAAGGGGGGTGAAAACTTTTTTGAATCTGTTCTTGGACAACGTGTTTCGTCCTTTTGATGAATTTTGTAGAGACTACAATCTGCCACGCGCAGCTTACTTCCTTTTTACTTACAGATACACCACACTGCAGCAATGCAGTTTGGCCTTCGTAAAATAGTCGTCCAGCTCTCCCTGCTGGAACTGTTGCTAACTGACTCCTCTCACGCCAAGCTAGTCTCCACATATTATGGGTCTCTCCTGCACACTACGACTCAAAGGCTGAGCAAAGCAGCTGCTAGCTGGAGAGCCGACATCCCTGAGCTGACAGAGGACATCTGGCAGGAGGTATTGCCCCTCCAGGTCCCCTCTGTCATTTCTTCCTGTGACAAGGTAATACAGACCAAACGGTTATATAAATCCTATTTTACACCATGCTTATTGTATGAGCTGAACAGAATCCCCTCAGCGCTATGCTCCCGATGCGCCGTGGCTGATGGCACAATTTTTCATTTAATGTGGGAGTGTGCTCCGATTTCGAAAGTTTTGGTCAGAGGTCACAGCCATCATTAGTTCGCTGACGCAGATACCTAATATATGTAATCCCCTGAGGTGTTTACTGGGCTATATTGATGACAAGAGTATATCTAAGAATACGCAAACCTTCCTGCGGATAGTATTGTTTTATGCTAAGAAGTCTATAACCTTCCACTAGAAGTCTCCATCTTTACTAGGGCCGAAACAACTAATCGATTAATCGACAACTAATCGATTATGAAATTAATTAAAATTTTCATAATCGATTAATCGACCAGTAACATAATGGGGTTAAAAATACTAAAATTAGCCATTTATAGTACAAAAAAGCAAATCGCTACTGTAAATATTACTTTCACTGTCCCACAGTAAAAAAATGAACCCCTTACAGTAGCGATTATTTGCTCTTTTTGTACTTTATTTATGTTTTTTTTAACCCCATTATGTTACTAAACATCTCAGGCCGGGGTCACACCTCTGTTTTTTGGTGCTTTTTGCAGAAACACACTACAGTTCATTTACATGTTTTCCTATGGGACACGTTCACATCCATGATTTTCTTCCAGCTGCTGCGTATTTGGAAAGGGCAAGGAGTTTTTAACGCAATACGGTGCCATTTTTTTTTGGTTCAATATACTTCAATGGAGAAACTGCAGAAAAGCATGTAATGTGTTTTTGCGGCAATTTGTGTTTTGTAATCTGCCCAACGACAAATGCAAATTTTTTATTTTTTTAAGGCTATTATCCGATTAATGGATTAATCGAAACAATAATCAGCCAACTAATCGATTATGAAAATAATCATTAGTTGCAGCCCTAATCCTTACCTACCATTGCCTTCTGGCTCACCACCATCAATCATGCTATACCGCTGTATAAGTTGACATAAGAGGCCAGAGGGTGTCCAAAAAAAATTCTTGAAGGTTTGAGGCTCTTGGGTTGACTCCGAGAGCACCATACCACCTGCTCATGGAAATTTGACTGATACCTCTGCCCGTTGAGTAGACCTGAGTGAGTAAATTGATAATTTTATTGTTTCTTTCCCCCCTAAATGTTATGTTTCTATGAATATGCTCAATGTGTACCAGCTACCAGAGTTTTGTGAAATAATGTAACGCCAATGTTCGCTCTGTATCTGTGTTTGTTGTATTGTATGTTTTGTACGTAAAAAAACTTTACCTTTAAAAAAAAAAAAGAAAAACCGTAGTGCAAAATCAGACAAATAATAAAATGGGTCATGTCCCCTTGTTTTTGAAAGTTTTCATACGGATATAGAAATATTTGTTTTGATGTTGAATCGTATTTTATTTCAAATCTGGCTCTCCAAGAAGAGTATTCTGTAACAAAAGAGAAAGGAATTGTAAAATGTTACCATAGCAGCCAGTCAGATTCTTTCTTATCCTTTTGAAATTTCTCTGAAGAATGACAGTTTAAAGGTTTTGTAAACTGTTTTAAAAAAATAAATAAAATAACAAACCTCATACTTGCCTCCACTGTGCAGTTCGTTTTGCACAGTGTGGCCCAGATCATCATCTTCTGGGGTCCCCTGGCGGCTCTCGCGGCTCCCCGCATCGGTTAACCCCCAGGGAGAAGCGCTCTCCCTGGGGGTCACCTTGCGGACATGCTCCCAAGTCTAGCATTTGCGTCTATAAACATAGAATGCCGGACTCGGCCCCCGCATCATTGGATTTGATTGACAACTGTGGGAGCCAATGGCTGCTCTGCTATCAATCTGTCCAGTCAAGAGCCGAGAACCCCTGGGCAGAGAGCTAGAGCATTTCTCCGCCGAGGGACCGAAGGGCAAAGGTGAGTAAAACAGGAGGGCTAGGGGGCCTGTCACTGTCCGAAGTTTTTTCACCTTAATGCATAGGATGCATTAAGGTGAAAATAACACAAGGGTTTATAACCCCCCTTAATTGTTTGCTATACAGCGGGTAGTATAAGTATTGAACACGTCACCATTTTTCTAGGTAAGCCTATTTCTAAAGGTGCTATTGACATGATATTTTCACCACGTCAGTAACAACCCATGCATTCCTTGCATACAAATAAACATATGTGTAATAAAATCGAATGACACATGAAAAAAGTATTGAGCGTACGAAGAAAGGGAGGTGCAAAAAGGCATGGAAATGCAAGACACCAGCTGAAATCTATCAGTAATTGTCAGTGCAAATTAATAACTGGTTCTGTCTCAACTGATGACCTATGAAAAGGTGTCTCATTACCAAGGTGTCACACAGACATCTCTTGGGTAAAAGCAAAGAGCGCTCTCAAGACCTTTTGCAATGTTATTATTGCAAAACATACTGATGGCTTGATTACAGGATTTCTAAACCTCTGTATGTTCCAGTGAGCACTGTTGGGGCCAAAATCCGGGAGTGGAAGGAACATAACTTCACCATAAACTGGCCATGACCAGGTGCTCCTCACAAGATTTCTGACAGAGGAGTGAAAAGAATTATCAGAAGAGTTGTCCAAAAGCCAAGAACCACTTGCGGAGAGCTTCAGAAAAACGGGTACAACTGTTTCACAGAAAACCAATAAGTAATGTACTCAACCGCCATGGCTTGTATGCACGCTTACAATGTTAGACTCCATTGCTGAAGAAAAAGCTTGTTTGCTTCAAAACCTTTAAACAAGCCTGCGAAATACTGGGAGAATATAGTCTGGTCAGATGAGACCAAAATTGAATTCTTTGGATGCCATAATACACACCATGTTTGGAGGTCAAAAGGCACTGCACATCACTCCGTAAACACCATACAAACCGTGACGTTTGGAGTTGAGAACATCATGGTGTGGGGCTGTTTTTAAGCATACGGTACTGACAAACTTCATGTCACTGAAGGAAGGATGAATGGAAAAATGTACCAAGACATTCTTGATAAAAATCTGCTGCCATCTACCAGGATGATGAAGAGGAAACGAGGGTGAACATTTCAGCAAGACAATGATCACCAACACAGAGCCAAGGAAACTTTCAATTGGTTTCAAAGAGAGAACAATAAAGCTGCTAGAATGGCCCAGCCAGTTACCTGTCTTGAATCCAATAGAAAATCTATAAAAATAAATAAAGTTCATAGAGGCCCACAAAACCTTCCAAGATTTGAAGACTGTATGGAAGAATGGGCCAAAATCACACCTGAGCAATGCATGGACGAGTTTCTCCATACAGGAGGCGTCTTGAAGCTGTCATTACCAACAAAGGTTTTTGCACAAACTATTACATTTCAGTGGGCATGTTCACTACTTTTTTATCTGCGCAATTCCCTTTTTATTACAGAACTTAACCTCTGAACTAATTTGTTGTGGTTTCTTTTGTATGTATGGATTGCATGGTTTGATACTGACATGGTGAAAATTTAATGTCAATAGCACCTTTTTTACCCGCTGCATATCACATCTTGTTTACCACACTTTTGCAAAAATACAATTGTTGGTCCCTTTTAACTCTGTGTGTTATTTCTACTGCATCCTTGAATAACTGATGTTATTGTGATCTTTAATACGGATCAGATGTCTTTTTTTTTTAGCCTAATAACTGCTAATGCTTGCAGAATTTTTTTTAGATTTGTTTTTGTTTAATCAATTCTATGCCATGTTTGCTTTAGGTTTTGCAGTTTCCCAGTGAGAGCGGTCTTGTGTTGTCTCTTCATAGCCATGCCAAGGATGTTTCCTTCCCTGTTGCAGAGATAAACGTCCACTCTCTTTCAAGCCAACCAATTGATCATGAAGGACCGAAAGCCAAGCTGTTTGGTATGACTGATTTACTTCATATGTTGGTATTTAATGCGCATTTATTAGTCAGTATAACTTTTTTTTGTAACTGAAAAGTAATGAAGCTTTTTGAAATAGTAAAATTACTGTTCTCTTATATTAAAACTCAGTGTCCAGCATCCAAAAAAAAAAAATGTTTTGGTCTGCTTAATTTTTTTTTAAAAGGTTTCGTAGTTCATATGAATCTGTTAGTCGCTATTCCAGGTATTCTTATATTTGTCTATGGAAATTGGTTAGCCAAGTAATAAAGTTATCCATAGGTTGAATATCTATGATGCGTTTTATATATCGATGTTGTTCCTTGAGAGAGACAGTACTGATGCGCCGAACCTGGTGCATAGCACTGTTTTGTTATATAGGATTAATATAGTGCCTACAGTTTGTGCAGCGATTTACAACATGAGGGTAGACAGTACAGTTACAATATGGTTCCTGCTCATAAGAGCTTACATTCCAGGAGGAAGGATCAAGTGATGCGAAAGGTAATGGCTGTGGGGGATGAGCTGATAGAGTAAATTTAAAGTACATTTGTTAGGTAGGGGCAGAATAGGCTTCTCTGAGGAGAAGGGTTTTCTGTAATCGTCTAAAAGCAAACTGAGTAGGAGGTAGTCAGACAGATTGGGGTAGGGAGTGCCATGGGAGAGGCTCGAGAAGTCCTGGAGGTGAGCATGGGAGGAGATGACTAGGGAGCTAGAAAGCAGGAGGTCCTGGGAGGCATGAAAAGAATGGTGTAGTTGGTATTTTGAGAATAGGTTAGTGATGTAGCTGGGTGCCAAGTTGTTGATGGCTTTGTACGTTGTTGGTATTTTGAATTTAATTTTTTGGGTGAGTGGAAGCCAGCAGAGGGATTGATGGAGAGTAGTAGCAGACACTGATTAAAAAGTGTATATGTCTGCGCTGTGAATTAAACTAGTGTTATAAGTGAGCAAAAGGAAGGGGAGGGGGGGAGGGGTGAAGTAGTGTGAACTTGGGAAGTGAAAAACTATGCAGACAGAAAATGGAAGGGACCTATGTGACAATCTATAAGTACAGTCCTAACTGGACCGTATTAAAAATCCATGGTGAAAATGCTTCGGTGAAAAAACCATATAAGTGATGAAGATAAAAATATATGAAATATATATGATATGCAAAAAGTCCCGGATTAGTCCAAGTAAATACAAAACAGTTCCAGGTGAAATTAATGGAGTAAGTGGATGGTTGAAAGTGAAAACAAAATCCAAATGCACGTGGGTGGAAAATGTGCAGTTTGATCAAATCCACAACAGCATGCAGCCCACACCATAAGTGATCTTGTCAGCTTACCTCCCAGCTGTCACTTAAAGCCAAAGATAATTACCAATACTCCAAATTCCTGTTAGATGGCTGTCACTCTGTGTACTCATCGGTGATTGGCCATACATAAGGGAGAAAAAATATGAGGTGTAACCTGGTTCTTCTATCACATATGAGGAAAAGGGGTGTAGCCAAGGTGGGTAAGTATACACTTACACTACTTACACAACGTGTAAGAAAAGGGAGCCTATCTCCACGAGCGCCGAGCTCGTCTCTCTGACTTCTCTCCGTCTCAGCTCCAATCCCTCAGTGTCCTCCAAGCCGATTGCTCGTGGTAAGATGGAAGAAACCGGGGTAGGGAGAAGTGAGAGAGGGGGGGCACATCGCGTGAATGGTACAACAAAAGTATATGGAAACACAAAGGTGCGGTAAAAAACTCACATGGAGCAGTGATGGAACGATCGCAAATCCACGAGCGCCGCGCTCGTCTGCCGTCCGTCTGGTGCTGCTCCTGATTGGTGCTCTGGTGTCCCGACGCGTGTTCGTCACATCACGTGACTTCATCAGGGGATGGTAACTAGAGCACTGTATCATCTTTAAATAGTGTCCGATTGCTTGGACACAGCGGCGGCCATTTTGTCGAAGTCAGCATGATGAGCTGACAGGCACGGTGTTTGCACCATTAAATTACCTGGAAATGTCACACACTGCTGAACAAGCCAGACAGGGAGAGGAGTGGACAAAAATGCAGGGACATGGGCAACATAGGGGCCTGTATGGCATATGCTAGGAGCGAGTAAAAAAAGAACATTTTTAATGGTGTATTGGTTATAAAAACGGGAGCAAATAATAATACTAAATAATAAACCAATACACCATTAAAATGTTCTCCTTTTTTTACTCGCTCCTAGCATATGCCATACAGGCCCCTATGTTGCCCATGTCCCTGCATTTTTGTCCACTCCTCTCCCTGTCTGGCTTGTTCAGCAGTGTGTGACATTTCCAGGTAATTTAATGGTGCAAACACCGTGCCTGTCAGCTCATCATGCTGACTTCGACAAAATGGCCGCCGCTGTGTCCAAGCAATCGGACACTATTTAAAGATGATACAGTGCTCTAGTTACCATCCCCTGATGAAGTCACGTGATGTGACGAACACGCGTCGGGACACCAGAGCACCAATCAGGAGCAGCACCAGACGGACGGCAGACGAGCGCGGCGCTCGTGGATTTGCGATCGTTCCATCACTGCTCCATGTGAGTTTTTTACCGCACCTTTGTGTTTCCATATACTTTTGTTGTACCATTCACGCGATGTGCCCCCCCTCTCTCACTTCTCCCTACCCCGGTTTCTTCCATCTTACCACGAGCAATCGGCTTGGAGGACACTGAGGGATTGGAGCTGAGACGGAGAGAAGTCAGAGAGACGAGCTCGGCGCTCGTGGAGATAGGCTCCCTTTTCTTACACGTTGTGTAAGTAGTGTAAGTGTATACTTACCCACCTTGGCTACACCCCTTTTCCTCATATGTGATAGAAGAACCAGGTTACACCTCATATTTTTTCTCCCTTATGTATGACCAATCACCGATGAGTACACAGAGTGACAGCCATCTAACAGGAATTTGGAGTATTGGTAATTATCTTTGGCTTTAAGTGACAGCTGGGAGGTAAGCTGACAAGATCACTTATGGTGTGGGCTGCATGCTGTTGTGGATTTGATCAAACTGCACATTTTCCACCCACGTGCATTTGGATTTTGTTTTCACTTTCAACCATCCACTTACTCCATTAATTTCACCTGGAACTGTTTTGTATTTACTTGGACTAATCCGGGACTTTTTGCATATCATATATATTTCATATATTTTTATCTTCATCACTTATATGGTTTTTTCACCGAAGCATTTTCACCATGGATTTTTAATACGGTCCAGTTAGGACTGTACTTATAGATTGTCACATAGGTCCCTTCCATTTTCTGTCTGCATAGTTTTTCACTTCCCAAGTTCACACTACTTCACCCCTCCCCCCCTCCCCTTCCTTTTGCTCACTTATAACACTAGTTTAATTCACAGCGCAGACATATACACTTTTTAATCACTATTCACTGTCTGTATTGGACAGATTTTTTCTTTGTTTGCTGCAGTGCCCACACCCATTCCCTGGCCCCCCATCACCTCCCTCCTTTTCCCATTTATCCTACACAGCGCAGGAGTATCACCTAGTTCTAGTAGCAGACACTGAACGTGTTAATAAGTTGGATTTTTTTATCCCCCCAGTCAGTAACGGTTGGTCAGTATTTTAGCAAACTTTTATTATACAACGTTGTCATTTTTGCACTTTTTATAGATAACTGTACATTGGTGGAACGGGTCCCACTCGGGAGGACCTTTATTTATTAAACTGTATATGTATTCATCAATAAAGTTTTTGTAACCATTCCATTTGACCCTGTTGCTGATTCTCCCTCAAAGACATTATTTGAGACCTCTGTCTCATCCTTCTCTTTTTTTACATAATAAGGTGGATTAGCCTCGAAGGAGCATTCATGATGGTCGAAACAGGGTATAGCTGTAAAGGTAATCCTGTGAGGAGGGAGTTGCAGTCCTCGAGGCACGAGATGGCCAGGGAGTGAATTCGGAGCCTTGTGGCGTCATTGGTTAGGACGGGGCATACTTTGGAGATGTTGCGGAGGTTAGGCAGCAAGATTTAAACAGTGATGGATGGGGGGGGCCGAAAGGATAGTTCATGTCCAGGATTACACCTAGAATGTTAACTTTTTTTTTTTTTCCTTCACAGAACATTATTGAAATGTCACAAGTGACCTTTCAGTACAGTTCTATTTAGTGCAGAGCCTTTGTGATGCAGTCATGCTCATTTTAATCAGCTGTTCTAAAAAAGTACTCTATGCAGTACTTTTATTTAATTTTTTTTTACCAGCGCAGGAAACTGATCTGGTGTGAATAGGCCCTAAATGGTTGCTTCCATTTCATTGTGATCAAGCATCTTGCTGTACAAAACTTAGAGTGGGCTTTGGTGATGTTACTACTGTGTTCACTGTTCTCGTTTCTGGAGGATCTGATGCGGGAAATGAAAATCCTGTCTAACCAAGCTGAATGCCTTCAGACAGACACACAATGCAGAAAAAGTAAACACAAGTCAGTAATGAGAAAATTTTGAAAATTTAACAGCAGGGAAGGGGAAGACCACAGACAATACTGGTGAACAGTTCTTTGCCGTCCGCATTTTTTTTTTTTTTTGCACAGCTTCCAGATTTTCGTTTAACTCTTTGCCTAGAGTTTGCTCCACTTAAGCATGTAATGGTGCTTTGGAAATCATTCTGTAGGAAGATGGTTTAATAATTTTTGCATATTCTGATTCCAGGCCTTTTCTTGGTATTGTTGTAGAGTGTACATGGGTTACCATGATTAAAGTCGCATGCCCGTGACATAATGCGTAGGGAGGAGCCTACGATCGAATCCGAGTCCGTCGGATCGAATTGAGGAGACTGCATTCTGAGCGGCGTCTTATGCTTTAACCAAACGGGGATTTGTGAGTGCATCTGCTGTTGCTTAGGATCGAATTATCCATTTGATATTGATGTCTGTGCAATGAGGTTTTTTCTTTCCTTTCCCATACATATTTATTTGTGAGTATCAGCTCACCAGACTGCAGCGGTCAAGTGCTGGGATCTGCATTCACATTGAAAGAAGGTAGTGAAGGAAGGCATTGTATGTTTTTTCCTGATTGGAACTTTTTTTGATTAATCACTGTGCACATGGTCAAGGACTTGTCTTATGTTTTATGTGTGTTACCTATCACGTTTATTCACAGCAATTGGAGATTGTCTCTCCCTGATTAGTTTTTCTGTATGTTTTTCACCTATAAGTTAATATCAGCGCATCATATATATATATATATATAATTTCACTGTGGCCCACATTCAAACCGTCCTGTATCAGAGTGGTCTGACTCCGTCCGGGACAGATACGCTATGGACTGGACATAGGGTAAAAAAAATCCCCTGTGGCCAGAGCATAGTCAATCCTGGAAGGGGCTGCATAGGACCTAGACTGGCAGGAGTACACTCTGACATTGAGATATTTCCAGTGCCACAGATCCACATATCCATAAGTATTGCACCACGCACAAAATAACTTGGACTCAGACTGAAACCTTTACAGTTTATATAAATCAGATTGCAATACTGAGTTAAAATCCCCAAGGATAAGCCTAGGGCAAGCAGGCAAGGTGGCAAAATGGACACAGAGTTCAAAAAAACACTGTAGCCATGACCGGGGGAGGGAGATACACTGTGGCCAAAATAAGGGCGGTCCCATGTATAGACACATGGAGGATGATATACTTCCCCTTAGGATGAAGGATAACTTGGTAATACATGAAAGGTAACCCCTTACGAATTAGGATTGCAAACCCCCCGGGCATAATTTAGAATAAGTAGATTGGTAGTGACTGGCCACCCAGTGTTTCCTGAGGGCCAATACTTTGGACCTCAAGAGATGAGTTTACTGGAGGCACAGGACACGCGGTTTAATATGTCTCAGGGCCTCAAAAACAGACGCTCTTTTAAATTTATCTGACGGACATTCCATGAACAAACGGTTACTTCAGCCATGTGACCGGTAATCCACTCTGTCAAGGAGGAGCGGGAGCGAAGAGGGGTACCCAGAAAGCACCCCATCCCCCGCCACAGCCACAGGAGCAAATAAGGGTCGCAGTGCTGCACACACAAACATCCATATACACACAACAACACAACTATATAAGATGGCGTATTCGGCACCCAACAAGGGCAAGAATTCCCCTGCCCAGCTCCAAAACGGGAGATAGGGCCTAAACCCCAAACTTATACCATGCAAGGGGCGCATGGCCTGTAACAGGAAGCAAGAAAAATGTCAAAAGAAAAACAAAATAGTCAGTGTTCAATGACAATGTTCCAAAAGAAAGGGGGGGGGGTATTTGAACCCCAAGGTTGCTAGGCCACGGTCAGGGACCAAGGCCAGGTATTCTCCCACAGGAGAGTTGTCTGATCATCCACATTCAGCGCCATCAGAGCAACAAAATAAAGTGTCAATTGTGAATAACTAGGGATAAAACAACAAAAAGATGGGAGTAGCGAAAAAATAGCGGTACCATTAAAATGTGAGGGTCAGCATCAGGCAGGAGGCTTAGGAGGACAAGGTAGTGACTCCCACCAGGACAGGGCATCTTGCAGGGACGGGAAGAAATGGGCTTTCCCCTGGTAGGTGACCCGGAGGGTAATGGGCAACAACACATGGAGTATTGGATATCTTGCTCCCAGAGCTTCTGTTTGACACGCTGGAAGCTGGTTCTACGGTTGCGGACTGTCGCAGAGTAGTCTGGAAAGACGGACACCACCGCTTTGTTAATCAGGAGACTTCCCTTCCTCCTGGCAGCCCCCAGAATGGAGTCAAGGTCTCTGTAGTTCAGGAGACAGATAACCACTGTACGTGGACGGTGACCCTCAGGAAGGGGGCGCCCAGCAGGGACTCGGTGGGCCCTTTCAATAACAAAGCGGGGGGAGCTACAGGAAAGCAACAGGGTCAGAGCCCTCCACCCATTCCGGTAACCCAACCAGGCGCAGATTGTTTCTGCGTAAGCGATTTTCGAGGTCGTCGACCTTATCTTCCAGGGTGGAAATCTTACCCCCATATGAATTAAGTTTGGGCAGGGTGGGAATAAGTGTCCAAGTCACTAATGTGTCTCAGTAATCCGACCATGCAATTTGTGCATGTCCTGCTGCATAATAGGTCCGCGTGGTTTACCTTAATGGTGGCCAGGACCTCCGCCAGAGTGGGCTCCTTACCGCCATCTACGACCTCTGAGCCCGGGGTCGCCTGCAGGGGCACGGCTGCGGGGTCCGGATTCTCCAGGGAAGGTGGCAGGGACACATCCTGGCCGTCTCCAAAGAGATCCGGAGTGGAGGCTGGCGATGCACTAGGCCCATGGACGGTGCTGTGGCGGCCATCTTGGCAGGAGCGAGTGCTGATGCTCATCGTGCCGGGGGTTGGTGCTTCCCTCGCCGCTTTCCCATCCACCAAAATGCCCTCCAAAGATGCAGAAGCGACACCCGGAGGGATTAGGCAAAGAAAGATCAGGATGGAGCAGGATAGTAGTGGGAGAGACTGTAGCTACACAGGGACACGTCTGTTCACATCCTGCGCTAGGCCACACCCCCTGGGTGTAAAGGTTTCCTAGCCATACATCACAGGATGCAAGGTACTTCATATTCATGATTATTTGGGTTATCCTGCCACCTTTAGGTGAAGGGACACTGGCAAAAAAATAAAAAATTCCCCACCCAGGCATAATTCCTCTCATCTTGGCAAAGCCTCGGTTTAGGTAGTGTGCAAAGATGATGCATATGCCTGCTGCTGTTTCTCTGAAGATCTTGTTTAGTGGGCTTAATCTGTTGTCTTATGGCTTATTTTGCACTCCTCTGCTAGGGTAGCGATGGGCTTCATCTGGATTGTTTGCCTACAGCCTGAAAGACCAGAGGACCTGTACCCAAACCCTGCATGCAAGAGCAGGGACGATTTGTAATGTTGCTGGTTGGCAGGCAGTGATCTCCAGGGTACTTAGTACTAGGTGACCTCGCTGGCAGAACACCTTTAGAGGTCCATGGCAGTGATCCCTCTGCAGGGAGGTCAAATCTCTGAAGGCAAAAAAGAAGAGATCGCGCTAAATGAGTGACAAGTGAACAAAAAAGTGACATAAAGTTCAATAAATCAAATGTCCCGCCACAAAGGCAAGTAATTGAATCTCCCAGGTGATAAACTCAATCCACAAGGAAAAGTGCTGGACAGAAAAGAACCTCCACCAACGATAATAAAGCCTCTTACCGAATCTAATTGATCTCTGGTTTAAGAGAGATCAAACTGCGCATAAGAGGCATGGATGGATATCCTAAAGGCAGCAATAAACAGCAAACAGCAGTGAAGTCCTGGTCTCCAATCTCTAGAGATGCATCTCTCGATGGAACATCCAAGGGTATAAAGAAGCAGAAAAACTCCACATAGCGTAATAACGTCTGGATTTATTATCAAATTAGTAAAATCACACTTACATGTCAATGTAGGTATAGCGAATAAAATATGAGCCGGCCCGCTCGATACACAGCCTGTATCAGGTAAAACAAATACGCGGTGACGTCAGCACGTCGCCTCCCAACGTTTCGTCGCAAACGGACGTGGTCATCCCGTGACCACGTCCGTTTGCGACGAAACGTTGGGAGGCGATGTGCTGACGTCACCGCGTATTTGTTTTACCTGATACAGGCTGTGTATCGAGCGGGCCGGCTCATATTTTATTCGCTATACCTACATTGACATGTAAGTGTGATTTTACTAATTTGATAATAAATCCAGACGTTATTACGCTATGTGGAGTTTTTCTGCTTCTTTATACCCTTGGATGTTCCATCGAGAGATGCATCTCTAGAGATTGGAGACCAGGACTTCACTGCTGTTTGCTGTTTATTGCTGCCTTTAGGATATCCATCCATGCCTCTTATGCGCAGTTTGATCTCTCTTAAACCAGAGATCAATTAGATTCGGTAAGAGGCTTTATTATCGTTGGTGGAGGTTCTTTTCTGTCCAGCACTTTTCCTTGTGGATTGAGTTTATCACCTGGGAGATTCAATTACTTGCCTTTGTGGCGGGACATTTGATTTATTGAACTTTGTCACTTTTTTGTTCACTTGTCACTCATTTAGCGCGATCTCTTCTTTTTTGCATATTTGACAATGTAGTATAACACTTTTTGACCGCTGCTTCTCATTTGTTTTTTTCTTTGTCACTGTTTAACAAGCGCAATATTTTTTTCCCACAAATCTCTGAAGGCCCTGCAGGGGCGAAGATCGGGCCTTCTGGCCATGGAGCTGGACCGGTGAATGTCTTTGTGGCAGAGCATGTCTACTTGACAGTGTTCCTTGTGTTTTTTTGGAGCACCAAGAACACTACACCACCGTAGCAGCGTCCATGGGACTCTGTCAGTGTTCAAGACTGCCTGGACGCAGGAAATCGCAAACAAATGGGTCTGCATTGTGATGTCCTGAGGCTACAAGCTGGAGTTTTGCAGCCTTTGCTCTTGCACTTTATGCCTCACCAACAGTTTGTGTTTTGCAGTGAGGGATTGCCCCTTTCGGAGTGTTTACAAAGGTGTTGACTTTGGTTTTGGGGTTGTTGTGGAACTGAGGTACCTACATTGGGGGGTGCCTGGATGACCTGCCTCTTAGGGAGCTGAAGTCAAATTAATAAGGCACTACTTTTTTGCAAAACACAATATGACAAGAACAATGTCTGTCCTTTTTGGTGGTCACAGCTTAAAATTGGGGGAGGAAGTACAATATTATTTATTAAGCAAGGTTTTATTATGTTCACAGATCGTTCCCCAGATATTGAAAATTATTCAGAAGATGAAGATGAAAGTTTCTCCTCAGAGCAAGAAGGTAGTGATGACCCACTCCATGGCCAGGTAACTTCTATATCTAATCTCTGTATAGAATTTTTTTACGTGTGTCAAAATAATATATTTTCATAATGTATTTATATAATAATATATTTTCTAGTGTGTAAGTATTACAAAAAAACAAACAAAAAAACTGTGCACTTACCTTTTTTTTTTGAGGGAAAGGACCTCCAGTGGTTTTGAAAGCTTGCAGTTTTTAATCTACTAAGCCAATAAAAGCTAAAAGTTGAAACAATGACATTTTTATTTTTGGATATAATAAGGGAGGTTTATAACTGTAATGTGGTGGGCAGTTTTTTTTATATATATATATATATATATATATATATATATATATATATATATATATATATATATATATATATATATATATATATATATATATATATATATATATATATATATATATATATATATATATATAAAAAAGAATTATTTTGGGCCATCTGCTAACGATGCAGTAAACTCACACACAGTAACACTTTGTAGGTTTATTTTTGAAATATACATGGTATGTCCTTCGAGGGTACGATGAGTTGAAAATCTCTATTCCTAGTTGTAGCTGAGTGACATGAATATTTTTTTTATAATTAAGGGATAAGTTCATGTTTTGTAACATGTTCAGGGTTACAAATCCCCGGCCACACACCCGCTCTCTGTTACACTCGCCTCCAGGCCGCATCATTCATTCACGGAGTTCTCTGAATAGAAAACTACAAGGTTCATCAGACTTTGTAAGTGTTGGCTTGTAGTTCTTAAAGCGGTTGTAAACCTGTTGATTAAATAAAAAATAAAAGGCAATGTCATAATGTGCTTGTTTGCATTGCATACTAGCACATTATGATACTTACCATGGAACAAAGCCCTCCAGTGCCGCAATGACAACTCTGAGGTGGCTGACATCTTTCCCCGGTCCTTCTTCCGGGTTTGTGGCATTCTGTTACATGAGCTGCCTTTTCCAGCACAGGCTCTGTAAGCCTGACCTGTCATCGGCTGCATGCATTCTGAATATTTCTTAAACTGTGCAAGGTTAGGAGATATTTGCAGTACCTAAAGGTAAGTCTTTATTAAAGGCTTGCCTGTAGGTACAAGATAAGTGGTAGTATAGAGTGTACTACCACTTTATTAAACTAACACGGTGCTGTTGATCGCTATGGTAGTTCATTGATGCTTTCTGTTTTGCCTACAGTTCTACTTTGTATAAAGATTTATCAAATCAATTGGCGCAAGAAAATTTCTAAATATTAAAACTAATGCAGCTGTACACAAAAGATCATTGCATAATCCAAATAAGCATAGTATAAAGTGCAGTGCATATAAAACGTATTGTGATAAGTCCTATAAAATCCAATAATGATCCAGAAAAAGTGGGAGGTAGACTAACGGTACCAGCTGGAAAAGTTCCTCTGAACAGAATGCGTACAGGGGAGAAGCCACATTCTGACGTCACCCGCTGTCGACCTGTGTCTCATACACTGCAGTGCCTGCTCTGGAAATGCGCTTTTACCTAAGCCCTTGGTGAGTAGCCATTTTAATACAAAAATAAAGCTTTTTACAACTTATCAGTAGCGCTGCACAATTAATCGTTTAAAAAATTGTGATCTCGATTCAACCCCCCTGATGATCTTTATTGCAGAGTTTGTCGATTTTTTTCATATAACAAGTGGAGAGACTTATCTGCTCACTCATCCGTGCAGTCTGCCAAGTTTTTAACATGAAACATTGTAACTAACAGCTTCCTTCTTAGATCAAAGGGATAAACGTATTGTGTAAATGCAGGACGTTTAACCACTTAAAGTCTACATTTTTTTTTTTTTTTACTTGTTTCTTAAGTTAAAATCAATATTTTTTTTGCTAGAAAATTACCTGGAACCCCAAAACATTTTTATACATTTTAGCAGAGACCCTAGGGAATAAAATGGCAATTGCTGCAATATTTTACGTCGCACTGTATTTGACCAGCGGTCTTTCAAATGCAATTTTTTTGGGGAAAAATGCACTTTAATGAATAAAAAATAAAAATAAAAAACGAAACGGTAAAGTTAGCCCAATTTTTTTTTTTTGTTTTAATGTGAAAGATTATGTTACGCCGCGAGAATCGTGAGAGAATTGTGATCTATCTTGTAAGCAAAAAAAATTGTGATTCTCATTTTAGCCAGAATTGTGCAGCTCTACTTATCAGTGAGCACTTAGATTTGTTTTGTCACACCATTTACACTCCTGGGGAAATCGATTTGGAGGTCCTGGACCCTGCCTGGACGATTTACCCATATGGGACATGTGTATTTAACCATCTGTTAGCTCAGTGAGGTAAGCAAAGCTAGTGCTCTGCAGGTGAAGGGTTTTATCACCATTGCATCTGGATTTGTGGTCTGTCACATGGAATTTTTCAGTGGTTGCTGGGACTGTTGGTCCACCACCTACTCTTTCTGGACTATTCTTGGATTTTATAGGGCTTTTTATTGCAATAAGTTTTATATGCGCTGCACTTCTTTTTATACTATACAGTACTTCTTTAACTTACATGAGTAAAAATCCCCACTTCTGCTGCTGTTTTATTTTTGAAATTGCAATTTAGCATTAAAACCTTAAGGCCACTTTCACACTGAAGCGGCGGGTTTGAAGCTAGTTTTAGTGGTGCTTTACTGCTGTTTTAGCAGCATGCTTTTAACTCCTCAGAAGGGGGTAAAAAGGGGTTAAAATCGCCCGCTTAGCACTGCTTTCAAAGCTCTGTCCATTCATTTTAATGGGTATACACCACTCCTGCACCACCCCCAAAGATTCTGCTTGCAGGAATTTTTTTTCCTATCCTGCAAGCGCACCGCCCCAGTGTGAAAGCACTCGGCATTTCACACTGGAAAAAGGGTGGAGTACAGCGCTCAGGGTGTTTGCACAGACCAATCAATGGGAGGCTGAAAATTAAAATAAATGGATATATAAAAATGAATAAATTAAATAAAAATTAAAATAGCAAACCACAGCGGAGATATATGGTGTAAATGTTTATGAGTCCATACAAGGATCAATCCCAGCAGGGTGCCAGAAAACGCTATAGTTGATGGCAATGACGAACCAGTGTAGATGAAAACAGTAGATCAGGGCAGCTATCCAGGAGCGAAGCCAGTTCAATATATGCAAGAGAAAAACAAAAGAGAAGAGCGCCTCTGAGTATACTGTGTTTTAATTATAAATCATATAAATATCCAGCACTTACATCATAGTATTATGCTGCAGTCATGGGAGCTGGTGTGCGTCTGTTGCTGACAGCCAGTAAGGCATGAGAACTCGGCGGCCGGAGGGAGCCGGGGAGAAACGGCTAAGTCCTTGTTGTTGTACCTGTCACCTGTTAGACCAATAAGTATATAAAGAAATTACTAAGCACTGTGTAGCCAATCCCATGAATAAGTGATTTGTCACGAAACATGTCGGGGCGTGGCTACACGGGAGAGTATCTGAACCTACGTGATTGATCCATGTGTATGGTGCAATTTTATTACCGGCAAGTTAGAGAGGAAGTTTTCTCCCAATCGAGGATTTACAGTGCTGTGCGGTGGAGTGGTGAGATAATTCCAGGCTGATCGTAGGTCCGCCGTGACCAGTGTTCAACCAGTCTAAGGATATTGAAGAAGTTTGCTGTGCTGTGTTGTGATTCACTGCTTTAACCAAAGCTTTTTTTGTGAGTGTAACGGTTGCAGACTGTGTGCTGTGTTTTATTAAACTGACTATTCGGTATTACACTATTGTGCACTTTTCTTTATCACTTATGTGGAGTATCTGAATCACTTTATTGGAAGTGGAATCCTTTGAAACATATTTGAAAGATCCTGATCTATGCTTTGCTTCTTTGTGAGGCATATTGTTCTGGCGAGTGGCCAATTTGATGGGTGAAGGAATCACTGAACACATTTGGTGTGGTGGAAGACTCTGAAGATTGCAAAGATCTCTTATCACTTATGAACTTTTTTGCTTTATCACTATTATTTAGGTTCACGGGTTCATTAATTAGCTTATTTGATTTTCAATTTCATTTTTGAGTTTTTTTTTCACTTAGTCATATGTTTATGCTGTTTGTGCAATTAAGACATTTATTCACTGTAGCGCTGCTCAATATTTTTGACACTGAATTCGTTTTGGAGCCACTATATTTGTGCACATTCATTTTATTTAAAGCGGCAGCTAGGAGATTTTGAATTATGCTTTTCCAATTAGCGCAATGGTGGGAAGTCAGGAGGGCGCTTTATATTTTGATCACCAGTCAGTTTATCTTGGAGGTGTGTTTGGGGTCATTATGTTGGAATACTGTTGTCACATAAAAATATATAGTAAAATATTTACAAAAATATGAGGGGTGTACTCACTTTTGTGAGATACTGTATATTAACCTTCTTCTTTAACTTTAGTAGTTTAAGACAGGTGACCGCATTTACATCCTTGGCAGGTTAATCATTCAGTGCACAGTATATGTATTTTAAATGTGCATTTAGTTCTTCATCCTTTATTTTCCCTAGGTACTGTCATCAGTATTGTCTCAGGAATCTTTGCAATATACAGGCAAAGGATCTGCTTCATGGGTCTTCAGCTAGTCCTTGAGAGCGGACTTATGATTTAGCCAACTTTGATATTTTTGTAATAAATCCCATGTATAAAGTATGTGTGTGTGTGTGTGTGTGTGTGTGTGTGTGTGTGTGTGTTTTTGTTTTTTATTTTTATAAATTTGTTTGTGTCTTAGGACTTTTTTTATGAAGATGACGATGTCCGGAAGGTGAAGAAATCACGAAGGAAAATCCAAGCCTCGTCAGCCATAACTAGAGTGAGCTTTTTGTCTATTCTGAGCCGTTTTTCTCTTTTGCCTAGTTTACTAGGTTCAGTGTTGTTAACTTGCAGCAAGATCCTTAATCTCAAAGCTGATTACCCAAACTTCATATCCTGTTTGTAAAGACCACATGTAGTTGCTTGAGCTTAGGCAACTGTGTGTTCAACTGAATGATGATTTTGATATCCTACAATATTGCTTGTGCCCCAATATTGCTTATGCTTCATATTATAAGGTTTAGTATATGTCATTTTGAAAACCTTCAGACATTTCAGAAAATCACATAACAAAATATTGCTCTGTGTGTGTTTTTTTTATTTTTTTTAACTTTTTTACAATTCTTTTTCAATTACAGCAGCCAAACATAAAGCAGAAGCTTAAGTCCCTCTTAAACAGGTTCAAAGTTTCAGAAGAGGTAAGGAAGGAATGCATTATAAAGAATTGTTGGCAAATCCTTTGGGATATTTTTTTTTATTTTCAGAGAATTGGCTGGAGGTAAGCATTGCTAAATAAAGTAAAGTCATTGATGCCATAAAGACCTGTAGTTTATGATATTAATCTTTATGGTTTACCTAATTATTCAACATTTTTGTTGTTCTCTTTATGTTCATCTCTTAAATTTGAGTCACCCTAATGTTTTCATCACTCTGTCCTCATGCATAGTCCTTACCTTCACGTTTCTGTATGTTGCATGGTGGTTAGCATTTTTGTCTTGTCGTTTCCTAGGTATATGTAACGGGATTCTTAGATTGTAAGACTGACCTAAATATTTTTAATGCAGTATTCTCTCCATGGCTTTTTTTTACTTTTGTCTTTTTATTGGGATTTGCCAGTTATTCAAAATAAATGGTGATCGCATAATGCACAGTTACAAAACATTTTGGTGTGCCCATGGGTAGCCTGTCCCTATTCACTAAACACTCTAATATAGTTCATATTGTTTAGCTGTTGTTGCAAGTGCGGAAAGGTAACCTAGTTGAAGATCGCTTATGAGTTACGTTAATGACAATTTTACACATATCAATTTGCTATGTATAATAGTAATGTGAAAGCGATGTAACCTGAGAATAGGGCTAAAAGAGCAGTAAACAAAGAAAGTTTAACAACCAATATTAAAAAAATAAAAAAATAAAAATAAATTAACCAGTCCCACCGTTCTTTGTTAAAGGCCCTATTTATGGCTTGCTTGCAAAACTGAAGCATGAGGATTGGAGATTTGGCTATACAGAGGCTGGCTTAATGTTCTTCTTAGCCAGTTTACAAACTTTCTGAAGGCAGATGACTTAAATTGACTGCATTTCCATGTCCCTCATACATGTAGAAAAAAATGTTTTTGTACGAAGACTCTCATGATGATAGCAGCAGAGATAATTAGGGGACACTACTTTACTTTACAGCTCATTGTTATTTATTGAAACATATTTTGTTATTTTTGCTGTTGTCAGAATGTCTCGTCCTTAAAGGATAAGTCCAGTCTGAGCTTTTTATGTTAAGCTTCTCCTATGGGTCACAGGAGTGCATCTTGTTTTACACTCCTGTGACCCATTATCAGCAGAGAGCAGTCTGAAATCCGCTCTCTGCTGACATCCCTGCCATCAGTCGAGGCAACGCATCATCCCGACTTCCAAGTCTGGATTTGCCAGCTGCCTTGATTGGTGGCAGTCTCAGCGAGCCTCTTGAGATGGCCGCTCTCTGCCCCTCCACAGCTCAGCTCTCCAATGAGCGTGGAGAAGTAGAGCAGAAGCGATGCTGACTGACCCGCTCTGCTCAAGGGGAGGAAGAACCGAGCCATCAGCGACGCTTGGTGGCTCGGTTCTCATTGCAGAGACGTCGGGAGACAGCTGCAGCATCGGTCTGATGCTGCATCCACCAAGGTAAGTATGACTAGCAAAAAAACAAACAAACCCATACTTCTTTTTTAAATGCATTTGGTTTTTTGAATATATTATAGAGCTGTGTAATGAGAAAGCAAGGTGGAGGCTTTGTTATGCTAAATTTGCATTTTTTTTTCCCATAAATTTATTTTCAAGGTTGGGTTTGGTTTGGATCATGTATCTCGTGATGAGATTAGGGAAGAAGATCTTGATGATTTATATGATAGCCTGGAGATGTTTAACCCAAGTGACAGTTGTCCAGAGTTAGAAGAAAGTGAGAGTGTCCTCAGCACCCCGAAACCAAAACTGAGGTACATGTTTTTCTCTTTGCATTCACCTTTTTATTTGTTTATTTTTATCTCCATTGTGCTGACTTTGGGCAGGTCACTTTTATATGTATCGTCTGTTTAATTATTTAGACCATTCTTTGAGGGGGTTTCGCAGTCCAGTTCCCAGACTGAAATTGGAAGTCTAAACAGTAAAGGAAGCCAAGGAAGAGACATCAACAGTCCAGTGAGTACTATTAATGAGAGAATGTGAAGGAGTGGAAGAAATGTTTGTGAGGCTTTACAAAACTAAAATGTAAAAAGTGCAGAGTAATAAAAAAAGTATCTAAAGCTAATTTAATTTCCACACTCAAATTAAGCTTAGGTTCAAATATTAGGCACCCATAGTAATAATTTTTTATATATTATTTTTGCACATCTGTGTTCCAGGGGGACCTTTCAGTTGAAGTAAAAATGACTCGTCGGGAAGAGTCAATGGATACCGAAAGTCAGGTAAAGTTGGGCGTACATTATTATTAATATATCCGGTGCTGGTTTTCATGCTGGCACTTCATTTTTATACATTTTCTAGGTACTTTAATCCCTTCCCTTCTGAGTCATTGTAAAATGACGTAGACAGGAACCCTCCCTCCCTCCGGGTGGACGTCATGATGTCCTGGGCTTCCCGGGCGGTTAGGGTGCGCGTGCCCGGCGGCCACGATGTCCGCCAGGCACCCACAATTGCCCACAATCAGGGCAGAACCATGGATGTGTGTGTGTGTAAACACACAGATCCATGTCCTGTCAGAGCAGAGGAGACCGATGTGTGTTGCCAGTACAGAGCAACACACATCGGTCTCCTCCCCTTGTGAGTCCCCTCCCCCTTCAGTTAGAATCGCTCACTAGTGAACGTATTAACCCCTTGATCGCCCCCTAGTGTTAACCCCTTCCCTGCCAGTTACAATTACACAGTAAGCAGTGCAGTTTTATAGCACTAATCTCTGTATAAATGTAAATGGTTCCAAAAACGTGTCAAGTGTCTGATGTGTCCGTCGCAATGTCACGGTCACAATAAAAATGACAGATCGCCGCCATTACTAGTAAAAAAAAAAAAGCCATATATGTAACCCTTATTTTGTAGATGCTAAAAAAGTTTGTGCAAACCAATCAAACGCTTATTGTGATTTTTTCTTTTTTTTTTTCTAATTGTGATATTTATCAAATCAAAAAGTAAAAAATATTGTGTTTTTTTTTTTTTTTTTTTTTCAAAATTGTCGCCCTTCTTTTTATTAAAAAAAAAAAAAAACACAGGTGATCAAATACCACCAAAAGAAAGCTCTGTTTGTGGGGAACATTGATTTGGGTACAGTGTTGCTTGACCGCGCAATTGTCATTCAAAGTGCGACAGTGCTGAAAAGTAAAAATTGGTCTGGGCAGGAAGGGGATGAAAATGCCCTGTATTGAAGCGGTTAAAGCATGCTCACATTGGGAACATTTTTATGCATTCTTTATAATGGTTTTGCAAGGGATCCATTAGTTGCAAAATTAAAGCCAATCTGTTGCTATTTTAAGAATACAATATAAACCCTGCCTGCAAAGAAAGTTAATGGATACTCACCTGCTCCACTGCCTGCTCTGCTGCTATTTATGTTTGCTAAAAAATGTTTAGCGTCTGACACATTTTTGGGTTTGTCAAATACTATCCAATAAGCGAAAGTTCCACTTTAGGGTGGAGCTCCGCTTTAAGGATGCCAGTACACTATAGGCTTTAATCCCATCCTAACAAGTATGCTTGGTTTAGTTTAGCATCCTGAAGCGTTTTTCTTTAACTCTGCTGAATCAATATTTTTCTTATAAGGTTTTTTTCGAACAAGTAGCTGGTGGTTGATTCAGGTTGGATATATGAAGTCCTGAAATCTCTTCAGTCAGCTAGCAAGTGCAGGTCTTCCCTATTCACTGAAATATTGTGTCTCTGATAGTTCTGTGTACCCTGCAGTGACCTGTCTGGTCATTGCTTACATCTTTAGAGCATGCGGTCTCCTTTATTCTTACTTCAGGTGTTTTGAAAACTTTATGGCAATTGTATGTATGAGTGTGTCCTAATGGGGTGCTGGTCCCTAAGGAGGGGTTCCCAGTTTGGTGGCTGCCTATTTCTTAATTTACATATACCTTTTACAATAGTATCTGCTATTTTTAGGTTTGTTTTCACACCTTTGTTTGAAATTTTACCTAAGGGCACTTGCATTTACTGCAAGGCCCTGCTTTGATTGTTGCTCAGAGGTAAAGGAGGTTTGAAGCTTGTCTTTGAAGTCTGACATGCAGTGTTCCAGCTCGAAGAGCCTTTTGGCATGATCGCCCCAGCTCCTTCCTGAGCTGTGTTATCCCTGCAGCAATTGCTTTGTCCAGTGCTGCTGTTATATTGGGGGACAGGAGATCTGCAAAAGCTTGTGCCAGCCCAGCATACTGATCTTTGGGCAGGAGAGGGGTTGAGGCTGTGAGTTGTACAGGATCAGCGTTGGGCGCTGGCATGTCTGAGGTGTCCGATCCGTCCACCATGTTGGATGTGTGGGGGGTGGGCGGGTTGAGACAACTCCAGTCAGATGGCTGCAGGAGCGCCAGTGGAGCTGTGGATTATAATTCTCTCCATCCACGTGATCTTGGGGCTAGTGTGGGGAGTGGTGAGAGCCGTCCACAGGCACGAGACGCAGGATTTAGAGGCAGGTTGTTCCTGGAGCTGCCGTTCCTCGCTCCCTCACATGTGGCGCCGGAACCATGAGATTTTTTATTATTATTAAGCTGTGGTCCCTCAATGGACTCAAAGAAAGGGATTTGGTAGTGACCACAAAAATGAATTCTATTTTTCTGCATAGACAGATATCTAACAATACAGGCGATCCCCTACTTACAAACATTCGACCTACAGATGACTCCTTCTTACAAACGGAGGGAGACAACAGGAAGTAAGAGGAAATCTACCCTTGGGAAGGGAAATTCTCTCCTATAAGAGTTATTATGGGAAAAGGTGTCTCCACTGGTGCTTTATCATCAGTCCATGTTTCCCTAACAACCCAAAATTTTCGAAGTTCAGAAGATTTCACCTCACTTTCTGTCCCTATGAAAATTGAACAGGGGCTCAGACAGCAAAACAAATGTTACAGGGGTGATAACCCTTCCCTATGCTATCCAAAAAGCTTAAAATAGATTTTTTTGGCTGGAGCTATGTACCTGTTCCGACTTAAAAATTCAACTTAAGAACAGACCTACAGTCCCTATCTTGTTTGTAACCCGGGGGCTGCCTGTATGAGCTAATATTGAAACAAATGTGAAAATAGTAAGGAACAACATAGTAACTAGCAAATGTATACAGTGCAGGAATGTAGACTATGTAATGTACAGCATAACTTACAGGTGTTGGATGTATGCAACGTAGTGCCTCTTTAATGTCTTGGCTAACAGTAACCACACCTAAAACCAAAGAAATAGATTCATGATTTGTTATATTGATAACACGATTAAACAAAATTCTCTATGTATGGAATGTGAAATGTTATCCATTTCATAGGCCCTGTTCAACATTCTTGTTACCACTTGACCTGTATAAGGGCCTGTGTTGATGGACTTTTGTTCACATCAGAACTAGGGATGAGCCGAACATCCCCCCCCAACCCCCACTGTTCAGTTCGCACCAGAACCTGCAAACAGACCAAAAGTTTGTGTGAGCTTTAGAACCCCGTTAAAGTGTACGGGACGCGAACATTTGAAATCTAAAGTGCTAATTTTAAAGGCTAATATGCAAGTTATTGTCCTAATAAGTGTTGGGAACCTGGGTCCTGCCCCAGGGGACATGTATCAATGCAAAAAAAGTTTTAGAAACTGCTGTTTTTTTGGGAGCAGTGATTTTAATAATGCTTAAAGTGAAACAATAAAAGTAAAATTTTGTACCGGGGGGGGGGGGGTGTGTATAGTATGCCTGTGAAGTAGTGCTTGTTTCCCATGCTTAGAACTGTCCCTGCACAAAGTGTCATTCCTGAAGGTAAAAAAGGTAATTTAAAATCACTCGCGACTATAATGAATTGTCTGCTCCCGGCAATACAGAGAAAAGTCATTCATTAAAAAAAAAAAAAAAAAAAAGCGGCCCTTCAGGTCTGGTATGGATATTAAGGGGAACCCTGCATCAAATAAAAAAAAAAGAGAGCGCCCCACCCTCCTGAACTGTACCAGGCCACATGCCCTCAACATTGGGAGGATGCTTTGGGGGTCTGAGTCCCCTCAAAGCACCATGTCCCCATGTTGATGGGGACAAGGGCCTCATCCCCACAACCATTGCCTGGTGTTTGTGGGCGGGGGGCTTATCGGAATCTGGAAGACCCCTTTAACAGGGGACCCCCAGATCCCGCCCCCCTATGTGAATTGGTAATAGGGTACATACCTCTACCATTTCACAAAGAAAGTGTAAAGAATTGTAAAAAAAACACACACACCGTGGAGAAAGTCCTTTATTAAAAAAAATTAAATAAATCCAGTGGTGGTAATCCACTCTCGGTCTCCGCTCCAACACTGTCGGTATCCTGCGACGGGTGATCTCCTCTCCGCCCGGGGTCCAGCGATGAGAAGATCTCCTCTTCATCCAGGTCCGGGATCCAGCGATGAGATGTCCATCCAGCGCACGCAACGCCTGTCTCCACTGGAGAATGTCGCGGCTTCAGCTAGTGACAGCTCTTATGTAGGTGAGGGCAGGGCCACCTGTCACTTGACCCTCTGACGCAAGGGAAAGCCCAGGCTTCCCCAGTGACGTGTGGGTGACCCTGCCTCCCTCTGATGTAACGAGGGGGCGGGGCCACAGGTCGCGTCACTAGGGAAGCCTGGGCTCTCACTTGCGTCAGGGGGGGGAGGGGGTCACGTGACGGTTGGCCCTGCCCTCACCTAAATAAAAGCTGTCACTGGCTGAAGCTGCGTCATTCGCCGGGCTGTCTCCGGTGGAGACAGACGATGCGTGCGCTGGATGGACATCTCATCGCTGGATCCCGGACCTGGATGAAGAGGAGATCTTCTCAACCCTGGACCCCAGCGGAGAGGACGTCACCCGTAGCAGGATACTGACAGCATTGGAGCAGAGACCGATAGTGAATTCCCACCGCTGGTTTGATTTTTTTTTTTTTAATAATGGACTTTCTCCACTGTGTGTGTGATGTTTTTTTTTTCTTTTTTCCTACAATTCTTTACACTTTCTTAGTGAAATGGTAGAGGTACAATGTACCCCATTAGCAATTCACATAGGGGGGGGGTCCGGGATCTGGGGGTTCCCTTTGTTAAAGGGTACTTCCAGATTCCGAGAAGCCCCCCGCCCGCAGACCCCCACAACCACCAGGCAAGGGTTGTGGGGATGAGGCCCTTGTCCCCATCAACATGGGGACATGGTGCTTTGAGGGGTCACAGACCACTGAAGGGTCTGGAATGGATATTTGGGGGGAGCTATATATATATATATATATATATATATATATATATATATATATATATATATATATATATATATATATATATATATATATATATATATATATATATATATATATATATATATATATATATTTTTTTTTTTATTTGACGTGGGGTTCTCCTTAATATCCATATCGGACCTGAAGGGCCTGGTAATTGAATTTGGGAGGACCCCTATGCTTTTTTTTAATGAATGAATTTCTCTGAATTGCCGGGAGTCGACAATTCATTATAGCTGCGAGTGATTTCCTTCAGAAATGACACTTTGTGCAGGGACAGTTCTAAGCACGGGAAACAGGCGATACTTCACAGGCATACTATACACCCCCCAGGTAAGAAAATTAAAGGAATATTTCACTTTTATTGTTTCACTTTAGGCATTATTAAAATCGCTGCTCCCGAACAAACGGGCGTTCCCCTCCATATAACCCCTCCCATCAGGGGAGTTCCTCAGTTTTTTCGCCAGTGTCTTTAAGAGGTGTTGGACAAGCGAGGATGTGCTAGGGATGGTTCTGCTAAGAGACCCTCTGAGGGTGAAGGAGCTATGCTTTAGGGATCCATCCAAGACGCTAAGAATTACGCTGAATCTGGATGGGATCAGGGCCTCATGGAGGAGGCGTCGGCTGTAATGTCTCTCTTCGGAGGACTGGGGTCCAGCACTTTCGCTACAGCAGCTAAAAGTCCTGGTCAGAGTTTTTTACAAGGCCGTCTGAATTTTTTTTTCAGTAGAAATAACCTTCGGCGGGAATAAGGTAAGAGAAGAGGAATCCTGAGAACAAGCTTGAGGATCTTTTTCAAAACGGTGAGTTTGGTGTCTTCTCCGTTTTGGCCACTAGAGGGAGTTAAAGAGCTGAGTTTACTCGCCTCACTCTGCCACGATGTCAGATCCACTGGATGAGCACATTTCTTCCGCTGCAAAGCTCTGCATCAGCATGGCCACAGCTCCCCCCCCCCCCCCCCAGAGCGCTGAATATCCCAAGAGGGCATAAGTAAGGCATCAGGGAGAAGCAGAGGGTCGCTCTCTCATTCCTCACTGCCGCCATAATGCCCCAGATGCGTGCGCACGGGGTGGAGCTTTATATATGGGGGCGGAGGAGATCGGAACATGCACAGGCGGGCGCGCGCAGGCACATGGATTCAAAGATGACGCTCAAACAGGAGCCCTCAAAAGCACATATAGGCTGCCAGCTCTTCCCTAGGGGACACAAGCAGCAACAGCAGGCAGCAGCAGCGACAGCAGAGGAAGGGGGCACGTAAGCTCTATGTGGTTGGTAGGGCACTACCAAGAGAGACACCCACTCCATAGCATGAAACTGTGTGTTTAAGTTGCATACTTTATGTAAATTGCTAAATTGAGCACAGTAGTATATGCTTATTCGTACCTTGGCTTGTTAATATGTCTTCCCTTAGAAGGAATTCAGGGACTAAAAGAGACAAGAGCACTGCCACCTGAAACAGGAGGCTCTAGCCGTACCTGCTCGGTACCTTCCTCCCCTGTAAATCTTGATTTACCAATACAGGAGGAACCATTGCCACCATCGGGCGTAGCTACTTCTCCAGTGGTGCCTGGGCCTGCATATGTCACTGAGGACACTTTTATCGCAGCCATGGAAAAACTGGAGGGAAAGATCGCTACGGTAATCGCAAAGTCCTCGCAAAAGGACAAACAGCGAAGCAGAGCTCCTTCAAGGGTGTTGGATCCCCCTTTCAGAAAAATCTGAAGAGGAGAAGAAAGAGGATGAGATAACACCTACAGAGGACAGGGATGAGGAGTCGGACGGATCAGGAAATTCAGAGGAACCCTTTTCTGCTTCCCAAATGCTAAGGTCACAGGTGCAATGTTATGTTGAAATTGTGTACTACGTTCAAGTTGCCCCCTTTGGAGTTAACTGAATAACGTGTCTCCTCCCTGGGCTCATTTAAAATCCCTGCAGGGTGCAGGCTCTTTTCTAGTCCATCCTTTGTTAACTAGTTAAGCCCCGAGCCTGTTTTTCAGATTCAGTGTTTACGAGACTAAAATATTTTTTTTTGGTATAAAATTACTTAAAACCCCCAAACATTATATATATTTTTTTCTAACACCCTAGAGAATAAAATGGCAGTCATTGCAATACTTTTTGTCACACCGTATTTGCGCAGTGGTCTTACAAGCGCACTTTTTTTGGAAAAAATTCACTTTTTTAAATTAAAAAATAAGACCGCAATAAATTTGGCCCAATTTTTTTACATATTGTGAAAGATAATATTACGCAGAGTGAAATTATACCCAACATGTCGCGCTTAAAAATCTCGATAGGCGACGTTTAAAAAATTCTACAGGTTGCATTTTTTGAGTTACAGAGTAGGTCTAGGGCTAGAATTATTGCTCTCGCTCTAACAATCGCGGCGATACCTCACTTGTGTGGTTTGAACACCGTTTTCATATGCGGGCGATACTCGCGTATGCGTTCGCTTCTGCACGCGGCGCTTTAACCACTTGGTAACCGCCCCATAGACAATATACGTCTACAGGGCGGGTGGTTAACTCTAGGAGGGCGTCAATGTACGTCCTCCCAGAGTCTCTCTCCCGCGCGTCCCCTGGGACGCGCACACGGCAACATCCATGACCGCCGGGTCCAGAGGACCCGGCCGATCACGAATCGCGGTAAATGGCCGCTCATAGCGGCCGTTTACCACGTGATCGCTCCGTCCAATGACGGAGCGATCACATGTAAACAAACCGGCGTCTTTTGATGACGCCGGTTCCTCCCTCCTCTCTCTGTACCGAGCGGTACAGTGTGAGAGGGGGGAGCGCGGGTGTCAGCAGCGCTGTGGATGGATCTGTGACTATTGCAGTCACAGATCCATCCATCCCTGCTCAGCCATCCCTGAAACCCCCTGCAATACTGTGCATTACCCCCTACAATACTCTGCAATACCCCCCCTACCATACTCTGCAATACCCCCCCTGCGCAATACTCTGCATACCCCCGGCAATACTCTGCATACCCCCCTGCGCAATACTCTGCATACCCCCCTGCGCAATACTCTGCATACCCCCCTGCGCAATACTCTGCATACCCCCCTGCGCAATACTCTGCATACCCCCCTGCGCAATACTCTGCATACCCCCCCCTGCGAAATACTCTGCATTACTCCCCTGCGCAATACTCTGCATTACTCCCCTGCGCAATACTCTGCATTACTCCCCTGCGCAATACTCTGCATTACTCCCCGGCAATACTCTGCATTACTCCCCGGCAATACTCTGCATTACTCCCCGGCAATACTCTGCATTACCCCTGCACAATTACTCTGCGCAATTACTCTGCAATACCCCCCGCACCAATACTCTGCAATACCCCCGCACCAATACTCTGCAATACCCCAGCACCAATACTCTGCAATACCCCCGCACCAATACTCTGCAATACCCCGGCTAATACTCTGCAGTACCCAGAAAATACTCTGGGAAAAAAAATGCGTTTTAACCACTTCCCGCCCACCGGCCGTCATGACGTCCTTGACTTTGTGCAGGGATATCTGAATGATGCCTGCAGCTACAGGCATCATTCAGATATCATTTTTTTCAGCCGGCGATTCCCTACACCATAAGAACAATCATGTCGGCTGTTCCACCTCTTGATTGTTCTTACGGGAGGCGAAAGGGGACGTCTCCCCTCCCTTCTCCCTCCGGTGCCTCTTCTGACTCACTGCTACGATCGAAACCAGGATCGTTTTATATTTTTTTATTTTTTTTCAGGCTTCCCAGCCTAGAGGTGAGATGTGGGGTCTTATTGACCCCACATCTCACTGTAAAGAGGACCTGTCATGCTATATTCCTATTACAAGGGATGTTTACATTCCTTGTAATAGGAATAAAAGTGATCAAAACATTTATTTTTGGGGAAAAACGTATCAAACTAAAATAAATAAAGTGAAATGAACAATAAAAATATATTTTTTTTTTTAAAGCGCCCCTGTTCCTGCGTGCTCGTATACAGAAGCGACCGCACACGTAAGTCCCGCCCACATATGAAAACGGTGTTCAAACCACACATGTGAGGTATCGCTGCAAACGTTGGAGCAAGAGCAATACTTTTGGCCCTAGAGCTCTTCTCCAACTAAAAAGATGTAACCAGTAAAAATATTTAAAGCGTCGCCTATGGGGATTTTTAAGTAGCGAAGTTTGGCGCCATTCCACAAGCGTGTGCAATTTTGAAGGGTGACATGTTGGGTATCTATTGACTCGGCGTAACTTCATCTTTCATATTATGCAAAAACATTGGGCTAACTTTAATGTTTTTTTTTTTTTAAAAGCACAAAACCGTTTTATTTCCAAAAAAACACATTCGAGCAATTGCTGCGAAAATAACGTGCGCGATAAAAAGTTGCAACGACCGCCATTGTATTCTCTAGGGTTTTTGCTAAAAAAGCATATATAATGTTTTGGGGTTCTATGTAATTTTCTAGCAAATAAATGATGATTTTTCCATGTAGGAGAGGAATGTCAGAATTGGTCTGGGTGTTCCAGAACGCCTGATGGTGCTCCCTGCATGTCGGGCCTCTGTATGTGGCCACGCTGTGTAAAAGTCTCACACATTTGGTATCGGCATACTCGGGAGGAATAGCAGAATGTGTTTTGGGGTGTAATTAGTGTTATGCATATGCTGTGTGTGAGAAATAACCGGCGAATATGAACATTTTGTGAAAAAAAAAAAAAAAATCTTGATTTTGCAAAGAATTGTGGGAAAAAATTACAACTTCTAAAAACTCACCATGCCTCTTTCTAAATACCTTGGAATGTCTTCTTTCCAAAAAGGGGTCATTTGGGGGGTATTTGTACTTTTCTGGCATGTTAGGGTCTCAAGAAATGAGAGAGGCTGTCAGTACATCAGATGTGATCAAATTGATAAATTTTCAGTAATTGGTACCATAGCTTGTAGACCTTATAACTTTCACCCAGACTAAATAATAACCCAATTTTTTTTTTTTTTTACCAAAGATATGTAGCAGTATACATTTTAGGCCAAATTTATGAAAAAAAAATACTTTTTTGCAAAATGTTATAATAGAAATGAAGAAAAATTCATTTTTTTTACAAAATTTTCTTTCTTTTTTCATTTATAGCGGAAAAAATAAAAACCGCAGAGGTGATCAAATACCACCAAAAGAAAGCTCTATTTGTGGGAAAAAAAGGACAAAAATTTCATTTGGTTACAGTGTTGTATGACTGAGTTATTGTCATTCAAAATGTGAGAGCACCGAAAGCTGAAAATTGGTCTGGTTAGTAAGGGTGTTTAAGTGCCCAGTTGTCAAGTGGTTAAAAAAATTTTTTTTTTGTTTTCGGTTTTATTTTTTATTTATTTTACAATTTTTAACACTGAAATAATAAAAAAAAATTATCACTTTTATTCCTATTACAAGGAATGTAAACATCCCTTGTAATAGAAAAAAGCATGACAGGTCCTCTTAACCTCTTGACCACTGGGCACTTAAACCCCCTTCCTGACCAGACCAATTTTCAGCTTTCGGTGCTCTCACAATTTGAATGACAATTACTCCGTCATACAACATTGTACCCATTTGAAATTTTTGTCCTTTTTTTCACACAAATGGAGCTTTCTTTTGGTGGTATTTGATCACCTCTGGGTTTTTTTATTTTTTTGTTTTTAAAAAAACAAAAAACAAACTTGTTTCTGTCATATTCGCAGGTTATTTCTCACACACAGCATATGCATACCACAAATGACACCCCAAAACACATTCTACTATTCCTCCCGAGTATGGCGATACCCCATGTGTGCAACTTTTACACGGCGTGGCCACATACAGAGGCCCAACATGCAGGGAGCGCCATCAGGCGTTCTGGAACACCCAAGCCAATTCTGACATTTCTCTCCTACATGGAAAAATCAAAATTTATTTGCTAGAAAACTACATAGAACCCCAAAACATTATATATGCGGAGTATTGGGGTATTGCGGAGTATTTGGGTATTGCAGAGTATTGGGGTATTGGGGGTATTGCAGAGTATTGGGGGGTATTGCAGAGTATTTGGGTATTGCAGAGTATCGCGCAGGGTATTGGAGTATTGCGCAGGGTATTGCAGAGTATCGGGGTATTGCAGAGTATCGGGGTATTGCAGAGTATCGGGGTATGGCAGAGTATCGGGGTATGGCAGAGTATCGGGGTATGGCAGAGTATCGGGGTATGGCAGAGTATCGGGGTATGGCAGAGTATCGGGGTATGGCAGAGTATCGGGGTATGGCAGAGTATGGCAGAGTATGGCAGAGTATGGCAGAGTATGGCAGAGTATGGCAGAGTATGGCAGAGTATCGGGGTATGGCAGAGTATCGGGGTATGGCAGAGTATCGGGGTATGGCAGAGTATGCAGAGTATGGGGTATGGCAGAGTATGCAGAGTATGGGGTATGGCAGAGTATGCAGAGTATGGGGTATGGCAGAGTATGGGGTATGGCAGAGTATGGGGTATGGCAGAGTATGGGGTATGGCAGAGTATGCAGAGTATGGGGTATGGCAGAGTATGGGGTATGGCAGAGTATGGGGTATGGCAGAGTATTGCTGAGCTGGGAGGGATGGCTGGATCTGTGACTGCAGTTGTCACAGATCCAGCCACAGCACTGCTGACACCCCGCGCTCCCCCCCTCCTCTCCTCTCCTCTCGCACTGTACCGAACGGTACAGAGAGGAGAGGGAGGAACCGGCGTCATCAAATGACGCCGGTTTGTTTACAAGTGATCGCTCCGTCATTTGACGGAGCGATCACGTGGTAAACAGCCGCGATTCGCGGCAATTTACCGTGATCCGTGATGCGCCGGGTCTTCTAGACCCGGCGAGCACAGACACTTCCGCGAGCGCGCCCCAGGGTAACGCGCAAACGCGGAAGTGCACGAGGACGTCCTGTCACAGTAACTCGACCGCGCTGTAGCAGTATTTTTGCTATAGCGCGGTCGGCAAGTGGTTAAATATGAGATCTGGGGTCAAAAAGACCTCACATCTCATATTTAGGCTTACAGTAGGTGTTTGTGATATTGTGCTTTTAGCACGACAGCGTCGCGCTGATACTCGGCGACAGGGTGCCGAGATCTCGCCGACATCTCACACTCACTGGAATAGTGACAGCACATCCCAGCAAGCGCGTCATAGAAGCGACGGGAGATCCGACTTGGATTCCCGCCAATTCTACACGTGTGCGGCGTTTGTTATGAATCCTGAGGGGGAAGTCCCCGCCGGATTTTAAATAAAAATCCGGCATGGGTCCCCCCTCAGGAGCATACCGGGCCCTTAGGTCTGTTATGGGTTGTAAGGAGAGCCCCACTACGCCGAAAAAAACGGCGTAGGGGGTCCCCCTACAATCCATACCAGACCCGTATCCAAAGCACGCTACCCGGCCAGCCAGGAAGGGAGTGGGGACGAGCGAGCGCCCCCCCCCCCTCCTGAGCCGTACCAGGCTGCATGCCCTCAACATGGGGGGGTTGGGTGCTCTGGGGCAGGGGGGCGCACTGCGGCCCCCCCCACCTCAGAGCACCCTGTCCCCATGTTGATGAGGACAGGGCCCCTTCCCGACAACCCTGGCCGTTGGTTGTCGGGGTATGCGGGCGGGAGGCTTATCGGAATCTGGGAGCCCCCTTTAATAAGGGGGCCCCCAGATACCGGCCCCCCACCCTAAGTGAATGAGTATGGGGTACATCGTACCCCTACCCATTCACCTGCAAGAAAAGTGGTAAAAACACAAATAAACCACACAGTGTATTAAAATATTTTATTTTTCTGCTCCGGAGGCCGCCCCCTGTCTTCTTTATTAGCTCTTTTACCAGGGGGGGCTTCTTCTTTGACGTCTTCGGGTGGGTGGGGGCCGCCGTCTGGTTCTCTTCCACCGCCGGGGGGGGGTGGCTTTTAAAAAAGCCCCCACCCCCCCGGCGGGTTTCCTCCGGCGTCTTCGGCGGGGCTCTTCTTCTTCCGCTATCCCGACGGGTCTTCTCAACTCTCCGGGGTTCTCCTTTTGTCTTCGCCGCTCTCCGTTGTTGACTCGGCGCACCCCGGTTCTTCGTCTCGCTGTCCGGTGTCTTCTTCCGTGATGTACGTCTTCTCCTTCCGTGCTGTGATGAGTTCTTCTTCCGTGCTGTGATGTCATGTTCTTCACTTCTCTTCTTCTCCCGATGTTGCCACGCCGGTCCTCCTCGCTGAAATGACGGATGCGCGCCTTGCATCGGACCTATATAGGCCTCACAGTCCCATCATGCTCTGTACCTACCCATGTGATACCTACCACGTGGGTAGGTATCACATGGGTAGGTACAGAGCATGATGGGACTGTGAGGCCTATATAGGTCCGATGCAAGGCGCGCATCCGTCATTTCAGCGAGGAGGACCGGCGTGGCAACATCGGGAGAAGGAGAGAAGTGAAGAACATGACGTCACAGCACGGAAGAAGAACTCATCACAGCACGGAAGGAGAAGACGTACATCACGGAAGAAGACACCGGACAGCGAGACGAAGAACCGGGGTGCGCCGAGTCAACAACGGAGAGCGGCGAAGACAGAAGGAGAACCCCGGAGAGTTGAGAAGACCCGTCGGGATAGCGGAAGAAGAAGAGCCCCGCCGAAGACGCCGGAGGAAACCCGCCGGGGGGGTGGGGGCTTTTTTAAAAGCCACCCCCCCCGGCGGTGGAAGAGAACCAGACGGCGGCCCCCACCCACCCGAAGACGTCAAAGAAGAAGCCCCCCCTGGTAAAAGAGCTAATAAAGAAGACAGGGGGCGGCCTCCGGAGCAGAAAAATAAAATATTTTAATACACTGTGTGGTTTATTTGTGTTTTTACCACTTTTCTTGCAGGTGAATGGGTAGGGGTACGATGTACCCCATACTCATTCACTTAGGGTGGGGGGCCGGTATCTGGGGGCCCCCTTATTAAAGGGGGCTCCCAGATTCCGATAAGCCTCCCGCCCGCATACCCCGACAACCAACGGCCAGGGTTGTCGGGAAGGGGCCCTGTCCTCATCAACATGGGGACAGGGTGCTCTGAGGTGGGGGGGGCCGCAGTGCGCCCCCCTGCCCCAGAGCACCCAACCCCCCCATGTTGAGGGCATGCAGCCTGGTACGGCTCAGGAGGGGGGGGGGCGCTCGCTCGTCCCCACTCCCTTCCTGGCTGGCCGGGTAGCGTGCTTTGGATACGGGTCTGGTATGGATTGTAGGGGGACCCCCTACGCCGTTTTTTCCGGCGTAGGGGGGCTCTCCTTACAACCCATAACAGACCTAAGGGTCCGGTATGCTCCTGAGGGGGGACCCATGCCGGATTTTTATTTAAAATCCGGCGGGGACTTCCCCTTCAGGATTCATAACAAACGCCGCACACGTGTAGAATTGGCGGGAATCCAAGTCGGATCTCCCGTCGCTTCTATGACGGCTCTGTATCCATCGCGGCAAGCCAGCTCGGCGTTGGCTCCCGCGATGGGGCTCGTAGGTGCTCAATCTCGCTGAGAAAGAGAGCGAGATTGACACAAAATCGGGTTCACCTACTGTAAATGCAAAAAAAAATTAAAAAATTGAAACTAATTTTTTCAATTGTCAAAAAAAAAAAAAAAAAGTTCCTTTAAGACGCTGGGCGGGACTGACGTTTTGACGTCACTTCCGCCCAGCAGAGCTATGGGGATGGGTGAAGGACATTTTTCCCTCACTCGCATCCCCAGTCAGCAGCCGAGCGCACCCGATCGCCTCCGCCGCTACCGCCGGCTACGGTAAGCGGGAGAGCGGCAGGAGGGGGGGCCCTCTCCCGCCACCGATAACTGTGATCTCGAAGCGAATCCGCCGTGGAGACCGCCATTATCGTTGACAGGACCGCCCACTGAAGAGATGAATATCTCGGTTGTGGCAGCAGCTGCTACCGTTACCGAGATATCCATCTTTAAAGTGCCGACGTATAACGACGGTGGGCGGTCGGTAACTAGTTAAAGAAGCTAATCTACGCAGAATGGTTACACCCAGACAAGCATTACTCACCTTCAAAGAAATTTTGATATTCTTTATCCTATGGAGGAAGAGTTTTCTAAGAAGTGGAGCCTGCCTTCGGTAGATGCAGCAATTTTTTGTGTAAATAAGAACCTGACTTGTCCAGTGGATAACATACAGGTGTTTAAAGACCCTTCGGAAAAGAAATTGGAATCTTTATTGAAGTCTTCCTTCCTTCTGGCTGGGTCAGTTGCCCAACCTGCTGTAGCGGCAGTAGTCATGTGTCAGGTCCTTAAGGACCAGGTAAAACAAGGGCTGAAAGAGCTGCCTCCAGAACAAGTCAAACTCTGGGAAAATTTGCCTAAAGCCTTATGTTTTACAGTTGACGCGATGATAGATTTGATTCTGCAAACATCGCGTCTCACATTCCAACTGGTGCATATGCGCAGAATTCTTGGGCTAAAGCATTGGTCTGCAGAGGCACCATGCAAAAAGCTTTTGGCTAGTTTCCCCTTCCATGGCGAATGCCTCTTTGGGGAGGATTTGGAGAAATATATCCAAAAGATATCGAGTGGGAAAACCACTCTATTACCAGAGAAGAAGAAAAACAAAGAGACCTTGTTTTAAACGTTCTCTCTCCCCGCCTCTCGGAAAATCTACCTCTAGCCAGTGGCGATGTCATTTTCAGCCAGCCACAAAAACTAAAGAAAACCAGGCCCAAAAGAACAAGAAGCAGTGGGGTTCAAGAGCTTACAAGCAAAACCTTAAAGCCTCTGCATGAATCGGCGCCCCCACTCGGCCAAGTGGGGGGACGGCTTTGTCAGTTTTCAGCAGCATGGCAGACAGAAATTGAGGACAGATGGGTAGTATCCACAGTATCCCTAGGGTACAAGCTGGAATATCAAGAGATCCCATCTTCTCAGTTCCGAAGCTCAAGGCTTTCCAAGGATCCTTTTAAAAAGAGCGTCCTTCTTCAAAGGATTGGATCACTTGCTATCTCAAAGGGTAATCACAGAAGTACCCTTAAAGGATCTAAGAGCTCTAAATCAATTTCTGAACATTCGCCATTTGGTCGCCACCCTACAAGGCGGAGAATTTGTGGTGTCAATAGACATCAAAGACGCATACTTGCATGTGCCTATCCATCCCGCTCACCAAAGATTTTTAAGGTTTGCGGTAGAACATCGCCACTTTCAGTTTGTGGCTCTACCCTTTTGGTGTGGCTACCACACCTCGGGTATTTACGAAGGTACTAGCCCCTCTGCTGGCAAATCTCAGAGCACAAGGCATAGCAATAACAGCTTATCTAGACGATCTACTGATTATAGATCAATCAGTAGCAAAACTAGATCACGCTGTGCTCACCACTTTAAAGTACCTGGAGCATTTAGGATGGATTGTAAACTTACAAAAATCCTCTCTACAAGCCCAAAGAAGGGTAGAGTACTTGGGCATGATCATAGACACAGCCCAAAGCCGGGTATTCCTACCAGAACCAAAGATCAAGTCACTTAAGGACCTGATCTAAAAAGTCAAGGCAAACAAGAGACCATCTATTCGCCTTTGCATGAGGGTATTGGGGAAGATGGTAGCCTCCTTCGAGGCCGTTCCTCATGCCCAATTTCACTCAAGACTACTTCGGGGCAATATTCTAACTGCCTGGAACAGGAAGATCCAAGCTCTGGATTTACCCATGCGCCTGTTGCAGAAAGGAAGATCCTTCCCCCCAGTCACTTGGAAGGTGGTGTTACGGATGCCAGCCTAATAGGCTGGGGTGCACTATTGCAAGAAGCTTCAACCCAGGGAACCTAGGCCAAGACCGAAAGGAGCCTGCCCATCAACATATTGGAAATTCGGGCAGTATACTTGGCCCTCAAAACCTGGACGAGCAGGTTACAGGGCCACCCATTTCTAATTCAATCCGAGAATGCTACTGCAGTAGCTTACATCAATCACCAAGGAGGCACACGCAGTCGGGGTGCTCAGGAGGTGAATCGGATTTTGACTTGGGCAGAAGAACATATTCCTTGTCTCTCTGAAAGCCATATGCCAGAGATGGGGGATCCCGGATATAGACCTGTTAGCTTCCAGATTCAACAGGAAGTTGGACAACTTTGTGTCCAGGACAAGAGATCCTCTGGCTTACGGATCGAATGCGCTGGTGGTCCCGGGGAATCAGTTCTCACTGATTTATGCATTTCCTCCGATCGCTCTCTTACAAAGGCTACTCTGCAGGATCAAGAAGGAAAGAATTCCTGTAATCTTAGTGGCCCCAAATTGGCCCAGACCACCTTGGTACGCTGAGATCATAAAGATGGCGGTAGGCACACCTTGGAAGCTTCCACTTCGTTGCGACCTGCTGTCGAAGGTCCAGTGTGACCCACATTCTGAGGGAGAGGGATCTCAGGTCCAGTACTTTCTACAATTATTAATGCCAGAAAGCCAGCTTCCAGACTTATTTACTACAGAGTCTGGAAAACATATTTCATGGTGTGAAACCAACAAATGGAATCCTCAAAGATATGACATAAATAGGATTTTTGCCTTTTGCCAGCTAGGAGTGGATATGAAATTAGCCCTTAGTACCATTAAGGGTCAAATATCAGCTCTATCAGTCTTCTTTCAAAGACCGCTGGCATCTCATTCCCTAGTGTGGGCCTTCATTCAGGGGGTACTGTATATCAATCCGCCAGTCAAGTCTCCCTTGTGCCCATGGGATCTGAATCTAGTATTATCAGTGTTTCAGAAACAACCCTTTGAACCCATTCGCCACATTCCGCTGATTCTTTTAAGCAGGAAGTTGGCCTTTTTTTTGCTATCTCTTCGCCTAGAAGAGTATCTGAATTGGCAGCTTTTTCCTTTAAAGAGCCTTTATTTAGTTTGTCATAAAGACAAAATTGTACTACGACCCCTTCCTGCCCTTTTACCTAAGGTGGTGTCGGCTTTTCATTTAAATCAGGACATTGTCCTGCCTTCCTTTTTTCCGGATCCGCAGACAGCGGAGGAAAAATTGTTACACTCTCTAGATCTTGTGAGAGCAGTAAAGGCGTATATGCAGGCAACCGCTCAGATACGTAAAACAAATGTTTTGTTTATTTTGCCAGATGGTCCCAAGAAGGGACAAGCGGTGTCAAGATGCACTATCTCAAGATGGATTCGACAGACAGTTATTCAAGCCTATGGTTTAACCACTTCAGACCCGCGCTATTGACAAAATACGTCAACAGCGCGGTTCTGAGGTGCTAACAGGACGTCTTTGGACGTCATTTCTTTTTCGCCTCCCTGCGCGTCCCCGCAAACGCGCGCATCGGCGAAAAACTGTGTTGGCCGTGTCCCTCGGACACAGCCAATCACAGATCGTGCTGAATGGCCAATCACAGCGGCCATTCAGCACTCAATCTAGCCGTCCAATGAGAGATGATCTCAAATGTAAACAAATGAGATCATCACTCATCACCGGCTTTCTCTCCTCACACACAGACAGCGTGTGAGGAGAGAATCGTTCTAACGGTTTCAGTGAGTTTGCATAGATTGTAAATACACAAAAAAAAAGTGCCCACAGTCCCTGCCAGTGCCACCTTGCCAGTGAAATCACCCAGTGCCACCTGCCAGTGTAAATCACATCAGTGCCCCTGCCATCAGTGCCACCTGCCATCACTGCCATCAGTGCCACCTGCCATCACTGCCACCTGCCCGTGCCACCTGCCAGTGCAATCTGCCATCAGTGCCATCTGCCAGTGCCATGTGCCATCTGCCTGTGCCATCTGCCATCAGTGCCATCTGCCCGTGCCATCTACCATCAGTGCTACCTGCCATTAGTGCTACCTGCCATTAGTGCCATCTGCCCGTGCCATTTGCCGTCAGTGCCACCTGTCAGTGTCATCAGTGCCAACAATGGCTAAAAGATCATTTTCACTCGAGGAGGCGTTTGAAATTATTGCCGACGAGAGCAACGGGGAGCTCTGCGATTCGGATTCCCCTGCAAATTCAGACAACGAATCTGACGTTAACTACGAGCCGGTAGTTAGCAGTGGAGCAGAGACATCCCCGGAGGAGGAAGAAGAGGAGGAAGAAGAGGAGGAGGAGGAGGAAGAGGAAGAAGAGGAGGAGGAGGAGGAGGAGGGTCCCCCCGCCAGACGAAGGCTTATTGCTAAGGAGGCAGTGCCATCCACCAGCACCGCAGTGCCATCCACCAGCACCGCAATACCTCGGCAAGCAAGGTTACGTACCAGTGGGGTGGCACCTCAGTCCCAAAGGGTTAGGTCCCATGCCAGCCTTCCCTATTCCCTTCAGTACCCCTTGTGGCTTCCTCCTAATTCAGGAGAAGCCAACATTCCCCCTTTCACGGCCCAGCCAGGAGTCCAAGTGGACACAGAAAATTTCGCCCCGATTGACTTTTTCAATTTGATTTTTACGGACGACATGCTTGCCTCAATTGTTTCCCAGTCCAATCTGTATGCGGATCAATTCATATCAAGTAACCCCACGTCCTATTATGCCCGTCCCTTCCAGTGGAGACCCGTAACAGTGGAGGAGTTCAAAACATTTTTAAGCCTCGTATTTTGTATGGGACTAAACCATAAATGCCAAGTACGTTCCTATTGGTCAAACCGCCCCATCTACCACATGCCCATCTTTTCCTCAAAAATGCCCAGGTCCAGATATCAAAGTATAATGAGATTCCTCCACTACAGTGACAATACCCAGTGCCCTCCCCGAGATGACCCAAATTTTGACAAACTTTATAAAATTCGGCCACTACTTGACTATTTTTCCCCAATTTTCCCCCAGTTGTTTACCCTGGACCAAAACATATGTGTTGACGAGTCACTTGTAAAGTTTTCTGGCAGGCTCGGCATAAAGCAATTTATTCCCTCCAAAAGGGCCCGCTATGGGGTGAAGCTCTATAAATTATGCGACCGAGCCACCGGATATACGTATGCCTTCAACGTATATGAAGGAAAGGACAGCCAGCTACACCCCCCTAATTGTCCAGACTACATTGGGACCAGCGGGAAATTTGTTTGGGAACTCCTAAACCCACTAATGGAGAAAGGATACCATTTGTATGTGGACAATTTCTATACAAGTTTGCCCCTGTTCCGAAACCTGTATGGAAAAAAGACACCAGCATGTGGCACCGTACGGTCGAACCGGAAGGGCTTTCCTCAAAGCCTTGTCACCAAAAAATTTAAAAAAGGGGAGACGGCGAGTTTACGGAATGAGGAAGTTCTGGCCGTGAAATGGAGGGACAAAAGGGATGTGTACGTTCTTTCTACCATCCACAACAACACATTCGTTGAGACCAGAACGAGGAGGAATGGGCGAATCCAGAAACCAAGATGTATCCACGAATACAATAAGTTCATGGGGGGGGGGGGGTCGATTTGAACGACCAAATGCTGGAACCGTACCTTTCAACAAGAAAATCATACCAGTGGTACAAGAAAGTTTCTATCTACTTGTTCAATTTGGCCATGTACAATACTTATGTGATATATCGAAAATCCACTCGAAGACCCAAATCCTACCTTTACTTCCAGGAGGAAATCACCACTTCCCTTTTATACCCCAGCAACCCACCAGCAAACATTAGATCCGATGTGGTTAGCCGACTTCACGAGCGCCACTTCCCAGATAAAATCCCTCCCAGACCAACAGGCCAAAAATCCCAAAAAATATGCCAGGTGTGCTCCAAAGAAGGAGTGAGAAGAGACACCACTTTTTATTGTCCCCAATGCCCTTCCAAACCAGGCCTCTGCGTAGTTGGTTGTTTCAGCCGTTACCATACCCTTCTAAATTATTAGTCCCTTCCTGCCATTTACCTTCACACCCCTTATACCTCTGCTTATGACCCTGGCTTGTTATTTGACCACGCTTATGCCTACCGATTCTGTTTATACCTCTGCCTGATCTGGAACTGACCTTGGACTGTTTGACCATTCTTTTTGCCTGCCTCTTGAACTGATCTTTTACCCTGCCAGTGGACTAGTGGGATTCATAGCACAGGGGTCTCACATGTGAGGGGCTCCAGAATTGTTTTTCTGGATGAAGAAAACTATTGTTTGTTTTCTCATTCTAGATTAGGGTCTGGTTGCCCGGAGGCTTCAAAGAGATTTGGGTGGGAGAAGCCTCTACCCCTGTCCCCATTCTGTCCTGAACGAGGCCCTACTTCTGCCTGCTGCCTGTAGGACCTATGCCATCATGCCTGTTGCCTGGACAATTGCATTTTCTTTTGCTGACCAAGTCCCTGCCTGCTGCCTGGACCAGTGCTATCGTCCTGTGGACAACTGCGCTACTAAAACCACAGGTACATTTTTTTGTTTACCCTTTGCTTAGCATAATGTATTTTGGGGTGTAATTCTTGTCATGTGCATGCTATGTGTCCCTAGAACACCTGTTGGTGTTCCTTGCATGTTAGGGCTCTGTATGTGGTCAGGCTGTGAAAAAGTCCCACACATGTGGTATCGCCATACTCAGGAGGAGTAGCAGAATGTATTTTGGGGTGTAATGTTTGCTATGTACAGGCTATGTGTTGGCAATATCTTATAAATTGACAACTTTGCGTAAAAAAATTGCGTTTTCATTTTTTTTCCACATTTTCCAAAAACGTTTGGAAAAAAATGAATCGTTCAAAAGACTCATTATGCCTCCTAGATTATACGTTGGGGTGTTAGCTTTCCAAAATGGGGTCACTTTGTGGGCATTTCCATTGTCCAGGTGCTCCAGGGCCTTCAAAAGTGTAATGGGTAGTGAACAAGTTAGATGTGTAATTTATGCTCCTAGAACACCTGATGGTGCTCCCTGTATATTGGGGCTCTGTATGTGGCCAGGCTGTGAAAAAGTCCCACATATGTGGTATCGCCATACTCAGGAGGAGTAGCAGAATGTATTTTCGGGTGTCATTTGTGGTATACACATGCCATGTGAGAGAAATAACCTATTACAATGACAATTTTGTGAGGGGGAAAAAAAAATAAAAAAAAATCATTTTGCAAAGAATTGTGGGAAAAAATTACAACATCAAAAACCTCATCATGCATCTTACTAAATACCTTGGAATGTCTACTTTCTAAAAAGGGGTCATTTTGGGGGTATTTGTACTTTCCTGGCGTGTTCAGGGCCCCAAGAAATGAGATAGGCACCGGTACAACAGGTGTGATAATTTTTTTATGATTTGCACCATAGCTTGTAGACTCTCTAACTTTCACAAAGAGCAAATAATATCCACTAATTTGGGTTATTTTTACCAAAGACATGTAGCAGTATAAATTGTGGCCAAAATTTATGAAGAAAAATTTATATTTTGCTAAATTTTATCGCATAAACTAAGAAAAATTCATTTTTTTTCTAAATTTTCCGCCTTTTTTCATTTATAGCGCAAAAAGTAAAAAGTCCAGAGGTGATCAAATACCACCAAAAGAAAGCTCTGTTTGTATGGAAAAAAAGGACAAAAAATTCATTTTGGTAAACAATGTTGTATGACTGAGTAATTAACATTCAAAGTGTGAGAGCGCTGAAAGCTGAAAATTGCTCCGGGAACAAAGGGGGTTTAAGTGCCCAGTAAGCAAGTGGTTAAAGAATAGGACTCCTCCTTTTTCTGTTAGAACGCACTCAACCAGGACAATAAGGGCTTAATGGGCAGTGCACCACCAGGCTTCGGTGACTCAGATCTGTAAAGCTGCAACTTGGTCCTCAGTCCACACATTTTCCAAATTTTATCAGGTGGACGTGAGAGGACAGGGATGCCGCCTTTGGGCGAAGTGTGCTGCAAGCTTTAAAGCTTCTGGTCCAGGGTGGCCTGCTTGATCTGTGTCTCCCCTCCTTCATATGAAACATTGCTCTGGGTCGTCTCATTAAGTAAAGACTTATGCCGCGTACACACGGTCATTTTTCGTCATGAAAAAATATGTTTTTTAAAACGTCATTTAAAATGATCGTGTGTGGGCTTCACATAGTTTTTCGGCTTCTGAAAAACGAGCAAAAAAAAAATTCGAACATGCTGCATTTTTTAATGTCGTTTTAAAAATGTTTTTCGGGTTGTAAAAAATGATCGTGTGTGGGCTAAAACGTAGTTTTAAACCCGCGCATGCTCAGAAGCAAGTTATGAGACGGGAGCGCTCGTTCAGGTAAAACTACCGTTCATAATGGAGTAAGCAGGGGGCGTGTCCAAGATGGCGAAGTGAGCAGAAGCTAATCCTCTGTGCTCCGCCGGCATCCGCTCTTCTATCCGAGCCATCGGCACCGGATCACTCCTTTGCTGCCAGCCGGGGATACCCCACGTTGCAGTGGACCTGGGGTTCGGGGGATTAATCCGTTTTGGACTTGCAGTGGGGGGACCCACACCATCTGCTCCCGGGCCGGGCCCGGCCTTCCCTCAGGTCTTGCGGCCTCGGGCCGCTCAGGATGTCCATCCTGCAACACTGAGGGGACCCTGAGGGACTACACCACCACCCCGGCACCCAGGGACCAAGCGGGTGCACTCACCTTCCGCTCCGGCCCTTCCTCGCGGGACCCGCACTAGGCCGCACCGAAGCCGCGGCCTCAATTTCCAGCTCGCGGACCCGCGGCAGTCACGATCCCGTCCAGCGTACTCCAAGCCCGCCACCGCAGACCCGACACCCGAGGATCACCGCTGCCGCGCTCAGCTCCCGCTCCGGCCCGTCCTCACGGGAACCCCACTAGGCCGCAACGAAGCCGCGGCCTCGATTTCCGCTCGCGGACCCGCGGCGGCCACGATCCCGCCCAGCGAGCGGGCGGGGAATTCCTGACACCATCGGCTGCTGTTCCGCTCCAGGGGACCCCCGCGGAGGCGCTTCCTGCCCGCTCCTGCTCCACCGCAAGGGCTTTGGACTAGGCCTGCACGAGGCCGCGGCCTGGATTTCACTCTGTGGCCCCCCCGGTGGCCACGATCCCGCCCACCACACAGGCGGATCCGGTGAGTGGACTGTTCGCTGGGGAGCCCCCCCAGAAGGACTGGCAGATGCGTCTGCCCCCCCATTGATCCGGTTCCCCCCCTTGCCGAGAGCTGCGGCCTTGCTGTTCCCACACCTGGGGGGTACTACTACCGTGTCTGCGGCCTGCCGAACTGTATCTCTCCCCCTCTGCGGCTGACTGCTACCGGGGTGTCCCTGGGATAGGGAGCCGGGGGGCGTCCAGGGGCCTTAATTGTGGACGCAGAGACACTTGAATGAGGCGAGGCCGGTCAGGATCAAAGGGTGGTAAGGGGAAGACGTACAAATTCCCTCCTCTCCCGGAGTCCCCCCAGCTGACGCCAGACCCCCTGGCTACCCCTCGGGCCACTCACGGCCAGCACAGGGCGTCACAAACGGGCCCAATGGAGGCTGAAGGAGAGAGGCCCCCGTGGCTGGCGGAAGTTATGGCGGCCATAGCCATGTGTCAATCCACACTCACGGCTAAAATAGAGGCAGTACAAATGGACGTTGGCCTTATCAGACAGGACATGGACAAACTCAGGTCCAGGGTGACAGAGACTGAACAGAGAGTTAGTAACGCAGAGGATATAGTCGCGGAACACAGTGCAGCACTGCGCTCGCTTCAAACTAAGGTCAAAGCCCTGGAGTATAGAGCTGAAGATGCAGAGAACAGAAATAGACGCAACAACCTGCGCATAGTCGGTCTGGCGGAGGGCGCAGAGGGCAACAACCCGACGTGCTTTGTGGAGGACATGCTACGCAACCTTTTGCCTGATGCACGCCTGTCCCCTCACTATGCGGTGGAGCGGGCTCACAGGATTCCACCCAGGCCTGGCCCTCCGGGAGCTCCTCCCCGCACGTTCATCCTCAAACTCCTCAACTTTCGGGACAGAGATGAGGTCCTCCGTGCATCTAGGGCGGTGGGGGATTTGAGGTTCCAGAACAACAAATTGATGATCTTCCCTGACTACTCTATAGAAACGCAGAAGCTGAGGAAATCGTTTGATCATGTGAAGGCGGGACTGCGGGCTCGCAACATCCGCTACAGCGTTCTCTTCCCGGCCCGCCTGAGAGTCCAGGATGGTGAGACAACCCGCTTCTTCACTTCCCCGAGAGATGCCTCTGCCTGGCTGGACTCCCTGCCTCGTGACCAGCATCCAAGAGCTTGAGCCGTGAGTACCCGCTGAAGACCCTTTTTGTACTCTGGGCCCCGTCCTTGGCCTCGCCCGGGCGAGCGCTGCACCACTCCTCTGGTTTGGTGCTCACCCACAGCGTCTGTTGCAACTGTTGTGCCCGTTGATGCTGTGGTTGCCTTTACGGAGTGCCCAGGGACTCCCCACGTGTGGGACACTAAGATGGTGCCCCTGGTTAGAAGGACCAGGAGACTTCTGCAGCTGAGACTTCCTGTAACCCAAGGATTTGACAGACGGACCTGCAATCCTTACGAGTAGATGGTTTACCTATTCCCCTTTTGTACTGGAGGGACCTTTTTGTTTTCATATGCTTTTTTGATTTTTATTTTAAATCTATGTTCCCGATAGTCTGAGATATTTCCGGCGGATGCTACAGCTAGGAGGACATAGCTCAACTCACTCCTTGACCCCGCTGAATTTGCGGGGGGTTGGGAGCGGCTCTTGCACAGGACCCCCCTTTGCAGCCGGCGAGCTGTTTTTTGGTTTTGGGATGGAAACCTGCCTCAGTTTTAAGGGGTTGGGTTGGGTGGGGGGAGGGGAGGGTTCACATGTTGGGGAAGGTTTATGGTTTATGTTTTATTTTTGTTTTCTTCAAAAAAGTGTCTTGCAAGTAGGTTCTGAATATGCATTACTTAAGTCAGCGTCAGGTGTGTGTTGTGGGTGTCCCTTCCGGGTCGGGAGAGCGGTCGCGGGGGGAGGGCGCCCTTTTCATCCTGAGGTAATTCCCCCCCAGCTGCGGGTATGTCAGCCCTTAACATACTGTCATGGAACACTAGGGGTCTAAATTCTCCAACGAAACGGTCGCTGGTATTTCAATTCATTAGGTCTCATAGCCCACATATTTGTATCCTCCAGGAGACCCATCTGGTGGGTAGTAGAACGCTGGCCCTGAAAAAACCCTGGATAGGGCATCACTACCACTCCACATATTCCAACTTTGCCAGGGGAGTTAGCATCCTGGTGCACAAGTCCCTCCCCTTTCGGCTGCTCAACTTGACACTTGACGCGGATGGCAGATATGTCGTAATTCATGCACAGATTAGGTCCATGAGGTTGGTTATAGCAGGGGTATATCTGCCCCCTCCTGCATCGATCTCTCTTCTACACCGAATCACCTCGAGTATAGCTGATTTTGCTAGCGACAACTTGGTCATAATGGGAGATTTTAACATGGTCCCGGATCAGGGTGTTGACAGGATGTCCCAGAGTGGATCCTTCCACTCTGGTCTGGTGGAGTGGGCAGAAATGTATGGCTTGACGGATGTGTGGCGTTGGAGGAATCCTCACTCCAGGGCTTACACCTGTCACTCTGCATCGCATAGGTCCTTCTCTAGAATAGACCTGGCGTACCTGGGGGGCCTGGCACTGCCTAAGGTTCAGGACATTAGGATTCTCCCTAGGGGCATCTCGGATCATGCGCCGCTTCTCCTGACGCTGGAGCTCTCTTCGGCCCCGGGCACAGCTTTGTGGAGGTTGTCCAGGTTCTGGGTGTCGGACGAGGCGGTGGATGGTCACTTTAGGGAGGCGCTGCAGGAATATTGGGCGGTCAACCCCGGTTCGGCCGGGCCGCTGTCGGTCTGGGATGCCTTCAAAGCCTACACGCGGGGTCGGTATCAATCAATAATAGCTAAGGTTCGGAGGGAGAGGAGGGCCGACTTGGTGGGAGCAGAGGGGAGGGCAGCTCTGCAGGAAGCACAATATGTCTGTTCCAGGGATCCTTGTGACTACGACGCTCTTCAGTCCCTGACGGGGGAGGTGGTGCGGATTCGCACTGCTCTCACCCAGAAACGTTTACTCGCCCAATCGCAGCGTATATTTGAGCAGGGGGAGAAATCCGGGAAGTTACTGGTCTGGCTGTCACGGGAACAATCCGGGGGGATGTGTGTGCCCTGCATACGTGGACCGGGGGGTGACCTACTGTACGCCCCTGACGAAATAAACGACTGCTTCGTCTCCTTCTACAAAAGTCTCTACAGCTCCAGGGCTGGGTACTCTAGTGATGACCTGGCCTCCTATCTAGATCCCATTGACATCCCAGTTCTGACTACTAAATACCGAGAACTGCTAGATGCCCCCATAACTGCTGACGAACTCTTGAAAGCTCTTAAGACCCTCCAATCGGGTAAGTCGCCGGGCCCCGACGGTATACCGGTTGAATTTTACAAACAATACTCTGAGGACTTGACGGACAAACTGCTCGGTATGTTAACAGAGGCACAGAGGGTGAGGGAGCTCCCTCATTCCCTGAGTGAGGCTGTGGTGGTGGTGATCCCTAAACCGGGCAAAGACCCGACCGTGTGCTCCTCATACCGCCCCATTTCACTGATAAACGTTGATGCAAAACTCCTGGCCAAAGTCTTGGCCAGGAGGCTAAACACAGTCATAACCGCTTTGGTACATCCGGACCAAACGGGGTTCATGCCAGGGAGGGGAACGGACATTAACATTAGAAGGCTTTATACGCATATGGACAGGGCCCGGCCGGAGGCGGCAGGGGTAGTGGCGTCTTTAGACGCCGAAAAAGCCTTCGACTCGGTGGAGTGGGGGTTCCTGTGGGATGTCCTTGCGCGGTTTGGCTTCGGACCAAACTTTCTGACATGGCTGGAGATGCTTTACGCTGATCCCAGGGCCAGGGTCCGCACGAATGGCCTCCTCTCAGACGCTTTCCCCTTGGGTCGGGGCACTCGCCAGGGATGTCCGCTATCGCCGGGACTGTTTGCCCTGGCGGTTGAGCCCCTTGCCATTGCCCTGAGGGCTGAGGCCGAGGTCAAGGGCATAGCGGTGGGGGATATAGAGGAGAAGGTGTCCCTCTATGCGGACGACACTCTACTCTACCTGGCGGATGCATCTCAGTCGCTACGGAGAGCACTTGACCTATTTGAGGAATTCGGCCGGTTCTCAGGAATCCGCATAAATTGGGGTAAGTCCGTTCTCTTCCCACTGCACCCCTCGCTTCCCAGAGTAGATACTGGAACCCCCCTCCAGTGGGTAAGCGAATTCACATATCTAGGCATTCGGATTAGTAACACCTCACAGGAATACATAGAGGGGAACGTACGGCCCCTCCTTTCCCACCTCACTGACAAATGCACGGCCTGGCGCACCCTCCCACTAACCCCAGTTGGCAGGGTCAACCTGCTCAAGATGGTGTTCCTCCCTAAGTTCCTATATTTCTTCCGCAACACCCCTTCCCACATTCCCAGAACTTTCTTCAGGCGACTGGAGGGGTGCTGACTTCTTTCATTTGGGCCGGAAGGCCACCCAGAGTTGCGAGACAGATACTGTATCTCCCCCTATTGGCCCTCCCAAATTTTCTGTTGTATTACTGGGCGGCTGTCCTAGTTACGGTGCGCTGGTGGTTCTCCCAGCCCAGACAGAACCCGGCGGTGAGGCTAGAAGCTGCCATACTGGGGTCATATGCTGCGTTGTCTAATCTGGTGTACAGGGGTCCCGGCGCTCCCCATCCTCTGACGGCGTCCATGAAGACGACTGTTAGGGTGTGGCGGGTGGCCAGAGCTATTTACGCTAAACCGAATTGTATCTCTCCACACACCCCACTGTGGGGTAACCCCACCTTGCCTCATCTCTGCGATCTGCCCGATCCCTCACAGTGGGCCAGACACGGGATCACCACCCTTAAACACGTTATAGCAGACGGTAGGGTCAAGCCCTTTCAGGACCTGAGACGACAGTACTCCCTCCCTGGCTCCCTCGAGTTTAAATACTTTCAACTGAGACATGTGATGAAGGCCCAATTCCCGGACGCACTGACCCTGGAACCCGACTCAATTGAGCGACTGCTGACGTCGAGCGTAATGGGGAAGCCCCTTTCCACTCTGTACATGTACCTGACGGTGGCCCATGATGTTAAACTCACCCGGTTAATGGATAAATGGAGGGGGGACATTCCAGCTTTGGGGGAGGAGGAATGGGAGGAATGTGTCTCCACGTACATCCCATCCATGATAGCAGCTAAGGACAGGTTTCTCCAGCTCAAGTTCCTACATAGGGCCTACTTCACCCCTCATAGAATGGCCAACATATACCCGCATCTTGATCCGAACTGTCCTAGATGTGGGGTCGAGGTGGGGACATTCTGGCACATGGTATGGGACTGCCCGAAGCTTCGGCCGTATTGGGCGGGGGTAGCGGGGAGGCTTAGCGACATAGGAGGGACCAGAGTGCCGTTGGACCCCTTGGTGCTCCTTCTGAGTCATTTGGGTGAGGTCGAGGGAGACAGGTACACTAAGCTATGTATTACGTTCTCACTGTTCTATGCTAGGAGGGAGATACTGCTACGGTGGAAGTCGGTAGGACCTCCCACCCTTGGATCCTGGAGAAAGGCGGTGGACTCGGCTTTGCCCCTCTACAAACTCACGTATGAGAGTAGGCAGTGCCCTGCTAAGTACGATAAGGTCTGGTCGGCCTGGGTGGATGCACCGGGATGGGGGGCCGGGGGGGTGGGGGACTAAGATGGATTCCCCCCCCGCCCGGAATGAGGGCCGTTGCCCCCCCCTCTCTCTCGGGGCGCTGCCCACTTCGATCGGCTGCTGGGGTCCTCACACGTCTTGGGGGGTACCTAGGGACTTGGTTCAGGGGCGACGGTCTTTTGCCCGTGGGTGCTCTGAGGAGTACTCCGGGGGTCTGCGCCTGGTGGCTTACGGTTAGGGTGGACTGGGGAGGGAGGGCTATGGACTAGCATTTCGTGGCTTATTATACTTGTAGTATTTTCCCTTTTCTTTTTTGGATTGCCTGTGTTCATGATCTGCAAATGCTGAAATCACTTGTTTCTGACTGTCATTGTGTCTATGCAAATCTGATTGTCGAATAATGCATATCTTGTAATGCTGTTTTGTTAATAAAAAACCTCTTTCTGTTAAAAAAAATAATGGAGTAAGCACATTCATCACGCTGTAACAGACAGAAAAGACAGACAGAATCGTCTTTTACTAACACGGAATCAGCTAAAGCAGCCCAAAGGCGAATAGAACTTCCCCTTTAGAGTGCCGTCGTACGTGTTGTACGTCACCATGCTTTTTTCATCATTTTTTTAAAACGGTGGTGTGTGGGCAACATCGTTTTTAATGATGAAGTTGGAAAAACTTCGTTTTTTGGACATGCTGAAAAACGTGTTTTTTTCATGCTTTCACAGGCTCTGTGTCCTGTGGTGTATGATAAAGAAAACAGGATTTTTAAAACGGCTTACCTGTAAAATCCTTTTCTTGGAGTACACCACGGGACACAGATGGGATGGAATGGGTTATATGGAGGGGAACTGTCTTCAATTGGTTGTGCCAGTGTCCAATCACCGCTGGTGACCCTTAACCCATTATGTAAAGACATAGGCTCTGTTTCCCGTGGTGTACTCCAAGAAAAGGATTTTACAGGTAAGCCGTTTTAAAAATCCTGTTTTTTTGCACCCTCATGAAATTTGTTTCTGATGCTTTGGTGAGACACATTCACACCAGTGGTCTGCTGGAAGTCATTTTGTAGGGCTCTGGCAGTTCTCCTCTTGTTCCTCCTTGCACAAAGGAGCAGATACAGGTCATGCTGATTGGTTAAAGACCTTCTACAGCACTGTCAAGCTCTCCTAGACCAACTGTCTTCTCCTGGAATCTCCTCTGTGCTCTTGAGACTGTGCTGGGAGACACAGAAAACCTTCTAGCAATGACACATATTGATGTACCATCCTGGAGGATTTGGACTGCTTGTGCAATCTCCATAGGGTCCAGGTATCGCCTCATGCTACCAGTAGTGACATTGACCCTAGCCAGATGCAAAACTAATTCGAAACAGTCAAAAAAAAAAATGAGTAGGGGGAAAAAATGTCAGTGGCATCCATTCCTGTTTTGGAGGCCGTCTCATTGTTGCCCATCTATGGGCATCTTGGCTGAAACTGATTACGGTAACAACCTCCCTGCTACTTAACTGGCCAGATCAATATCCCAGGAATTTAATTGACTCGATGCTATACTTTTGGTTTACAAAGTGTTTCTTCCATTTTTTTTTAAGACGTGTATATTGCAACTTTCTATTCCTTAAATGCTTTGGCTGCGTTCATTTTTCTTTTTTTTCCTTTGAGGCTTTTTTTCCCTTTTTATTGCCTACTGATCCTACCAGTAACACATCTTTGCGTCACAGCGCTTACTGCACTACATCTGTGGAGGAGCAGCATTGTCACCCCAGGCTGCTCTCCTGATGTGGACTAAAAGCCTATTACACTGAGGCTGATGGCTGATAACATTATTTAAGATTTTAGTTCAATGCACAGGAATTTAAAAGGACACTAGATGTTTGGCAGAATTGACAGGTATTTTCTCTGCTTACAGAAAATGTACCCAGACTGAAAAAAAGGGAAAATTAATGCAGCCACCACATCTAAGGGCTGGTAAGCTGCAATAAAGTAAAACCTTGGATTTGAGAGTAACTGGGTCTGAGATTTATGCAAAACGAGCAAAAGTTTGTTTTTTTATAAATTTAGACTTGATAAATGAGCGATGTCTTGATATACAAGTAGTGTCATGTCACAACTGAGTATAAAATAGAAGAGAGATGCCTTGAAGTGTGTTCATCAATCCTCCAAAAGGGGATTAGATGCAAAATCCAGCAGAAGCTACAGAGTATAAAAGAGGCACCACCTAACTGTAGACATATGGTTACATTTAATGAAGGTACATTTAGCAACTCACGTGATTGATGATTAAAACGGGCACCTCTAAGTATTTAGTCATCCAGGGTAAAGCTGTCCACATAGACCATCCTCCGCACCGCCATCGACGCCATCCCTTCCAGTCTGCGCTTTAAGCCTTACTTTCAGATTGCTCTGCTGCATGGTAGTCTTTCCTGTTATCATTGCAGAATGACAGCGGTGAGAGCTGGAGGTGCGGAGGATGGTCTATGTGCACAGCTTTACCCCAGATGCCTGCATACTTAAATGTGATGTCTTTTAATGATCAATCATATGAGTTGCTAAATGTTGTACCTTCATTAAATGTAACCATATTGCTATGGCTATGGCGCCCCACTTTTATACTCTGTAGCTCCTTGTGGAATCTGCCAATTGTGGATGGACATTTTATGGTTACTCAACCTATTGCATTCCTTTAATCTTTTTATACGGTTGTGCTCATAAGTTTACATACCCTGGCAGAATTTATGATTTATTTTGCCATTTTTCAGAGAATACAAATTCTGAATGATGAATGCAAATGTTCTTAGTAGATTTTGATAACGTACTGCAATCATCTTGCCATCAATTTTGAACAAATTTCTTTTGCCTTTGTTGCTCACACATCCCCAAAACATCAGAGATCCACCTCCTGTACCTTTCACCATAGGCCTTGTTGACTCCTCTACAAATGTAGCGTTTTATGGTTGTGGCCAAAAAGCTAAATTTTGGTCTCGTTACTCCAAATGACTTTGTGCCAGAAAGTTTGAGGCTTGTCTGTACTGTTTGACGTATTGTAAGCGGGATACTTTGTGTCATTTGCGTAGTAATACTTTCTTCTGGTGACTCAACCATGCAGCCCATCTTTCTTCAAGTGCCTTCTTATTGTGCATCTTAAAACGGCCACACCACATTTTTTCAGAGAGTTCAACTTCCTTTTCCCGCATATACTTTAACAAATCTTTTGCTTTCCCCATGACTCACAATCCATAAACGTCAGTGCAGCACTGGATGAAAGATGCAAGGGTCTGTTAGAAGTCCAGTTTTATATACAAACACTAATTACAAGCAAACCGTTGAGGATGGTTGTCTTTAATAGCCATTCAAACCCTTTTATGTCAACTGATAACTTTGTTATCGGACCAAATTCACCAGGGTGTGTAAACTTTTGATCAGGGCCATTTGGGTAGTTTCTGTTGCCATTATGATTTAAAAAGAGTAAACACAGTTTATTGATAATAAATGGCTTCAGCCAAACACTAACCATGAGTGACAGAAAGTTTTTGTGTTATTCATATTTTCTGAAAAATGTCCAGGAAGTCATAAATTCTGCCAGGGTATGTAAACTTATGAGCACAAGTGTATGGAATATAAACTGATGGACTTATGAATAAATGGCTGTGGAGCGAATCATCTGAGTTTCCGTTGTTTCTTATGGGAAATTTGCTTTGATGTACAAGTGCTTTGGATCACAAGCATGTTTCTAGAACAAATTATGCTCGCAATCCAAGGTTTTACTGTAATACATTTATATGCTTGGGTTTAGATATAAACGCCACCAAGAGTAAAATGTAGTTTCCTTGTGGAATTCTTAAAATAATGCATTACTAAAGCTATTACGAAGTTGCTTCAGACTTTATATCATACTTTTTCTCATAGTTATCTGTGAAACTTTTTTCCCTGCTGTTTTACCAGGATGTCTCTTTGGATATCTCACAAGATGTAGACACACTTTCTGAAACACTCACCTTTACTGTCCCTGAAAAGTCTAAATCTGTGAAGAGCCCAAGGTAAGTCTTGACCTCTCTCTCTCTCTCTCTCTCTCCATTTTCAAAGTTATGCATTACCTGAGGGAATATAAATGTATAATCTTCATCAAAGGTCAAAGGTGTTTTATTAAATTGTGCCATTCATCTGCTTCCAGCTTGACACCTCAAAGCAAAAGAAGTGTTTCTGTAAAAGAGAAACCCCCCAACAAAGTACTCTCAGAGAGAGCTCAAAGTACAGAGAGTGAGAGAGGGACAGAAATGGGGCAGAGCATACAGGTATGTTTGTAACTATCTTCACTTATTAAGTTGAAGTATTTAATAAACCTTTATGTGTATATTTAACAAAGAAGACCTTTTATGAAAATGAAAGGTTTCACAATTTGTCAGTGTGCCTCACTGTTGCCTTCTTGAAAAATTGGGTGCTTGGAGTCCTGTATAAATACACTCAAGCTTTGGGTGTGTACTTTCCTGGAAGGCAGCAGTGAAGCATTGGGATGTTGCCTGCACCTTCGACAACTGTCAGAAGCCTTGGTTAAGGAAATTATTTTGGGTAATTATTATTACAGGACATAGCACTTGTGTTGATAAACCATGAGTTATATGCAGACTATGTTCAGGTAATTGGACACTGGCAATATCCTTGCTTGGGTTGCCCCTAGTATGCACCCATATAACCCTACCCACTTTGTGAGTGCCCAGTGTTTTGTTAGTGTCCTTTTTGTGATGGACCTGTTCTCTTCTGGAGAAGTATTGTCTTAATTGTACAGGACAAAGGCAGAGTATGCATATACCGTGGGTTATAGGTCTGTACCTTCAGGTGATTAGACACGGACAAATCTTTAGAGGGCTGCTCCTCTATAACTCTACCCCATTCTGTGAGCCCTCAGTTTTGTGCTAGTATCTGTGATGGACCTTTTCTCTTTCAGAGAGAATCACCCTTGGCTTACCTAGATTTTATTTTTTATTTTGTCTTCTGATCTTTCAATCAACCCCTCACTGTTTTCTACTGCCAACATAGAAGCAGTGTATCCATATTGACGTGGATGACTAGGTGTTGCATCACACAACTGGTTGCACACTTTACCGCCAGATCTGCCTAGAGCTTTTAGAAGGCATTAAGGTGCTTCCTCCCACCCATTTGCTTTAAGGATTTATTACAGGACGAGCTGCATCGGTGGTTAATTCATACTCTTTAGACATACTTGAACTGACGGATATTTGGCAGGAAGTTCTCTCTCCAGGTTCCCACTGTCTTCTCCCCCGACAAGGTAATCCAGACTAACTTGTTATATAGATCCTACCCCCATGCTTGCTATACAGATTAGGTAGATTGCCTTCTGCAGTGTGCACTCGATGCGGCCCCAACAAGCATCTCAGGGGGTTGCAAATATTAGGTATCTGAGCTACAAATGTGATAAAGCCTGTTGGTCTCCGACCAAAACTTTCTAATCGAAGTACACTCCCACATTAAAGAAGGTACTATCAGCCATGCCGCATCGAGTGCACACTGCAGAAGGCAATCTACCTAATCTGTATAGCAAGAATGGGGGTAGGACCTATATAACAATTTAGTCTGGATTACCTTGGTTGAGAAGACAGCAGGAACCTGGAGAGAGAACTTCCTGCCAAATATCCATCAGTTCAGGTATGTATGGCCGTGTTGCTAAGCCTATTTGTTGTGAATTGTAGGAGAGTCCTGTAATAAGTAGAAACAAGCTTGGAATGAGAAGGATCAGTCAATAGTCGTTCTAGTGGAGACATCTGAACCACCATGTTACGGAGATCGAACTGCATTGCAGTGGTGTGTTGATTCTGCAAGTATAAGAAATAGGCCGTGTGTGGGAGGTTATAAACTCTGCGGAGTTCAGCGAAAGGGTGGAACATGTCTGAAAATAGATGCATAATCGTTTTTTCCTCCCCTATTGAACCAGAATCCCCCATCAGTTCTATGGAAAAATTCACGTAGATTTGGGTTCCCCCATAGTGGTGTGTTCGGTGAATATGTATTAAGCGCGGTGGACGGTAGCATCCTAGAGAGCCTAAAAATCTGTAGGGTGATCGCTAGGATGCTAGTACCCTCCTTCCCCCATAGGGACATACTGTGTATCAGGTTCTGGAGAGACTCATAGGAGGCAAGGATTGCTGCCTCCAGAGCAGTGGCCACATTGTTGGCTTCAGGGTAGAACCACCAATGCGCATGTTCCAATTGTGAAGCAATTTAATAGGTCTGTAAGCACGGTAAAGCAAGACCTCCCTCCACAACCGGTAGCAGAGTATTTCTAGCAATCCGAACTATCCCTCCCCTCCAAATAAAAGTGGTGAGGATTGAGTCTATCTCCTTAAATTTGGCCTTGGTGACATAGTATGGTGAGTTACTTAGAATATGTAAGAAGAGCGGCAGGAAAATCATTTAAAAAATAGTTATCCTACCTACAGTGGGTGACCGCGATATTGTGTCAATGTTTTTCCCTTTCTCAGCGAGATTGACCACCTACGAGCCCCATCGCGGGAGCCAGCGCCGAGCCGGCTTGCCGCGATGGGGAAAAAGCCGTCATAGAGGCGACGGGGATCAGACTTGGATTCCCGCCAATTCTAGCCGCGGCGTTTGGTATGATTCATGAGGGGGAACTCCACGCCAAATTTTAAATAAAAAAAAAAACGGCATGGGTTCCCCCCCATGGGGCAAACCAGGCCTTTGGGTCTGGTATGGGTTGTAAGGAGACCCCCCCCCTACGCCAAAAAAACGGCGTGGGGGTCCCCCCACAATCCATACCAGACCCGTATCCAAAGCACACCGCCCAGGCCGCATGCCCACAACATGGGGGGGTTGGGTGCTCTGGGGCAGGGGGGTGCCCGGCGCCCCCCCACCCCAGAGCACCCTGTCCCCATGTTGATAAGGACAGGGCCTCTTCCCGACAACCCTGGCCGTTGGTTGTCGGGGTCTGCGGGCGGGGCGCTTATCGGAATCTGGGAGCCCGCTTTAATAAGGGGGCCCCCAGATACCGGCCCCCCACCCTAGGTGAATGAATATGGGGTACATCGTACCCCTACCCATTCACCTGGCGGAAAAAAGTGAAAATGTAAAAAAACACACTACACAGGGTTTTTAAAGTAATTTATTAGTCAGCTCCGGGGGCCTCCCCTCTCTTCTTTAGCTCTTTTACAAAGGGGGGCCTTCTCCTTTGACGTCTTCGATGGCGGGGGGGGTGGGGTGTGGCGGTCTTCACCGGCGTCTGGTTCTCTTTTGCTCTCCGGGGGGGTCTTCTTCCATCTTCTCCGCTGTCGTCTCGGCGCTCCCCGGTTCTTCTCCCGCTCGCTCTCCGGTGCCTTCTTCTTCAGGGCTGACCGCCGCTATCTCTGTATTAGCTCAATTACTAGCGGCGGCGCAGCCCGCTCTTCTTTGCCGTCTTCTGGCTTCTTCTCTTTTTCAGATGTTGACGCAACGCTTCTTCCCGCTGTAATGCCGGGTCCGCGGTTCGCACCGATTTATATAGGCCTCTTATGATGTCACAGTCCCATCATGCTCCGGTACCTACCCACGTTGTAATAGTGGTAATGACCGTGTTCAATTGCCGGGCGAGCACCTTGGCCAGAATCTTAACATCTGTGTTGATGAGTGAAATCGGCCTATACGACTCGCAAAATAGGTGATCTTTATGGGGTTTAGAAATGACACTCGGCGCCTCAGACAATAGAGGTCAGTAGCTGTCCTGTCCTCAGAGTAAAATTGTATACCTTAAAGTTGTAAAGAAAAAAAAAATGCTTTGCCTAAAATTAATGTCTGCAAGGTAGACAGAATAGTGTAATGATTCTGTTAAAAAACCTGAGTAAATACCTATTAAATTCCTTCATCTATATCACCTCCGGCATTCTAGTTTCTGTTCTCTCATTCACTTCCTGGTTTGCATTGTTCGTTCATGTAAGAACTACATTTCCCAGTATGGATTGCGGCACGCCCAGTAATTCACACCTCCTTGAGGTCTCTAACACGTAGTGAGCGTCCTGCAGCACAGATGTTGTTCCCAGGAGGGGGTGAGCACATTACTGACCACCGCAGTAAACCCTCCCGTCACGGTGGTCCGTAAAATCAGACAAGCAGGAAGTGAACAGAACAGAGAAGAAATGGAGCAACTGCTGAGCAAAAACGAACAATGAGGAAGTGAAAAGAGGAATGTCTGCAGGTAAAGGATGCTTATTATGAAAAAAAAATGTTTCCTTTACAACCCCTTTAAGCAGGTGAGGGATTAATAAGTCTGAAATGCATGTACCATTCTATGGGAAATCCACAGCTTCTTTTGGGTACGCTCCAAGAGTACCAAGTCTAAGTCACTGGCTTTATGCCACCAGACCGTGTGTTTCAGAAGTAGGAGACGCTGAATAAGCCGCTTCCGCATCCCTAAGATCTCCCTCGGCATCCACCAATCTGGACTGATACACCTTGCGGGCCTGCTCTATCGCAGCAGCAAATGAGCCACGTGTGGTGGCCCTAAATGCGCCCCATACAATCGGGGTGGAGGCACTCTGTTGTCAATCCAGTACAACTTAATTTCAGCTGTACTTTAATCGACAACAGCCTGGTTAGCCAACCATAATGGGCTCAGACGCCAGACCCTGTAGGAGGAGGGGGTGCCCAGAGCGAGATCCACCATCAAGGGAGAATGGTCAGACACTGCCCTAGGAAGGTACTTGACCCCAGTTATCGGTGCGAGCAAATCGGATGAAACCAAACATAAATCAATGTGAGACCATGTACCATGCGACTCGGACTGGCAGGAATATTCCCTCTTATCCACATGCTTCCATCTCTAGGCTTCCACTAGGTCAAATTGGGTGAGAAAGGAACCAAGGGGTGTTGGGATCTGCAGTTCCATACTACCCCTATTAGTGGAGTTATCAAGTACCGTATTGTAATCACCAGCTATCAAAGGGGGACCACTCAAAGAATTGTTTCGTTAATGGTGGCGGTATGTAGAAGCTAGTCGCCATGTATGGTTTACCAAGGAGCTCAAGTACAACACTTGCATAACAGCCATTTGGATCTAGTTTGATATGTTTGATGGTGATGGGCGCAGACTTGGCAATGAGGATAGACGTGCCCCTGGTGTATGTGGAATGACCCTGACCCTGTTGTTTTGTAGTTTCCAGACCCTCCAGGAGCACCGACATGTTTTTTGTTTTTTTAGGTCTGGTAACTTTGGTTGGTGGACCCCCCTTCTCTGGTATCATCCTGGACTAGTTGTGGCCAAGTCCTGGGTGATAGTCCTGTACTTTATACCAGAAGGGTTCCCTATTTCTGAGGTTACTTGCCTACCTGATGGTGTGAGTGGTGGCAACTCCCTTTTGTTTGTTTGTTTTTTCCCCAGCTCTGGCTTTGTGGAACTGAGTCCTCCTCATGCTTCGCCGAGGTGTACCAAGATGGCGTCAGAAGACTTCCGGTGACGCGGCAAAATGGTGCCGGAACCGGAAGTCACGAACGCACTTTCAGGCGCTTGTTCGTTTGCTTAAAGGAAGCACGGCGTGATACACTGAGGACATGCTGCCTGGGAAACAGTCTACTGAACGCCTGACAGGCGCATTTAGCAGGACAACAGCAGCCTATCTCTCTGGCTGATCTCCGCTTGCCTGATGGAGCTTGAAGACAGGTCTGGGGATGAACCAGCGGCAGATTCCGTTTCCCATACTGCAGCCAAGGTAAGCCCTTGTCTGTGGATAGCTTCTACAGCAGGAGACTTTTTTTGTATGGACCTTTCTTTGTTTATGGTGGTTCTTTCTGCTTTTTCCTAGGCCAAACTGGTGAAGAAATGTGGGAACTGTAGGGAGTTCAAAGACTTCCTTTTTTAAAGAGTTAGGCCCGGATTCACAAAGCACTTGCGCCGACGTATCTCGAGATGCACCACGTAAGTGTAAGTATGCACCGTCGTATCTATGCGCCGTGCCCATAAACTGAAATACGCCTGAAAATAGGCTTCATCCGACCGACGTAACTTTCCTACGCCGGCGTATCGTGGGCGCATTTGCCGCTCCCATTGATTTTCTATGCACATATGCAAATGAGGAAGATACGCCGATTCACGAACGTACTTGCGTTCGGCGCATAATATACGCGGTTTGTGTAAGTCGTACGTCCGGCGTAAAGTTATTCCCCATATAGGAGGCGCAACCCATGCAAAGGTATGGACCAGGGAACACAAGCCGTTGTATCTTTTGTCGTTTACGTTGTACGTGAATATGTCTAGGCGTAGGTTACGTTCACGTCGTAGGCAGTGATCTGGCGTATCTTAGGGAGTAGTTCCGACGTGATTCTGCGCATGCACACTGGGATGCGGCCACAGGACGGCGCATGCGCCGTTCATTTTAAGTACTTCTATGGCGCTTGCCCCATCATTTGCATGGGGTCACGCCTCATTTGCATGGCTCACGCCCACTTCCACCTACGCTGGCTTACTAAGAGGAAACCAGCGTATCTTTAAGAGCGAGTGGGAGCAAGTGCTTTGTGAATCCAGTGCTTGCCTCTGTGCGCTGCGTTGCCGTAGCGTATATTGGATATTAGATACGCTACGGCTGCATAAATATGCGCCAATTTATGTGAATCCGGGCCTTCTATGAAGGAGGTAGTGGCCTCCTTTCGGTCCCTTAATGACAGGGTAGCTGGACTAGGGCTTTCCTCCTCTAGATCCATAGCTCAAGAGCCTTCAACCTCGGCTAGATCCCTTCCTCTGTTGGTGTCCGAGACCATTAGTTCACGCAATGCTTCTGATCTAGAAGGTGATAATCCGGGTTCTTTATCTGATGAGGAATCTGCATCAGAGGAAGATAAGGGTAGCCCTTTGTATCTTTTCCCAGTTGAAGATATTGACAAACTATTAAAGCCAATATATACCTCGGAGCAGATTGAGATGCCACTGCAAGCCCAATCTGTACAGGATAGAATGTATAGGGGTCTACAGGGGCGGAAGTCGAGAACTTTTCCGGTGCACCAGTCATCTATGGACATGATTCTTTCTGAGTGGAAATAGCCTAAAAAAAGTTTGTTCCGGTCTAGAGGGCACAACAGAAGGTTTCCTTTTCAATCTGAGTTTGAGGAGGTTTTCTTTAAGTGTATTAGATTAGATGCCCCTATGTCACAGGTGTCCAAGAGGTCAGATCTTTCCTTTGAGGACTCTGGGGTCCTTAAGGATCAAATAGACAGAAAGGCGTTGTTACATAAGGCCTGGGATGCTTCAGCTTTTTCTTTGGGTCCAGCAGTAGCATCCACCTGTGTGGTTAGGAATTTAGACATATGGGTTCAGCGTCTGGATGATCTTCTTTCATCCGACACCCCCAAAGAAGAGATTAGGGAATCTCTTCCACTCATTGCTAGATCAGTGACCTTTTTAGCTGATGCAGCGGCAGATTCCATAAAAGATGTAGCCAGGTCTTCTGCTCTCATTAATTCAGCTAGGCGTGCTATCTGGCTTAACTCTTGGGAGGGTGACCTTGCCTCCAAGAATAAGCTCTGCGGCGTACCCTTTGAAGGCAACTCTTATTCGGTTCGTCCTTAGTGGAGGTCCTACCTCATTCCTCAGAGAAGAGTAAACGTTCCTCTTTTCCCAAAGGGATAAACCCCAGAATAAGGGTCTTTTTCGCGGCTTCCAAAACCAGGTTCATTTTGAAACCAACAGGCAAATACAAAGTGGTCTTTTAACAAAAGTCCACCCCCCTCCAGAGATTTTTTTTCTTACCCATCTGCTGAGAGACGGAAAGCCATGATGAATCTATTTTCTGTGTGGAAAACAGAGGGAGTTATTTCTCCTGTTCCAGAGATTCAAAAATTCCGGGGATTTTATTCCCATGTCTTTCTGGTCAAGAAAGCTTCCGGCAGCTTTCGCATGGTCATCAATTTAAGCGTCCTGAACAAATTTATAGTTTACAGACATTTCCGGATGGAAAATATTTATTCTGTAAGAAATCTGTTATTGCCAGGGTTCTTCATGATAACCCTGGATCTCCAGGATGCTAATATTCATGTACCAATCTGCCAGAGTCACAGAAAGTTCCTCAGATTTGCGATTCTCATGGAAAACGGGCCAAGTCATTGGCAGTTCAATGCCCTTCCTTTTTCCTTTTGGTCTCTCGGCAGCACCCAGAATATTTACAAAAATCATGGCCAAAGTCATGGCCTTTTTTCGGATACAGAGTGTATCGATCGTCCCATATCTATGCGATTTTTTGATCTTTGCTCGTTGAGTCCCTTGTTCAGGATCTGCAGTTGGTTTTACGGATCTTTTAGAAATTGGGGTGGAAAATCAACCAGCGGAAGTCTTGCCTGGTGCCCTCCCAGAGCATACTTTTCCTAGGTTATCTTATAGACTCTGTTGTCCAAAAGATTTTTCTTCCCGAAGATTACATTTAGAAAATTCTTCTCGCCGTGCAGGCCTTCAAGCTGCTCCTGCAGACCTCCCTTTGGCGGATCATGCAGTTATTAGGATTGATGACTGCAGCCATCCCAGGGGTGCCTTGGGCCCAATTACACTCCAGACTCCTTCAGGTGTTTATTTTACTCCATTGGGATCGCAGGAAGGATTCTCTATGTAACGGAATGACCCGTGACAACCAGAGACTTTTGAAGGATGTGGGGTACTCCTGTGCCAGCGTCACTAATGATCTTGGGTCTAGGGCCATCCTGTGCCCCTTTTGGGCATAGGATGACTGGGAAATAATCATTCTAAATTACATGAGATGGGACATAACTGATAATTCATGTTGCAGGATATCTTGAGATATTACAGTTTGATTTCATGCTGACCAACAACCGGTCAATAAGAGTGTCTACTTCAATGCTTAACCTAGGCTGTTGAGATGCTAACTAAGTACGTCTGCTCCTAAGACCTTTCATTGTGTGAAGATGCTATTGATGATAGATATGTGTTGTGAGTTAGCAGTCTAAAGGTCAGACGTCTGACTTAAAGCGGCGGTTCGGCCACAATTTTAAAAATAAAAACTTTTTAAATATGAAAACCCCTGTAATACACAAGCTTAATGTATTCTACTACAGTTAGTCTGTAAACTAAGGTCCGTTTTGTTAGGTTGTTACAGCATTTAGACAGTTTATAAAACAGAAATTGACTGGGCCATCTTAAGTGTGGGCATCATGAAGCCAGACTGTATGACTTCCTGGATTTCAGCCTCGCACATGCTCAGTGCTGTACAAGCAGTGTAATGGTTTCAGATCAGGTTTCAATAGCAACGGGAGTGTCAGAGGAAGTTACCGCCCCTTATCTATGCAAACCTCTCCTCCCCTCCTCCTTCCAGGAACCAGTAAATATACAAAATAATTTGTTCCTGTGCAGATATATCTACATAACAAGATGATGTATTACAATGTATCCATCTTGACCTCTGTTTAATCTTCAACTGCCATAACGCCGCACATGTGATCTGTTTATGACAGTTTGAGAGCACAATAAATGTGACAGTTGGCATTCCCATCATGCCGGGAAAAAAATGTTTTTAGAAACTGTTAAATCTATGGGTTTCCTTCCACTTTAAACCGGTTCTTTTTATAAATAGCACACATGCACTAGGATTCAGCGTTGTATCTGACAGAGGGGGAATATAAAGATCACATAGAGGCTTTACCAATCACTTTAGAATCTCCTTCTGTTCTAAAATTCAATGAAAAGGAATCATTTTGGTGTGAAGGTTCCTTCGATCGAAGAGTGTTGGTGACTTCTAGAGAGTACATTTTGTATCCATTACTATCCATAGTACTTAACAATCTCAGTGTCTGTATCCCGGTGATATACATTGGCTTTACAGCCGTATCCGAAACATCCAACAATGGCTCTGAAACAGCCACGTACAAACGCCCGGGTCTTCTTAATTTTGGAGGGCTTTTTGGGGGTATCTGCAGGCTGGTCACTAATACCTCCTTCCATAGCTGCCCCTCATTTGCTGGCTTTCCCTTTGGTGTTTTTCAGAGAAAAAAGCTTTTTACATTTAAATTGTCATTATTAAGAAAAAAATAAACATTTTTTAAATGTACAAGAATAGAAATCGCAATGAAATCGAATCACAATGAAATCGAATCAAATCGCAAGAAAAATCTCAGGAGAGATTAGAAACACGTCTTCACTGGTCAGTCAACACTTGGCTTCTGCTTCTTCTGCCGCCTTCCCTCTCTGCACCGGCTTATATTGGCTGAGCCGATGACATCACATGCCATGTGACTTGTTGTTTTTAAAATCTCATGACAAAAAAAATAACTGCCAATTTCTCTTCCGTTCATGGACGGACACATCTGCAATTGACCTTAGGGTATCATCCTCCCTTTTAGGAGATTGACTAGGCAGAAAAACAGCATGTTAAGTGTTAAAACACTCCACACAGTACAGTACCTCCCAGGGGGCAAATCCCCCCAGGTACATCCCTCTCTCTGCATCATGTAGCCTCAATTTTTTTCTGCCTAGCGAAAGGAGCTGACATGGCTCCTCTGGGCCCATATGCTCTGGAGATTTTTTTTGCGATTTTCTCGCTTTTCTTTTCTTTTTTTCCTGCATTTTAGGATCCTGGGATCTACAATCAACTGCCGACTGGGTGACAGGCTGGATCCTCGATCCTTGTAGTCCCCCCATGTTTGGCCATTGAGCGTGTGCCGGCCTTTAGCTACGCGCTGGGGCGTCAACGACATGCCCCGTTGCTCCAGGGATGGCCGGTGAGCTATACGCTCCAGGGCACAAATATGACCGGACTCTATGTCCGTGTCACAGTGTGCCGGGCGGACAGCCATGCCGTAACTGCACGGACGTTGGTTCTGTCTGGGATGCCTCCAGCCGGTGGTCGCAGGATGGGTAAGTAGCAGTCCCCTTGCCTTGGCATGGTGGTTCGGCTGGTGCATTACTGGGGAGGTCGATCGGGGGTCCGCCCTACTTTCCTCTCTCCCTTCCTCTCTCCCTTCCTCTCACTCCTTCCCCGCATTCTGGGTGGTCGGCCGTGAGGTGGGGGGTCTGCCTGGGGGGCTCCGTCCCGTGGCTGGGGGCTGCGGCTGCTTCGGGGGTGCTGGGTGATCTTTATTGATGCCGTGTGTGCGGGGTGGGGGCCTGCCCGGGGGTCCTGGATGTTTTTCTGTTTTTACTGTGCTTTACTGTGTTTTTACTGTTTTTTTTATGCACTGTGCACAGCCGCCATTTTGCCGGTGTCGGGCGCCTTTATTGACGATCGGCGGACATTTTCTTGTAGCCCGCATGCTGTTTTTGCATGTCGGCGGCCATTTTGGAAGGGATTTTTGCCTCAAGTGGCCAGAATAACGGCGAGAACGGCTCCAGCACACTTCCTAAGGGATGGCACAGCACGGACAGCGCTCTGGGCAGTCACAGCAGTAGTACAGCCTGGTCGGGTGGGGAGTCCTCTGGGGGGTCCCCTGCTCTCTCCTGCGGCCGGGAGGGTGGCCTGTGGGTCTTGCCTTGCAGTACAAGGGTGGCATTAGAGTGGGTCAGCACGGCAACCGAACTGGAGGCTTTCCCCCCCTAGACATGCCGGAGTTAACCCTTAGTGCCCCTGTTCCTGCGGCCTCCGTGGATGCTATGACGGCAGTTTGTTGCCAGGATTGAAGCGTCGCGTGGCCATCCCCGCCTTCTTCTGGGGATGTCTCTGACACGGAATCAGGCCCTGCTACTGCGTCCGGCCCTGGTTCCGTAATGTCAGAGGACGCAGGCCTAGTCCACACGGACAGTGAGGATGACTCTGCATCAGGGTCAGCACATGATAGGGCGCTTGTTGGAGCTCTTATCACTGCGGTGCGGGATACTCAAAAATTTGAGGATTCGGCGCAGTCATCAGAGATGTCTGTCCCTTTTGGGTTCCGCAAGCCGGCCCGCATCTCAAGTGTTTCCTTGTGTTCCTTATCTGGAAATTTTTTTGTACAAGGAATGGGATCGGCCGCAGAAAGTTTTTTTTTCTGTTCCAAAATGCTTTGCGGTCCATTATCCATTTGAGGAGGACTTCCTAAAGAAGTGGACCTCTCCTCCGCCAGTGGACCTCCCCTGTGTCCTGGCTGAACAAGGCTACCACGTTACCTGTGGAAGGGGCTCCCGCTTTTAAGGACCCCACAGATAGGAGAGCTGAGGCTGTGGCCCACTCCATGTTCACAGTGGTGGGGTCGGTGGTGAGACCGGTCTTGTCTGGGGCTCTAGTGTCAGACGCTTACCGAACAGGTAAAGTTGTTGCTGCAGGAGCTGGAGGCGCATAATGCCTCTGAGGACTGTGTGGCGCTGGCCGACTAGTTGGTGCAGGGCCCAAAATTTGTCAGTCAGCTCTGAATACGCTTCCCTTGCTCTCCAGGGCCTCCACCTACGCGGTAGTGTTACGCCGCCTTGTGTGGCTGAAGTGTTGATCTGCGGACCAGTCTTCTAAAAAGGCCTTGGTGGACTTACCCTTTAAGGGTGAACGGCTTTTTGGGGCGTCTCTGGATGACATCATAAACGATGCCACGGGAGGTAAGAGTACTAGGCTCCCACAATCGGGAAAAGGTAAGGAGCTTCGCCGTAAGCAGGGGCCCTCCTTTTCCGCCCCAAGCGGTTTTTTTTCTGTCTGGCCGGTGCGGCAGGTAAACGTTTCCAGGGCGCTAAGGCGCCCGCTGAAGGGCAGAAGCGTCCCTGGTTCCGCAAGCCCAACAAGCCTGCGGATAAGCCTGCTTCTGCATGAAGGTCTGCCCCCGCCCGTCTCTCGGGTGGGGGGGCGGCTTCGCGGCTCTGTGGAGGTCTTTTCTTTCCGACCGGTGGGTTTGCAAAGTAGTTTCCTCAGGGTACAAGATAGTTTCTCTCTCTCTTGTCCGCCAAACAGATTTTTTCCTTCCAACCTCCAGCTTCCTCCGGAACGTCGGGAGGCCCTGTCAGGGGCTGTTCAGGATCTGCTGGTCAGGGGAGTGATTGTGCCGGTTCCTTTACTGGAATGGTTTCAGGGGTTTTACTCCAATCTGTTTCTAGTCCCCAAGAAGGAAGGGGTCCGTCCAATCCTGGACCTCAAGGCCCTCTGTTTTGTCAAGGTGCAAAAGTTCAGGATGGAGTCGGTTCGATCTGTAGTGGCGGCACTCCATCAGGGGGATTTTCTAGCGTCCTTGGATATCAAGGATGCGTACTTGCATATCCCCATATGCGCAAAGCACCAGAGACTTCTGCGCTTTGCGGTCGGAGAGGACCACTTTCAATTTGTGGCCCTCCCTTTCTGCCTGGCCTCGGCACCACGGGTTTTCACCAAGGTGCTCGCTCTGATTCTGGCCCTGCTGAGGCAGCGTGGGATCGCTATTGTAGGATACCTAGGCGACCTTCTCCTGCGAGCTTCTTCAAGCTCAGTGTTAGAGGTGGATGTGTCTATCACCTGCCAGACCCTCCGGGAATTCGGTTGGCTGCTAAATATCCAGAAAGACAGTGTTGGTACCGTCTCGGCGTCTGGAATACCTGGGGTTGGTCTTGGATTCCTCGGAGGCGAGAGTTTTTCTTCCCACGGAGAAACTACAGACACTGCAATCGGCGGTGCAGCGGTTGGCGACTTAGAAGTGGTCGTCGCTTCGCTTTTGCATGCGAGTTCTGGGTCTGATGGTGGCCTCCTTCGAGGCGGTTCCGTATGCTCAATTCCACATTCGTGTGTTACAGAGAGAAATTCTGTCGCGTTGGGACAAGCTCCCTTCGTCTCTGGATTACTAGGTCCGGGTGAGTCGCCTGGTCAGGTCCTCCCTAGTGTGGTGGCTGACATCTCCGGTACTTCGGGTCGCGAAATCGTGTCAGCCCAGGGGCGCTGGACTCGGGAGCAGTCCCGCCTGCCGATCAATGTCCTGGAACTCCGGGCGATCAGGCTGTGCCTCTCCAAGTGGTCTCTGGGTCTGCAGGACCAACCGGTCAGGATCCAGTCCGACAACGCCACGGCTGTTGCGTATGTCAATCATCAAGGGGCACACGGAGCTCGGCTGCAGCGGCGGAAGTCGCGCACATCCTCCGGTGGGCCGAAAAGTACGTTCCGGCTCTGTCGGCCGTGTACATTCCGAGGGTACAGAACTGGCAGGCGGACTACTTAAGTCGCCAAACGCTAGACCAAGGAGAATGGTCGCTACACCCGGATGTGTTTCAGAGTCTGTGTCTGAAATGGTGCACTCCAGACGTGGATCTTCTGGCGTCCCATCTCAATCGGAAGGTGTCACGGTTCGTGACCAGGTCAAGAGACCCATGGGCGGACGCGTCAGACACGCTGGTAGCGCCATGGGGTCACTATCGCCTAATCTATGCTTTCCCTCCTCTAAAGCTTCTTCCTCACCTGCTGCACAGAGTGGAAGCTGAGGGGATACCAACAATCCTGATCGCTCCGGATTGGCCGTGCCGTCCCTGGTACACGGGTCTGGTGGCAGATGTTCCTTGGCGCCTGCCTCTGCGAGAGGATCTTCTGTCGCATGGTCCTATCTTTCATCCTGCTTTACAGTCATTGGCTTTGACGGCGTGGCTATTGAAAGCCAGGTGCTGAAGGATCGAGGCCTGTCTGACTCTGTGATCTCTACCATGCTCCGGGCGCGGAAGTCTGTTTCACGGAAGATTTACCATCGTACGTGGAAGGCTTACATCTCTGTGTGAGGAGATGAATTGGCACTCCCGTACATACGTGATGTCCTGGATTCTGCTGTTCTTGCAGCGTGGAGTGGATCAGGCTCTCGTCTTAAGTACGGTTAAGGGTCAGATTTCAGCCTTGGCTGTTTACTTTCAGTGACCCTTGGGGGCGCACTCTCTGGTGCGTACGCTTTTGCAGGGGGTTCGACATGTGGCCCCTCCTGTGCGTCCTCCACTGCCTCCATGGGACTTAAATTTAGTTCTCTCGGTGCTTCAAGAGTCTCCGTTTGAGGACATTCGGAAAATCACTTTATTGACTCTTTCCCAGAAGGTGGTTTTTCTGGTGGCAATTACTTCGGTCAGACAGGTTTCTGAACTAACGGCCTTGTCTTGCAAGGCTCCTTACTTGGTCATCCACAGGGATAAGGTGGTGCTGCGGCCCCAGCCATCATTCCTTCCTAAGGTTGTTTCGGCTTTTCACATTAATGAGGACATTGTTCTTCCATCCTTATGTCCTCGGCCGACGAACCCGAAGGAGGCCACGTTGCATTCCTTGGACGTGGTTCGAGCCCTACGGGTGTACCTGTCTGCTACGGCTCCGTTTCGGAGGTGGGATTCACTGTTCGTGTTGGTGACTGGTCCTAAGAAGGGTCTGGCGGTCTCGTGGGCCACCATTTCTAGGTGGATCAGACATTGCTTCAGGTCTGTGCCCCCTTCCCGGTTACGGTGCATTCGACCAGGGCGATTGGTGCCTCTTGGGCTTTCCGCCATCAAGCGTCTGTTTTACAGGTGTGTGTAAGGCAGCGACCTGGTCATCAGTCCACACCTTCTTAAAGTTTTAGAAGGTGGATGTGAGTGCATCTTCGGATGCCTCCTTTGTCCGCAAGGTTTTACAGGCGGCTGTTTAAGGTTGAAGTTCCTCCGTTGAGGAAATCTGGTTTGTTTGGGGTGAAGTTGGTTTGCTGTGTTTTCCCACCCCTCGATTTTTTTACACTGCTTGGGGACATCCCTAAGGTCAATTGCTGCTGTGTCCGTCCATGAACGGAAAAGAAAATAGGATTTTTGTACTCGCCGTAAAATCCATTTCTCTGAGTTCATGGACGGACACAGCACCCACCCCTCCTCTGTTTGTACTGCTTGTTTACGAACTGAGGCTGCATGATGCAGAGAGAGGGATGCACCCAGGGGATCCGCCCCCTGGGAGGTACTGTACTGTGTGGAGTGTTTTAACACTTAACATGCTGTTTTTCTGCCTAGTCAATCTCCTAAAAGGGAGGATAATACCCTAAGGTCAATTGCTGCTGTGTCCGTCCATGAACTCAGAGAAATGGATTTTACTGTGAGTACAAAAATCCTATTTTTTCTTAAAGGAGCCACGTCCTTATTTTTGAACTTTGTGGAATTCAGCTTGTAGGATCAGTATATGAATCTAATAGGGACATGGCTCCTTTAAGAAAATGTTGTTGTGAATGGGATTTAACCCTTTCAGTCCCATGGCTGAAATAAAGATCTCTATTCTTGTAACATCTTTTATTTTATCTTTTTAACCCCTTCACTGCAAAATCATATATATTTTTTTATTAATTGTTCTTTAACTGCCAAACCATTAGTTATTTTTTTGTCCCCCCCCCATTTGTTACATTATAAATAAAGGAAATCCTGTTTATTTTTAGTGTTGAATAGAGTGGAGAGGGATTATTAGAACCTGTCGGGCTTTTTCCTTTAAAAAAAATTGTCCGTTACTTTTTTTATTTATTTCATGAGTTGTTTTTGAAATCTCTTGATGACTCAAAAATAACAGACAATTTTCTTAACCACTTGCTTACTGGGCACTTGAACCCCCCTCCTGTTCAAACCAATTTTCAGCTTTCTCACTCTTTGAATGACAATTGCGCGGTCATACAACGATGTACCCAAATTAAATTTTTATAATTGTTTTTTTTCCCACAAATAAATCTTTCTTTTGGTGGCATTTTATCACATCTGGAGTTTTAATTTTTTGCTAAAAATAAAGACCGATTTAAAAAAATAAAATAAATACAAAACTGTTTTATATTTAGTGGGACTGCTTCACCATTTTGATGGCAGTTTTTAATGGGGCAATATGATGGGGCAGTTTTTGATGGGGCAGGTTTGGTGGTAGTTTGGTAGTAATATGATGGGAGAAATTTGATGGGGCAGTTTTGATGGTAGAAATTTTATGGGGCAGCTCCTGCAAAAGGTAATTACTTTTAAAAAGATGCTAATTAGTGGGAATTCTGATTCTTTCTTCAACTTTTTCTTACGGATTTAAGCTATTCATCCAGTTGGCTTTAGCAATTCAGCATTCCCACGCATTTTCTAGTTAGCTTTGTTGACCTTTTCTGGACCCTTTCAGCTCCAGCCCATCCCTTCTGAGGACAGGTGTCTAACTGGACAGAATACTCCAGGTGCAGCCAGGGTCTTGTAGAGTGGGAGAATTATGATTTTATCTCTGGAATGAATCCCCTTTTTAATGCATGCCAATATTCTGTTGGCTTGTAGCAGCCTGGCATTGCATGCCATTGCTGAGCCTGTCATCTACTAAGACCCCCAGGTCCTTTTCCATCTGTGATTCCCTCAGAGGTTCTCCCCCTAGCAAGTAGATTGCATTCATATTTTTGGCACCCAAATGCATTATTACATTTTTCAACATTAAACCACATTTGCCATGTAGTTGCCCACCCCAATAATTTGTTTAGATCTTCTTGCAAGGTTTCCACATCCTGCGTAGAAGTTATTACCCTGCTCAGTTTAGTATTGTCCTCAAATACTAAGATTGATCTGTTTTTCCCATCCTCCAGATCTTTTATGAATAAATTAAATGGGCTTGGTCCCAGGACAGAACCCTGGGGGAACGCGTTTTCTACACCAGACTATTCCGAGTATTCCCCATTTATCACCACGCTCTGGACTTGCCCCTGTAGCCAGTTTTCAATCCAGGTACTCACCCTTTGGTTAATGCCGACAGACTTTAGTGTGTAATTTAGTGTACAGTAAACGTTTATGGGCAACTGTATTGAATGCCTTTGCAAAATCCAGATACATCACAAGTCTTGAATCAATCAATAAAATGCAGGCAGTGCCAATCACCAAGCTCACTGGCTGTGATGGAAATCAAACCGTTCTTCAATGAAGAAAGCTGGAGGGGTGATAGACAAATGAAGGAAAGGCAACTCCAGTGGGTTCAAATCAAGCAAGCCCAGCAGGCTCACTGGAGATGACAAAGGCTGATCCCTGACAGGAACTGTAAGAAAGCCACAGTGGATGGGAGTGGACTACAAGCAGGAAGGTTGCCCTGACATGATGTATTCATGGTTTTTGGTCTTTATATAATTACCGTTTTATGTTATGTAGTAATTGTTCCCCATTAGTTTAGTTTTTTTATCTATTTGGTATGTCCATGTTTAATTATTTCTATTATGGCAGTGATGGGCCATAAACACTGTTCTTTTATTAGTTCTGCATGTCACTCGCCTCTTTTAAATTGACCTAACAGTATATCAATTGCTGGTTGCCTTTAATTCCCATTACTTGACAAAGTGCATGCGTGCAAAACACCATCACAGCAACCTTCCTGCTTGTTCTACTCCCAACCACTGTAGTTCCTGTCAGGGATCAGCCTGTCCTCTCCTGTGCGCCTACTGGGCTTGCTCGATTGGAACCCACTGGACTTCATTTAGATATCTCCCCTCCGGCATCCATAATTAAAGAGCAGTTTGATTTCCATCGCAGCCAGTAAGTTTGGTGATTGGCTGCATTTGATTGATTGTATCTCTTGATGTCTGCAATAAAGCTATACCTAATGATATCTATACGCCAGTTCCTTTTGACTCTTTATGCACACTAGCACATTATGCCTTTGCCTTTCAGGAAAAAAAAAATCCAGTGGTTTACAACCACTTTAATTCGCATTTCTTTCCACTGTGTTACAGGTAATTTCTTACAGGAACTTGTCTCTTGCTATGTATTATATACCCACATATATAATACAACACATCTCTCAGCCCCTCTCTTCTCTTTTGCCATCTCTTTCTGTAATAAGATCAGTGTAGTTTGTAATTATTATCCCAATTAAAATAACGATTAAAACTGTTGGATGGAACTGCCGTTTTATGGCATCTGTTCACATTCTTCAGTCATCTAGAAAATGTCAAAAAGGACCGGTATGGGCAGTGACATTTTTATCTGAATGACATAGTAGCTGATCGGTTGTGGATACACATCCTTGGTGTTATTAATTTGGATAACCTGGACATGCATATTGTGGACAGGTCCAATAGAAAAAAATGCAGCGAGCCACATTGTACATTACTCTTTCCCAAAAGGATGCTCTAGGTTTTTGTCAGCTTTAGCATGCTTTGGCGGGAAAGCATACTATTTGATACCAGGAAGAATGAGCATACAGTGGGGATCGAAAGTTTGGGCACCCCAGGTAAAAATTTGTATTAATGTGCATAACAAAGCCAAGGAAAGATGGAAAGGGACCATGGGGACTTGATACATATGCTTTGGCGCTGCACCAAGTTGCACGCTTATTGGAAGGGGGTGACACACACTAAACGCAGTATTCCAGGTTTCGATTCCATTAGATCCTAAGCAGTGTCTCCTGAATCTATTAGACGAGCTGGAATGGGAACCCCATATTAGGGAGGCCCTTACTAGGGCCCTTTTTATGGCCAGAAAATTGATCATGCAGCATTGGAAATCTGAGGTGCCCCCCACAGTCAGGGAGTGGACCACTGCACTTGGTAATGTGTTGAGAATGGAGAAGGTTATATACCAACATAGGGGATGCTCTGGAAAATTTGAAAAGTTATGGGACTTGTGGCTGGGAACGCCGGGGCTAGCCCCGAATGACCTAGTCATGGACAGACTCTTGGGCTAACAGGACAGGGGGTGGTGTGATGGTTGGTTGCAGTCTATATGACCTTTCAGTATGTTGATTTTTGTTTACGTATAATACTGTTCTGTTTAAGGCCATGTCTGTGTCTGCTATATTGGATAAGATTGTGGTACTTTGGACTGTATGTGCCAAATTTTTGATCAATAAACTTGCTTGTTTGGACAAAAAAAAGGAAAGATGGAAAAATCTCCAAAGGGCATCAAATTACAGATTAGACATTCTTATATGTCAAAAAAAGTTAGATTTTATTTCCATCATTTTCACTTTCAAAATTACAGAAAACAAAAAATGACGTCTGCAAAAGTTTGGGCACCCTGCAGAATTTATAGCACGCACTGCCCCCTTTGCAAAGCTGAGACCTGCCAGTGTCATGGATTGTTCTCAATCCATCGTCTGGGAAGACCAGGTGATGTCAATCTCAAAGGTTTTAAATGCACAGACTCATCTGACCTTGCCCCAACAATCAGCACCATGGGTTCTTCTAAGCAGTTGTCTAGAAAACTGAAAATAGTTGACGCTCACAAAGCTGGAGAAGGCTATAAGAAGATAGCAAAGTGTTTTTCAGATGTCAATATTCTCTGTTCGGAATGTAATTAAGAAATGGCAGTCATCAGGAACAGTGGAAGTTAAAGCAAGATCTGGAAGAAAAAACGCAAGAAAACTGCGCTGCAACACAATGATCTCAAGGCAGCAGCTATCGTGCGAAGTACACAATAAACATAAACAAACAAAAAAAAGCAATTCAAAACCCATGTTTGACTGCACGATCCCTCCAGAAAGATCTGGCAGACACTGGCGTTGTGGTACACTATTCCACTATAAAGAGATACTTGTACAAATATGGTCTTCATGGAAGAGTCATCAGAAGAAAACCTCTTCTACATCCTCACCACAAAAATCAGCGTTTGAACTTTTCAAATGAACATATAGACAAGCCTGATGCATTTTGGAAACAAGTTCTGTGGACCGATGACGTTAAAATAGAATATTTTGGCCGGAATGAGCAAAGGTACGTTTGGAGAAGAAAGGGCACAGAATTTAATGAAAAGAATCTCTGTCCAACTGTTAAGCATGGGGGTGGATCAATCATGCTTTGGGGTTGTATTGCAGCCAGTGCCACAGGGAACATTTCACGAGTAGAAGGAAAAATGGATTCAATCAAATTTCAGCAAATTTTGGATGGTAACTTGATGCCATCTGTGAAAAAGCTGAAGTTAAAGAAGAGGATTCTACAAATGGATAATGATCCTAAACACACCTCAAAATCCATGGGGGATTACATCAAGAGGCGTAAACTGAAAGTTTTGCCATGGCCTTCACAATCTCCTTACCTCAACATAATTGAAAATCTATGGATAGACCTTAAAAGAGCAGTGCGTGGCAGACAGCCCAGACATCTCAAAGAACTGGAAGACTTTTGCAAGGAAGAATGGGTAAAGATACCTCAAACAAGAATTGAAAGACTCTTGGGTGGCTACAAAAAGCGTTTACAAGCTGTGATACTTGCCAAAGGGGGCAGTACAAGATATTAACTCTGCATGGTGCCCAAACTTTTACAGATGCCATTTTTTTGTTTTCTGTAATTTTGAAAGTGTAAATGATGGAAATAAAATCTAACTTTTTTTTTTACATATTATAAGAATGTCTAATCTGTAATTTGCCTTTTGGAGATTTTTCCATCTTTCCTTGGCTTCGTTATGCACATTAATACAAATTTTTACCTGGGGTGCCCAAACTTTCGATCCCCACTGTACACCATTGTGCTTTCCACCAGAATGAACGATTCTGCTTCACTGCTTTCTCTGGTTCCATTTTCTAAAAGACACGGGCATGCTCAGAGGAGATGAGGTCCTCCTAAAAAAAAAAAAAAAGGCTTCAAAAGCTATCATTCACAGTAAATCAGCACAGTTTGTGAACTCCAGGCTCCTGCTGGTGCTGTCGGTGTGCAGTGCTGGAACACGATTTAAAAAAGTAATGTGAACTCGTGTGATGTCAGAGTAACTCCTTTCTTATAAAGCTGAACAATAGAGCTGAGCTAAAGCAGCATTTTTTTTTTCTTCAAGCGGAGGTTCACCCGGAAATACCACTTTTTACCTTTAGATTGATGCTTATTTTGTCTAGGGGAATCGGCTAGTTGTTTTAAAATCAAAGCTGTACTTACCGTTGTAGAGAGCGATCTTCTCCGCCGCTTCGGGGTATGGGCTGCGGGACTGGGCGTTCCTATTTTGATTGACAGTCTTCCGACAGCCGCATCCATCGTGTCACGATTTTCCGAAAGTAGCCGAACGTCGGTGCGCAGGCGCCGTATAGAGCCGCACCAACGTTCAGCTTCTTTCGGCTACTCGTGACGCGATGGATGCGACCGTCGGAAGCCTGTCGGAAGACTGTCAAGCAAGAAGGAACGCCCACTCCCGAAGACCCATACCCGAAAGCGGCGGAGAAGATCGCTCTCTACAACGGTAAGTACTGCTCGGATTTTAAAACAACTAGCCGATTCCCCTAGACAAAATAAGCATTAATCTACGGGTAAAATTTTTTTTATGGGTGAACTCCCGCTTTAAATACAGAACTGCATAGATTTTTTTTTCTTTTCATATCTGCTTGAAGTTCAGGCTTTAATAAACATGCCTCTTAGTTTATTATATGTTTTATTGTTTCTGGTTTTCTGCATACACAAGCTGATTAATTGTCTTTCTCAAACAGGTTCCCCGGAAGGTGTTACTTGATCAGTTAAACCAAAATCTCTCAGATCCATCTCTTCCAGAAACCATTATTATAGTGCAGACATTAGACTGGCAGGGTCAGGTAAGAAAAATTTACTTTAAATACGAACAAGCATTTGGTAATGTTTTTTGCTTTCTTTTAACTAAACGCAACTGAGAAAACATTTAGAATAATTTTAAAACTATCTATCTGATGCCTCATACACACGATCCGTTTTCCTGACAGGAAAAGTGCGATGTGAGGTTTTTGTCAGGAAAACCGACCATGTGTTTGCTCCATCACACGGTCAGTTTTCCTGCCACAAAAAGATTGAGAACAGGATGTCAATTTTCGTGGCAGGAAAAATTCCTATCGCAAATCGTGAATACAGACGTATGCAATTACGACGTGCAAAAAAAGCGCATTCTCAGAATCAAGCAGAAGACCTGAACTGCCTATTGAACTTCATTGATCTCAGCTCGTCGTACATGTTGTATGTCACCGCGTTCTTGACGTTTTGAATTTCAGCCAGGATTTGAGTGACCGTGCGTATACAAGACAATTTTGAGCCGTTTTCCTGCTGGAAAAAAAACACTGTTTTTCTGTCGGAAAAACTGATCGTGTGAACGACGCATTAGTCACGCAGTACAGGACATTGGATCATTGACTATTTGCAGTGCCATCTTAAGAGCATTATAGGCCCCTGGGCAATACAGTGCACTGGGGCCCTGTCTACACAACCACGCAGGAGAATAAAAATGCAAATTATCAATAAGGCTATATTTATTGGTACTTCCAACAAATGGCTAGTGTTGGCGCTTCAATCATCCCGTCACCACGGTTGTTATGGTGTCCGGATGATTGAAATGCATTATTTCTGTTTTTACATTGTAATATAAATTAACCGGTTCAACTCACCATAATGCATAATTGTGGGAGCCCTGAGCGTGTCACTTGCCACCGTCGCCTGCCACACATTGCAATTGTCGCTTGCCTGCCACCAGATCCAGATTGTCACTTGCCACATCACCTGCCACACGTTGCAGACTGTCACGTCACCTGATGCGGATTGTCACTTGCCACGTCACCTGCCACACATTGCGGATTGTCACTTGCCTGCCACATGTTGCGGATTGTCACTTGCCACATGTTGCGGATTGTCACTTGCCCCGTCACCTGCCACCCGATGCGGATTTTCACTTGTCACGTCACCTGCCACACCTTGCGGATTGTCACGTGCCTGCTAAGGTGGTGTTTTGCTTGTCTCTTGCTTCTTTGTCCCAGAGTCGGGCAACAGAGAGATAATGTAATCTCTCTGCCGCCCATGCTGCCTGCACAGTGAGGGCGGAAGTTACTGCAGGAATGTTGAGAGATGTCATCTCTCTGCTCCCCTGCCCACCGGCTTGCTGATCGGCCAGCCGCCCACTCACACCTAGCCTGTTCTCACCTGCCCTCACGCCCGCCCACAAACCAAGCCACCCGCAGAGCTGCCCGCTCTCTCACCCCGCCCGACCTGCAACAAATTTCGCTGGGCATGTGGGGCCCCCCAGGCAAGTGGGGCCGCCGCGAAAGACGGCCCTGACTATTGGCTATATGCAGCTACATTCAAGTGATTGGAAATGGGAGAAAAAATGCCCATTTACCCCCTCCTTCCCATCTATCCCTGATTTTTGCAAATGTCCTTAAGCGTTGGACCTCCTCTGTACTGAGAGAAGCGTATCTCCTTTTCTGTGGAGGTTTTTAGGTAGATTATTTTATCAAATTTCCTGGCTGGGCCATAGTCTTTTAATGGGTACTCTTTTCTAAGTTGCTAACAGCCGTTCCTGACATTCTACTCTACAACACCATCTATGAACACCTACACAGCAGATCATAACTGCAGGGGTTTTGGGCCAGGTTGCCTTGCTAGCTCAGACCTAGCACATGGCTTTAGGGGTGGAAGAATGTTGGTCCATCTCCACAGGACCCCAATATCCACTGTTTGGATACTCCAGTTTGATTTCCTGTCTTCCTCTGGGCACTCCAATGGTTGCTTTTGGCCTCCTACTAATGCAGGTAGCAATTTTCTGACACAATGTCTAATTTCATGGCAGAATTGCAGTTCATTTAGAGGTTGCAGCTAACAGACACATGCAAGCCCCTTCAGTCTCCACTCACCTTTGCTGTAGACAAACTTCCTGTAGAGGAGGTATAAAAGGAAGAATTGGATTGCAGTGTGTTGCCTGAAGTGAAAATTCATTCAAGAATAAGATATCATTGCTACATTCTTTGTTATATTCTCTTGTTTGGCATTGGAGCAACATGACTCTGCTTACCCCAGCGTCTCCGGCATAGGGTCCCTGCATTTGCAAAAACCTGCCAAGGTCTGTCCCAATCTACGTGCTCTTTTACAGCTTGTGTTATATGATGACTGGCCTCACCCTGAAAGCTACTTGCTCCTCCAAAACATTTTGCTCAGCATTATCCTATAGAGAAGCACTTCATGCAAAGATGGATGGTCCTTGTAGCATGCCCCGCCCTCTCTTATCTTAACAAGAAGCTAACAGTTGCCGCAGGGAATAATCCTGTGTTTCAGGACCCAGTATACAAATGCTAGAGGTCCTCTTTAAGGACCTGTGGTTGCTGTGACAGCAGTTTGCCAGACACTTGCTGTCCGGAATGGGCAAATTGACCTGAGACCCTAGCTGCATCCCAACAAATCTCTTCATTCATCCCCTACAAACTACCTGTGGCCTTGCTCTAGTGCACTAAAGACTTGATGGATGTGCTTCGCCAGATTTGCAACATGAGCTGCCTCTTCTTTGTCCACATATGTGTTTTGTTTATATATGTGTATATATTATACACAGTGTGTGTGTGTGTGTGTGTGTGTGTGTGTGTGTATATATGTGTGTGATATATATATATATATATATATATATATATATATATATATATATATATATATACACACACACCAACAAGTCCATCAAGTCCAACCTATGTGTGTGATTATGTCATTATTACCTTGTATATCCCCTTTAAGTTGTGGTCGTTCAGATGCTTATCTAATAGTTTCTTGAAACCATCGATGCCCCACGCTGAGACCACTGCCGGTGGAAGGGAATTTTCACATCCTTGCCGCTCTTACAGTTAAGAACCCTCTACGTAATTTCAAGCGGAACTCCACCCTAAAGTGGAACTCCCGCTGATGTCCTTTCAGGGAGAGGGGGTGCAGATACCTGTCTAAAGACAGGTATTTGCACCCACTTCCGGCCACACAGTCTCGGGCAGACTGCAGGCATGACGTCACCTCCCGCCCCCCGTTGTGTTCTGGGAACACTCGGCTCCCAGTACACAGCGAGAGCCAATCGGCCGGCGTAGCGCGACTCGCGCGTGCGCCGTAGGGAACCGGGCAGTGAAGCCGGAGCTCTGCTTTAAGGTTAAACCTCTTTTCTTCTAATTCAATGAGTGGCCACATGTCTTGTTAAACTCCCTTCCGCGAAAAAGTTTTATCCCTATTGTGGGGTCACCAGTATGGTATTTGTATTTTAAATCATATCCCCTCTCAAGCGTCTCTTCTCCAGAGAGAATAAGTTTAGTGCTCGCAAACTTCCTCATAACTAATATCCTTCAGACCCTTTATTAGCTTTGTTGCCCTTCTTTGTACTCTCTCCAGTTTCCAGTACATCCTTCCTGAGGACTGGTGCTCAGAACTGGACAGCATACTCCAGGTGCGGCCGGACCAGAGTCTTGTAGAGCGGAAGAATTATCGTTTTATCTCTGGAGTTGATCCCCTTTTTAATGCATGCCAATATTCTGTTTGCTTTGTTAGCAGCAGCTTGGCATTGCATACCATTTTTTAACCTGTCCTTTTTCCATCCTAGATTGGTTTGAATTGCATTCGTATTTTTGCCACTCAAATGCATTATTTTACATTTTTCTACATTGAACCTCATTTGCCATGTAGTTGCCCACCCCATTAATTTGTTACGATCTTTTTGCAAGGTTTCCACATCCTGTGGAGAAGTTATTGCCCTGCTTAGATTTGTATCGTCCGCAAATACAGAGATTGCACTGCCTACCCCATCCTCCAGGTCGTTTATGAACAAATGAAATAGGATTGGTCCCAGCATAGAACCCTGGGGGACCCCACTACCCACCCCTGACCATTCTGAGTACTCCCCATTTATCACCACCCTTTGAACTCGCTCTTGTAGCCAGTTTTCAATCCATGTACTCACCCTATGGTCCATGACAATGGACTTTACGTTGTACAGTAAACGTTTATGGGGAACTGTGTCAAATGCCTTTGCAAAATCCAGATACACCACGTCTACGAGCCTTCCTTTATCTAGATGGCAGCTCACCTCCTCATAGAACGTTAATAGATTGGTTTGGCAAGAACCATTCTTCATGAATCTATGCTGATTACTGCTAATGATACCGTTCTCATTACTAAAATCTCGTATATAGTCCCTTATTATCCCCTCCAAGAGCCTACATACTATTGATGTTTGGCTTACTGGTCTGTAATTCCCAGTGATGTATTGTGGGCCTTGTTTAAATATTGGTGCTACATTGGCTTTTCTCCAGTCAGCTGGTACCATTTCAGTCAGTAGACTGTCAGTAAAAAATTAAGAACAATGGTCTGGCAATTACTTGACTAAGTTCCCCAAGTACCCTCTGGTGCAAGCCATCTGGTCCCGGTGATTTATGAATGTTAAGTTTCCCAAGTCTAATTTTATTTTTGGCCTCTGTTAACCATGGAGGTGCTTCCTGTGATGTGTCATGTCATGAAGATAGACACTGCAGTTTTGATTACTGAAGTCCCCCGATAAATTCTCTCACACACTATATGAATATATATATATATGTGTGTGTGTGTGTGTGTGTGTGTGTGTATATGTATGTATGTGTGTGTATGTATATATATATATATATATATATATATATATATATATATATATATATATATATGTGTATATACACACACACACACACACACACACACACACACACACACACACACACACACAACAGTATCTTACAAAGGTGCGTACACCCCTCACATTTTTTGTAAACATTTTATTATATCTTTTCATGCGATGACAGTGAAGAAATGACACTTTGCTACAATGTAAAGTTGCAAGTGTACGGCTTGTATAATGGTGTCCCCGCAAAATAATTCGGCACACAGCCATTATTGTCTAAATGGCTGGCAACAAAAGTGAGTACACCCCAAAGTGAAAACGATGTCCAAATTGGGCCCAATTAGCCATTTTCCCTCCCTGGTGTCATGTGACTTGTTGGTGTTACACGGTCCCAGGTGTAAATGGGGAGCAGGTGTGTTAAATTTGGTGTTATTGCTGTCACTCATACTAGTCACTGGAAGTTCAACTTGGCGCCTCATGGCAAAGAATTTTGAGGATCTAAGAAAAAAAATGTTGCTCTACATCTACGTAAAGATGGCCTAGGCAATAAGAAGATTGCAAATGAAACTGAGCTGCAGCATGGTGGCCAAGACCATACAGTGGTTTGACAGAATATTAATGGCTGTGTGTTGAGTTATTTTTAGGGGACAGCACATTTACACTGTTATACAAGCTGTACACTCACTACTTTGCATTGTAACAAATTGTAATTTCTTCAGTGTTGTCATATGAAAATATATACCGTATTTTCCGGCGTATAAGACGACTTTCTGGATGAAAAAAAATGCATCCAAAGTCGGGGTTCGTCTTATACGCCCGGTACGGTCTCTGCCATCACTCACTTTTTTTCCTGACAGGGCGGTGCGAGGACGGTCTCCGTGCTGCCAGCGTCAATGATTTAAAAGACGCTCCTTCTTCTCAGCGTGTTCTGTGATAGGTGGAACACAAATCTTCCCAGCAGCGCCTCCTGTTCTTTGTTCTTCCTATCACAGATGCCTTCTCATCCTCGGATGAGATGAGAAGACGTCCGTGATAGGCGGAACAAAGAACGGAGGCGCTGCTGGGAAGATTTGTCTTCCGCCTAACACAGGACAGTCTGAGGAGAAGGCGCGTCTTTTAAATCATTGACGCGCGCCGCACGGAGACTGTCACCGCAGAGCCTCCTTCCCTGATCAGGAACACAGATGGAAAAGGTAATTAATACATAAAACTAATTACTGCTCTGGTTTGGCAGTTGGGAGTTGAATCGTGCGCTCTGTCGTACAGCGCAAGAGACGGGAAATGATCCTGTCTTCTGGGGCTCTCTCAATAGCCAGCAGAAGTGGCCCCAGTGCTCGGAGCCTATCGGAAAATATATGAGATGAAGAGGTAGGCCATATTATTGAAGTTCAGCATCACACAGATGATTGGATTCATTAAGGAATGAAATAAGTGCAAGTTCCTTCCTTACATCTATGACTGCATACAAATCTGGCTTAAAGTAGTATGAGTAGAAACCTTATCATATTTTCCCTCCGACTATCAATGTGTAACTATCTGATGGAAATTCCTGAACTATGAACATACACAGAGTAGTTCCTGAATTCTTTGGATATATGAATATCATTCATCAGCAAGAATGCCTGAAAAAAAAGTGAGTGATGGCACTGGGGGGCAAGCTCAGGCACAGTGGGGGCAAGTGATGGAACAGAGAGGGGGCAAGTGATGGAACAGAGAGGGGGCAAGTGATGGCAGAGAGGGGGCAAGTGATGGCAGAGTGAGGGGGCAAGTGATGGCACAGAGAGAGATTTGAAAAAAGCCTGTTTCTGTCAGCGGTTCTGGCTACCCCTCAGCTTCCAGAAAGCCTAGTAAGAAGGGGGATGTCTTATACAGTGAGTATATCCCAAAACCAACATTTTTCCTGGAAAATTAGGGGGTCGTCTTATACGCCCAGTCGCCTTATACGCCAGAAAATACGGTAATACAATATTTACATAGTAATTGGCACCAATTGGTCACATTTCCCCTTGGACTATCAATTTTCTCTCAAGGGTTTAACCAATGTGCTTGCCCTCATCCTAGCTCCGCTCCTTTCTCAGTGCATACACATTGTGGGTTACCTGGACTGTCTCTTGCTAAAAAATCAGTCTTCCCTATCCCTATAAGCATTGTCCAGTAGACTCTGCAGAGATTGCTCTACAACCTTAGGAGGTCATCTTTGGAACCAACCATCAATGAAAGTACCTAGGTTGAGAAGTATATCTCCCCCCTCGGCACCTCCGCTGCTTCATAATATTATGATGACCCGATGGAAGGATGGACCAGGGGAAGCAGGCCCAGTGATCCATGATGGAACTGGCGCCAAGCATCTGTTCCTCCCTGCCACCAGGGAGAAAACAAAGGAATCTGCGGCCGCTCGCTTGGAGCAGTTTGCGCGACACCAGAGCCTGCTTAAAGACCAGGAAAATCGGCCTTCTGACATCCATACAGATGGATCCCACTAGTTGAAGATGCCGCCTCTGCTACAGCTGCACAGGCAGAGCGCACAGACTGATCTGGAGATGTGCAGCCTGTTGTGAGTATTGCTTCTGCTGTTCCTTCGCTACTCAGGGTGGCTTGAAGACTATAAACTCGAGCTAAGATATGTTTGCTGTCCAGCACCTATATCTACACTTGCTGGGCAAGTTCAAGTTGTAAGAAGATATCTCCTTAATTTGCCGTGACCTGCAAAAAGTGCAAGAGCTCTCTCCCCCAACCAATGATTCAAGCCCTGCAATCCCATTTAAGTGGGCACAAACCCACCTAAAGTATCTATGTATCTTTCTCACACCTTCCTTGGGGGATATCTTCAGCACCAAGTTTCCTGCATTCTTGTCTCAGATTCAGAAAGACCTTATTGGATAGTTGTCACTGCTCCTCTCTTGGTTTGGCAGAAGTAGCGTTCTTAAAATTAATGTCTTACCCAGACTGCTATACCTACAAAGTAGTAATGCTAAGCTTGACTCCGACATCTCAAAAGTAGAAGGTCTTGAGAACAGGCTGTGTCGAAACAACATGTGGATAGTAGATCTCCCTGAGAAAGCAGAGGGAGCAGATGCATCTGAATTGGCTAAACATTGGATCCTGGAGACATTCGTAATTAAGTACCTGTCTCTCTTCTTCACAGTGGAGAATGCATACAGGGTCCCCATCTGTCCGTTGCCTTTGGCAACCTGCCAAAGTCTTTCATCATACACTAGTTAAATTCTAAAGATAGGGAGAACATTCTTTGCAGGGCCAGAGCACTTAAAGCGGGGGTTCACCCTTAGAGGGCACTTTTCCCCCTTAGATTCCTGCTCGTTTTTACTAGGGGAATCGGCTATTTATTTTAAAATATGTGCAGTACTTACCCGTTTACGAGATGCATCTTCTCCGTCGCTTCCGGGTATGGGCTTCGGGAATGGGCGTTCCTTCTTGATTGACAGGCTTCCGAGAGGCTTCCGACGGTCGCATCCATCGCGTCACGATTTTCCGAAAGAAGCCGAACGTCGGTGCGCAGGCGCAGTATAGAGCCGCACCGACGTTCGGCTTCTTTCGGCTACGAGTGACGCGATGGATGCGACCGTCGGAAGCCTCTCGGAAGGCTGTCAATCAAGAAGGAACGCCCGCTCCCGAAGACCCATACCCGGAAGCGACGGAAGAAGATGCAGCTCAAAAACGGGTAAGTACTGCTCATATTTTAATACAAATAGCCGATTCTCCTAGACCGAACGAGCAGGAAGCTAAGGGGAGAAATTTTTTTTTTTTTACAAATGGGTGAACTCCCGCTTTAAGGAGATATTTTTCAACAGTTCTAGGATCATGTGCTTCTCTGATTTCCACTTTCAAGAAACCTCAACGTCTACATTTATAGAATATTCTGTGTACCTAGCTTGGCTGTGGGTGGGGGCAAAGGGCACTTTTTTACTTTCCTTAATCCCCTGGCTAGATTGTCACCATAATTCCTGATGGGTTCATTATAGTATTGGTCACTTGTCATTTCCTTTTGTATTTTCGCTTTGTGCCCTGCTGATCTTGGTGTTTCTTGGTGAATTTATACTATACTCGGGCTCCTGGATCTTAGGACTATTTGTCTTTTCCCCTTTTTTGGCTGTGGGGGTGGGGTGTTAGGTTGTGGAGGTCATGATATCGTTCCTACAAGCTTTCCCCCTTTCCCCCTTTTTTTTCCATTGGACAGTTCTCTTGTGCCGGAAAATAGCCAGTTTATGGCTCCCGCTCATTCCCACCTGAAAGGAGCTGTTTGTGTTTGAGTGCAATAATGGATAAATGTGGTTACCAGTTGTTCCAGTCGCCATTTTATTGTTCTGTTTAGGCTGGGTTCACACTGTTTGCGGAGCGGCTCGCAGCAGGGGGGCCGGTGCGTCCCCGATCTTCGTTTCAGGACAAATCGGTCAGAATTTTTCTGGAATTTGGACCTGAAACTGAGCCAAAGACGCACAGGAACCTTCTGCAGCCACTCCAGAGATGTGTGAACCGGCTTCATTGGGAGCCGGTCACACTCCTGTCAAGCAATTTGGATGCAAATTTTCGCATCCAATTCACACAAGTGTGGACCCAACCTTAATGTTTTATTTTCCTCTATCTTTTTGTGCTAATCCAAAGCAACCATATGCTGCACTGTAAAAGGGAACTATAGGTTTTTCAAGCTGGTCTTTTTTTGGCCCATATGGACACCGGACCTAGCATAATTCGCTATTTTGGATGGATCAGGCCTTATGTACTCCTGAATTTATCCCTGCGATTCATGATGTAGCCATTGAACCCAGAGGGATTTTGGGTCACTCACCTCTAGAGCTGTAGAGGGTTAAGACCTTTGTACCCCCTTGCGCCTCAACCCATTTTAGTTGGCACTTTTTATGCATTCTGATGAGATGGACTCCTCTATTGAGATCTTTTTGTCAATGTCAATGCTTGACATGGGCTGAACGGTTGGCAACTAATAAACTGCTAGCTCAGATTACCCATTCACACACTGATGCTGCTCATGTTAGTGCACTAAATAATAGTAATGGGCAAACTTGTACTCGTGCAGAAGTTATTCTGGATCTTTTCCAATTCTATCAGGGCCAGATTCACAAACGAGATACGACAGCGTATCTACTGATACGCCGTCGTATCTCTGTTTTTAACTATGCGACTGATTCATAGAATCAGTTACGCATAGCTAGCCCTAAGATCCGACAGGTGTAATTGAATTACACTGTCGGATCTTAAGGATGCAATTCTAGGCCGGCCGCTAGGTGGCGAGGCCATTGCGTCCGGCGTAGAATATGCAAATGAAGACTTACGGCGATTCCCGAACGGCCCGTCGATCTAAATCTACGTCGTTTCCGTCGAGTTACGCAGCGTACAACTAGGGCTGAGCCCTAGTTGTCTTAAGCCATGGTAAGTATGGCCGTCGTTCCCGCATCAAAATTTAAACATCAACGTCGTTTGTGTAAGACGCCCATGAATGGCGATGGACGCCATTTACGTTAACGTCTAAGCAAATGACGTTGGTGCGACGTCAGTTAGCGCAATGCACGTCGGGTAATTTACCCGACGGAGCATGCGCATTACTTCCGGCGCGGGAGCGCGCCTAATTTAAATGGGACTCGCCCTATTCGATTGGGCCCGCCTTGCGCCGGACGGATTTAAGTTACACCGCTGCAAATTTCCAGGTAAGTGCTTTGTGGATCGGGCACTTAGGCAGAAAATTTGTGGCGGTGTAACTTAAATCGGAAAAGTTAAGTTGCGCCCGGGCTACATGAATCTGGCCCTCAATTCTTGTATTCCTCCGGGGCATGTTATAGCTCCATAGAGTTACGGATATACTTGGATGGAATTCCCCTCCCTGTGCTCCCTGACATTAATAGATCTTTTGAAAAAATTGGAGGTACACAAACCATAGGATGGACTATGGGTGTCCTAGAGTACTGCAGTGCCACGTCCTAAGTTGTTGTTTGCGGAAGGCTATCTCCCCAACGCTAACGGTGCGGTCGACGGCACAACGGTCCTGGCTGATACCACTCCACTATACTGCAGATTCTCAGAGGCTATCTCCCCCAACGCTAACGGTGCGGTCGACGGCACAACGGTCCTGGCTGATACTGCAGCTTCTCAAATACTTCCTGGTCTCTCACTTGTTTGGAACTTACTTCCCTACTCGTATGGGATTAGTTTCCCTCATCCCTACATAAGCAGCTTGCTGTCTGCAATACTGTATATATCTATGAATGTGACCAGCCTGTTATCTGCTGTGGTGTATGTATTTGGATCTTTTCACCAGCCGTACTTCCATCTGGACCGTTTGTGAAGTCTGGATTTTTTTATGTTCTTATCCAGCCCTTCCTACTGGATTTCAAAACTAATTTTATCCATTATCGTGGATGAAAATCTATAGCTCCTGAAGAAGCACTCAACTGCGAAACATGTAGAGCTCATGCAAAAAAACGTCTACCAATATTTGTTAGCCATCAACCAATGTTTATGTCTTTAGTGGACCCATATTGGTTTTATTATTCTTCTTTTGATTTGTTTTTTATTACAAAACTATTCTGTGATAATTTATGTTTTTTAATGTATTTTTATGAATATGTACTGTAATGTTGATTCAATCACCCATCTATTTGGGATTGCATCAATAAAAATCTATTCTGTGTCAACCATTGGTGCCTAGAAAGTCCATTTCTTCCACAAACAACAAACTCTCCTACCATTAATAGATCTTTGCTGAATGTTCTAGTTACTTTGCAGGAGGTGGAGGTTGCTGTCTAGCTTTTCTAACCATAAGGTTCCTGGCACTGAATGTCTTCCCATAGAGGTTTACAAAAAGTATGGAGCTGTGTTGCTCCTTTCCCTGTTGCTTGCGTTCAATGAAGCCCTCTCCAATGGTAGGCTTCCTCTGTCCATGTATATGGTAGCTATAGTAATCCTACCCAATAATCATAAAAACACACACCCCCACCCCCCCTTCCCAAAAAAATCTACAGATCAATTTCCCTGCTATCAACTGACATGACAATTCTGGCCAAAGTAATTGGGAACAGACTTAATTTATACATAATATTATACACCCAGATCAGGCAGGATCTATGCCCAGCCTCCCTACTGCATTAAATGTTAGACGTGCCTACTTAAGCATGCAAGTCCCTATATAAATGATCTCTCTGCTGAGCCGGCGGATGACAAGTCCCTCTCTGCTCACTGAGCGGGGAGGGGCTTGTGCAGCGCTGCTGTCTCCTATGGAGAGATCTGATAAAAACGAACAGCATGTCCATTTTCATCAGATCTCACACGATCCGATTCGATCTGATCTGCCATGGACTGATATGGACGTACCGCCATAAGTCTGATTTTATCGGATCGGGTCAGATGTCGGCAGGCATGGTTCCACTGACATCTGACGTTCCATAGGATTGCATGGAGCGGCCGTTCATATCCGCCGACAACTGACAGGGGGACCTGAATGGTCCGACCGTGTGAAAGGGGCCTTAAAGTTAGTTCCCAGACATATTATCAGTATTTATATTTATAAACAAAGTCTGGTCACAACGCCAAGCTGTCTACAAGTATTTTCTAATTCTCACTTTTCGTATGACCTTTTTTATAATGATATATTCTAGAACGATAATAATAACAGTGTTGCCACATATGAGACTGGCCAACTAAAAGCAATGGTTAAAGACTCGCTCTAAGTTAAGTCACAGTAAAGCACAAAGTACATAATTAACTGCGGCAGGTTGTCACAGCTGCGCAAGCCGCTGTAGCAGGAGCGTGTGGTTCGCCGGAGGCGCGCGCTCCCACAGAGTGTCCCCAGTGCCGATGCGTGTGCCCAGCGGGCGCGATGACTGCTGGGCACCCACAATCGCTCGTGACAGAGAGAACCGCGATCTTTGTGTGTAAACACTCAAATCCCGGTTCTGTCAGGGGAGGGAGACAGATCGTGTGTTCCTACTAAGTGGGAACAACGTTCTCTCTCCTCTTGTCAGCCACATTCCCCCCACAGTTAGAAACACACATAGGGAACACAGGTAACCCCTTGATCACCCTCTAGTGTTAACCCTTTCCCTGCCAGTGACATTTATACAAGAATCGGTGGCTATTTTTAGCTCTGATCGCTGTATAAATGTCACTGGTCCCAAAAAAGTGTCCGATGTCTGTCGCAATGTTGCAGTCCCGATATAAAAAAATCGCAGATCACCGCCATTACTAGTAAAAAAAAAATTGCCATAAATCTAGACCCTATTTTGTAGACACTATATCTTTTGAGCAAACCAATAAATATACGCTTACTGTGATTATTCATTTATATAATATGTAGAAGAATACATATTGGCCTAAACTGATGAAGAATTTTTATTTATTTTTTTAACAAAAATGGAGGCTATTTATTAAAGCACAAAGTACAAAATATTGTGTGTTTTTTTTTTTTTTTTTTTTCTCGAAATTGTCGCTCTTTTTTTTTTCTAGCGCAACAAATAAAAATCGCAGAGGTAATCAAATACCACCAAAAGAAAGCTATATTTGTGGGAAAAAAAGGACATACCGTACATTTTTTGCAACATCGCACGGCCGCGCAATTGTCAGTTAAAGTGACACAGTGCAGTTTCGCAAAAAATGGCCTGGTCAGGAAGGGGGGGGGGGGAAATCCTTCCGGGGGCTGAAGTGGTTAAGGGGGGGGGGGGGGGACTTTACAAGACCCGTACAAAAATATTTGCCTTTTATTTATGAATGCATTTTTATATGCCAGGTGCATAGATGAAATATTGTGACTTTGCTGTTTTGTATACGTTGATGCACACAGTGGTGCATTACGCTTATGTTATTGACACTATTTTCTTTCTTTTTTTTATTATCCCTGTATATTTAAGTCTGCCTGACACTAGTAAGTGTAAATATGTACACATCTCCCTTTTTATCTAGCGCTTTCCCCCATATTTTCAGTATATGTCAAGTTGAACATCTAGAACAGAGTGAGAGGGATTTACTAAAACTGGAGCAGCCAGTGCCCGAAGCATTTGTACATGGCAACCAATCGGCTTCTAGTGTTCATTTTTAAAGCTTGAACTGAATAATCTGAAACTGAAAGCCAATTGGTTACTATGCACGGCTGCTCCAGATTTCTGTCTGTTTTAGTTTTCATAAATTCTCCCCAGTATTCTTGAAATTTGTGCAATGAGTACAGAATAATTTTCCCTGATCTTCTTCGCTTTTTCATTTCAGTATGTCTCAAGCCTGTTTCAGCAGCAGCAGAAGCCATGTGTATGTATAACATGTTCGTCAGATGTACAGTGTGCTTTGACTGCAATACTTACTCGAATACAGAGACAGTGAGTATACTGACATGTTAATGTTTTCTCTCTTGAGTCGCACACAAAACAGATATCATATTTGTTCTTCCAGTAGCTTCTGTTCTGGAAAAAAGAGTGCGTACACCGTTTATGCCAGCAGCCTCTAAATAAAATCCTCTTTGCCATTAAATATGTTGTACTATTTATACAGTATTTCTTTTAGCTTAATTCTGCAGTACAAGACACAGGCTGGATTTTCATAGACACTGGGTTATAGGCTACTACCTTCAGTTGATTAGACACTGGCAAAGCTTTGCTGGACATGCCCCTTTGGTGTACCTCTAATCGTATTCCACTATCTTTGACATCAGTTTCTTTGCTTGGGTTGTTGGGCCTCTTTTCTCTTACTAAGAAATCATTCTATTATTAACTTGTTTATTATTTTTACTTTGGAATCTTCAATCAGCTCCTCACTGTCTTCTTATACAATAGAAGCAGTGCACCTGGATTGGTGCAACCTCTGTATGACCTTGGGAGCCATACCTGGACCCCACATTGTGGAGATGGCCTGTAATGTTTCCGGCACTGGATAGTGCTTTGTTGCTCCCCTTTGCACTGAGTGAAACGTGTAGTTACCTGCAGGGCTCTATACAGGTCCAGGGCCGCGGTCTATCCCTATGGAACCCAGACCCTGAAGACCCATCCAGGGGGGTATGCCCACTGTAAACGGGCGAAGCCAGGATCACAAATGGGGACCAACGACATGGACTGGTAACACAGGTTCACCCAGTATTGGACTGTAACTTAACTTATGATTCCTGAATAGAATTTGTTTCTACATTAAAATCATCAAGAAACCAGAATCCTGTTTTGAAAATAATATATAATGTTATGACATTACAGAGCAATGGGCCAATATATCAGGCAGGTATGTTCAGAGTAGCAAATGGGAATCCCCCTGTGGGTAGTCAGTATAAAGTAATAAGCTTGGGGAGATTGTTCTTGGTAAATCCTTTGTCCTGTATAGCATCTTTCTTTCTGGTCTTTTGCTATTCATGTTATATTCATCTCTATTACTTTCTTTTCAACAATTTTTATTAAAATGGTTTCAATAATACAGTTTTTAGTATAAAACACAGCTTACATGTCACTCTTGAACGTTAAAAATATATTGCATATGTAATTATACAATCCAGAATTGATTTGGGTTTGATAAATACGGTAGCTCATCTGCGTCTGTTTTTTTTTTTTTTTTTCGAATGCATTTTTATACCATATGGTTTCAGACCATTCTCCTTTTGCGAATAGTAACTGATGGAAAGACAGGGTAAAACGGAGGGGTGGTGGTGTCTGCCTCTGTGAGAAGAGGTCTCAAAGCAAGTGTGAAGGAGGACCTAGTTTTGTTATAGACCTCCCAGTGTTAATGAGGAGGTGGAGACTCAGGAGGGGGGGGGGGGGGCATCTGAGGCAAGGTTCTTTCATACAAGGAGCTATCAGTTGGCCCAGATGTATCAATCGTGTATGAGATATAACAAGTCAGTGACTAAGCAACTAGGGACACCAGTGGTCATCAACAAAATAGTTGGTTGCCCTATCCATGAGAATGAGTAAAGCAGTAATTCAAAATAAGCAAAAAGGCTAGATAAACACGAAAGTGGGACATATGGCATTAGTCTTGTCAGAGTCCGTGATGAGGCAAGGGCACCCCAAAGTTCAGAAGCTGGCAACATATACTGGGTGCTTCGGAGGCTGGCAGGACTTTAGCAATATATTGGTCCCACTTGTGATGAAAATATGATGAGAGGTTGTTTTTGCTTTGCCTCTATCTAGCAAGGCTACTTTACGGGTATAAGAAAGGAAGCTGAGACCTCTGCAGTGTATAAATGTGTTTTCACAATACAATAAATGCTGTACATGCAAAACTATTACAATATTAGGAATACATTTCAAGACGGCCAGATCTACCTTTAACAAGCAAAATGCCTAGCAAATATGCAGAAACTATGGTCTGTAACCGTATAATTACGCAAACGTTACCCAAATCTGGTTACTGTGTGTTCGTGATCTCCGCTGACGAGGACTCAGGCTTCTTAAGCAGTTTCTGGAGAATCGGGTATCTTCTGGCTGGTTACAGACCGTTTTTTTTTTTTTAATGCATTATGTGGTTCGCCCTGGGACTTTAAATGAGGTGAATATGGTAAGCCAAAAAACATATCATGATAGTAAAAAAAGTAGATTTATTACAGTTTGCTGTACATATAAGCAAAGCTGTATCTTGGCCTAGGCCAACAAGACCTGGGCACTTTGTGGGGGGCGCCGTTTCGCCCCCCCCCCCAACCGTCCTCCCCACTCAGATGTAGCTTATCGCGGCCGCCTCCCGCTCAGATTGCTTCCTGCGGCTGGCTTGCCTTGCTGTGTGTCATGGGCGCATACTGTGGGGAGTGATCACTGGCCATACACCTGGTGCATGTAGTTTAGCTGATGGAGCCTACCAGCCTCCGCGCGGCATCATTGCATCTGCTCTACAGCTCTGGGCGGGGACGGGTCTCTCTGTAAACAGAGGAAGAGGAGCGAGAGAGGACGACGATGGTGGACGAAACCTTCAGGCAGCAGGTAAAAATTGATGAGAGGCTGAGCGAGGGATATAGTGGGGGCTGAAATATGGCAGCCCCATTTTGCTGGGACTTGTAGTGCACTGTGTGGGGGCTTAAATATGGCAGCCCATTTTTGCTGGGACTTGTAGTGCACTGTGGGGGCTGAAATATGGCAGCTCCGTTTTTGCTGGGACTTGTAGTGCACTGTGGGGGCTAAAATATGGCAGCCCCATTTTTGCTGGGACTTGTAGTGCACTGTGGGGGCTGAAATATGGCAGCTCCGTTTTTGCTGGGACTTGTAGTGCACTGTGTGGGCTGAGATATGGCAGCCTTCTATGCTGGAACTTGTAGTGCCTTAGACTGTGGGGGGACTGAGGAATCCTCATTCTGCCACTGAGGGCACTACAAGTCCCAGCAGAGTGGGCTGCCATTTTTCCATCCCCTGTAGTCTAGGGCACTACAAGTTCCAACATAGGAGGCTGCCATTTCTCAGCCCCCCAGAGTGCACTACAAGTCCCAGCATAGGAGGCTGCCATTTCTCAGCCCCCCAGAGTGCACTACAAGTCCCAGCATAGGAGGCTGCCATTTCTCAGCCCCCCCAGAGTGCACTACAGGTCCCAGCAGAGCAGGCTGCTCTTACAGAACAGGAGAAAGAGCTGGGGGGGGGGGGGGGGTTGTACTGGGAGGGGAGAGAAGGAGGCACAGGTTTGAGATGAGGGGGGATTTTTTTTCTGAACGTGAGGATTTATGCTGGAAGGGGGAGATGGGGGGATATTCACTGGAAGGAGTTATATGAGGGTGAGGATTTGTACTGAAATGGGGTATTTTTGCTGCTAGGGGGAGATGGAGGGGGTGGGGGTCTGGAAGGGATGTGGTTTACAGATGATAGGGCGGGTCTTAAATAGAAAGGGGTGTGGCTTTGACAGGAAGTGTGGGACGTATTTAAATTAGGGGGTACATGAATTTAGTCAGGCCTAGGGCAGCACAAAACCTAAATACACCTCTGCATATAAGACACAGCAGCGATAAATACAGGCCAATAAAATATGCATACGTGAACATAGGTCAGTCCACATACATGGTAAACAGTATATACCAATTACAAACAGAGAAATGTGCAAGTAAGCATGTGCAAGCAAAGGTACGATCATAATAGGCATGTAATGCCGGATGTCCGTGGAGTGTGTAGAATCCGTAGGCTGATAACTGCGGTGTCTCGGAGAAGGCTGCGCCGGTGTTAGCTGACACTTCTTCTCTCTCTCTGAAACGCACGCAGGGAGCCACAAGGATGATGGCACTTCCGGAGGGGATAAGCCAATAGGTGACGCCTTTGCGGAGCATGCTCTCCTTATTCAGGCCTCGTACAGAGGGAGGGGGCAGATAAGCGGGGCTTCCACTTTTGAGTTAAACTTGGCTTTAAATTGAATAGCTCTACACCAAGTTCACTATATGGATGCCTTATATACTTAGATATGTTGATCATATGCCCCATTAATCTCCTTTTCAAGGGAGAATGCATTCAGTCTAGCTAATCTTTCCTCAAGCTGAGCTCATCAATTTCTCTTATCAGTTTGGTTGCCCTTCTCTGCACTTTCTCTAGTTCTCCAATATACTTTTTGTGAATTGGTGCCCAAAACAGAATTGTATATCATTAACCACTTCCTCCCTGCCAGCCATCATATGACGTCCTTGACTTTGAGCGGGTACATCTGAATAATATCTGAGCCCGATCCGATGACATCCTTGCACGCTAGTGAACAGGGTCGACTGGAATCCCATCCTTGACTCGGCCCGACAGTCTCCCCAATTCCGTCAACTCCTTCAGGCAGACACTGCTTACAGCCCCGGTGCCTCACTATACCAATGCAGCAGAAGACCAGATGGCTGGCAGCTCATCTCCCATCCCTACTTGTGCACTTTTGGGGCGAGTCCTCTGTGACTGCACTCCGCAACGTCCTCTGCACCTTCCCGACTGGATGACATGGAGGATAAAGGGCAATTTTTGGAAATTAGCTGGGACCCTTATTATACATTATAAGGGCTGTGGACCTGGACACACAGCCTGCTGGTCTTAAGAAAGATCTGGACACTGGGTTGGAGATTTCTTCCCTCCCAAGACACTTTGCACTCTCCAAACTATGGAGCCTAATTCGGGAATACCAAAATCCACAGAAAATTGTAAAAACTATTTTTCTCCATTCATAATCGGTACTTCAGAGTTCCCCACTCTGCACATGTGCAAACCCTGTGTCCTTTCTACAACCATTTACACAATGGCAGGGCCTCACACTGTCACAAAGCCAAAATGCTTCGAACTGGTTTATTCCCTTTTCTCTTATCGTCCATGGACGGACACAGCTCCATAAGTCTTGACAAGTGGGTTATGTTCCCTGTTTACAGGAGAGGACTAGGCAGAAACATGTTAGATCATTAAATACATGTTACATTAACAGAGTTGAACAGCCCCGCCCAGGGGGCGGTCCCTCCAGACATAACCCTCCTCACTGCAGCATGCAGCCTCAGTTTCGTTCTGCCTAGCAAGGAGAATGGACGTATGGCTCCCTTTGGGCCCAGGGCCCTGAGGAGAAATTGCATTTTATTTTCACTTTTTCTTGAAGAATCTTCTTTCAACTGAGTGACAGGCTGGATAATATAGATCCTTGTAGTCTACTCAGTCTGACCAGCAAGCGTGGGCTTGGTCTGCCACGCCGTACCCCATGACTCCTGGGGTGGCCAGTGAGCTTTGCTCCGAGGTCCACATATGACTGGGCTGTGGTGTTGCCTCACTCACAGTGGACCGTTCCGACAGCTACCACCATTGTGGTTGTAGGTCTGTCAGGAATGTGTCAGCCAGTCCTCGCTTGGACGGGTAAGTACAGTCCCTCCCGCTTCGGTGGGTTGGTACGGCTGGGCATTCCTGGGGTTCGGGGGTCCTCTTCTCCTCCCTTCCCTGCTCTTTTCTCTCTGCTGCATTATTAAAATGTTATTTTATACATATACAACATCTATATTGTCAGGGGGGGGGGGGCCTGCCTGAGGGGACTGTGTATCTGGCCAAACTGGTACTTTCCTGTGAGGGGCTTTGTCTTTTTGGCACTTTTTAAGCCTTAAAATGCTTTTACTGTTTAAATGCGGCATTTTGCCGCCATCCTGCTGACGCTGGCGCCATTTTTCGGGTGTTTTTTTTAATTGTATTGAAAACCCCATTGGCGGCCATTTTGTCGTAGCCACGCCATTGCGCAGGCTAAATTGCAGTCGGCCATTTTCCTGTGGCCGTGTTCTGAACGCTCGGCGGCCATCTTTAGATAGTCCAGGCCCCTAGTGCTGAATCCTACGGCGCACACAGGTCCCTTCGGCTGCCCCAAGTTACCTCACGGGTTCTTTCCTCCCCACACGCCGTGTGCTGCGGATGGATGGCAGCGCTGGGCAGTCCCCTCCCGAGGTGAGTCCCCTGGATACCCTGGTCAGTGCAGCAGGGGTGAGATGCCCTGAATAGGGCCTGGGAGCTTCCGTTTTTTTGTGTATACATATACAACATGTATATGTATTACTAAACTTTGGAGTCTGTACCTGATCCTTCCCCAACATGCTGTCAGCAGTTGTTTAGTGCCTGAGTTTCCCAGGCGTGCTTTTTATTGTTGGTCCTGGACCTTTTGGTGCCAAGGTGGGGACTGGGGTCGGACAGGGGTTAAAAGAGTGCCTCCTCCCCCCGTTAGCCCCTGGGGAATGCTCTGTCATGGAGCCCTGGACCAGGTACCTGGGTCTGCAGGATAAGGCATTTTTGGATGTGCTTCTCACTGCTGCAAGGGACTCTCTTTAGCTGGATAGTGCAGCTGGGTTTCCGCTGAGGGCTCAGTCTTTTTTTGCAAACCAGGCCGTTCTGTTTAGGTTTTTCCTCCTGTGCCCTCTTTTATTAATTCCTAAATGCGGAATGAGAAAAGCCGCTGAGGGCTTTTTGTAGTCCCTCACCGCCCCTTTTAGGAGAGCCCTTTCAAGAGGTGGGCCTCTTCTCGGGTAGTGGACCCTCCGGGGGTCATGTATAGGTGACCACCCCCCCTATTGCGGGAACATTTTTGCACCAGACAGTGGAGGAGCACCGACTCTCTCCCGAAGTTATTAGGCTAACTGTCCAGCTTGTCCAGTGCCTTGTATATGTCTGGGGTGTTTCACTAGATGCCACGCCCTTAGTATCATGGGCTTCGGTCTTGGAGATGGTTGCCGCCTTCTCGGGTTGGAATGCTGGTCTGCTGGCCAGGCCTCTAACATACGCCCTGGCAGATGGAGAGGAATTCTATCCATATCTGTTCCCAAAGATGGACAGGGTCCGTCCGATTTTGGGCCTTAAGGGCCTAAGATGCCTTGTGGTAGCTGCGCTCCATCTGGGGGACTTTCTGGCGTCCTTGGACATCAGGATGCATACATGCATGTCCCACTTTGCGCGAGTCACTGACGTTTCTGTGCCTCGCGATGGGGAGGCCCACTGTCTGTTGTGGCCCTTGCTTTTGATTTGGCGCCTGCACCAAAGGTTTTCTCCAAGGTACTTATCCTAACCTTGTTGGAACAGCGAGGCTTTGCCATCATGGGCTACTTTGACAACTTTCTGACTCAGTTAGTGGTCGTGTCGGTAGCTTTTCAGACCCTCCGAGAATTCAGGTGGGCGTTAAACATTTGGAGTCGGTTCTGGTTCCGACTCAGTTTTGGAGTAGGACTCAACGGTGGCGTAGGTTTTTTCTTTCCCTGGAGAAATTGCAGACTCTTCAGTCTTCGGTGTAGGCATTGGCATCACGCAATCGGTTTTCTCTCCGTTTGCATGCAGATCCTAGGTCTGTGGGTAGCCTCCTTCGAGGCGGTACCGTATGCCCAGTTCCACGCACGTGTTTTTTTCCAAAGGGATTACTGTCCGAGTGGTACAAATCTCTTGTCTCTGAATTGTCAGGTTCAGGTGCGCCACCTAGTCAGTGTCTCCCTGAATTGGTGGCTGAGATCCCCGGTTCTTCGGTCCGGGAAATAGTCTCTTCCTTTTTGTGGACGGTGATTACGACGGACGCCAACCTTTCGTGTTGTGGGAGCCCCTGGGGGGTCCAGTCGGCCCAGAGTCGCTGGACTTGAGTGAACCTACGGCCATGCCTCCCTGTATGCGCCCGCTCTCGTCTGTCCTCAGTAACTACCCAGGGTCGGGCCTGGTTAGTACCTGGGAATACCAGGTGCTGTAGACCCTGTCCACCATTATTTGTCCTAGTACTTTGGGCAATCAGGCTATGCCTCTCCTTGTGGTCAAGGAGGTTGCTAGGTCGTCCGATCTAGATTCAGCCTGACAACGCTACGGCCGTGACTTGGGTCTTCCATCAAATATACCGGCAGGCGGGCTACTGGAGTCGCCTGATGCTGGACCATGAAGACTAGTCTTGGTACTTGGAGTCAACTCCTTTGCAGGAGGTGAGTCTTACAGGGCATGGATCTCCTAGCCGCTCGTCTCAGCCGCAAGGGTGTCAAAACTTGTGGCCAGGTATCGTGATCCTGTACGGACGCGCCAGTCGCGTTGGTGGCCCTGTGGGGTCTGTATCGACGACATTGTTTTTTTTCTCCTTTGTAGTGGCCTCCCCGGCTGCACCACAGAGTGGAGGCTGGGGAATCCCGATGAATCTCATCGCTCCAGATTGGCCTTTGGGTCCTTGGTTCGCCGATATCGGGGGGGCCTTGTAGCGGAGGTATCCTGGCGGTTGCCAGGGTGGGAGTTCCTTCTATCTCTAGGCCACATACGTCGTCCTGTTGTACAGTCACTGACTTGCTCAACAGGGCTATTGGAAGCCAGACTTTAAGAGACCGGGGTCTGTCCGACTTGGTCATCTCAATCATGCTGAGGGCACGGTGGTCTTCTTCCGGGGAATCTACCGTCGCATCTGGCAGGCTTGCATCTCTTGATACGAAGAGATGGAGTGTCGTCCACGGACATACTCGGTGTCCAGGGTCCTGCTGTTTTTTACAGCCTGGAGTGGATCTAAAAATTGCTTAAAGCACTGTTTGGGGGCAGATTTCAGCCTTGGCTGTGTTCTTCAGTGGCTTTTTTTTGTGGCTCGTTCCCTGGTGGGTACCTGTTTGTGCAGGGGGTTAGTCCTACACTTTCCCCTCTGGGCCCATCTCTTCCCCCATGAGTTTTGACTCTGGTGCTCTCGGTTCTTCAGGAACCTTCCTTTTAGAAACCTCAGAGAGATTCTCTTGACAACTATCTCAGAAGGTGGCCTTTACCTCTGTTAGAGGGGTTTCTTGGTTGGCGGCCTTGTCCTGCAAGCTGCCATGCTTGGCCCTCCATAGGATTAGATGGTGGTGCGCCCGCGACTTTTCATTCTTCCGAAGGTGGTTTCGAACTTTCGCCGGGATAAGAACATTGTTCTTTCATCCTTCTGTCCTTGACTGGCGCATCCTACGGAGGTTGCCTTTCATACTTTAGGCGCGGTACTCACTTGCGGGTGTACCAGCCTGCTACGGCTCCGTTTCGGAGATCTGACTTTTTTTGGGTCAGTGTCTGGTCCACAAAAGGGGCCTGGTGGTCTACTCGACCACCTCTTTTTCGGTGGATCAGGCAGGCTCATACAGCCCTATGCTCTTAGGGGGCGGGTCCCCCTTGCCGGTCACGGCACTTTCGACCAGGGCAATGGTGCTTCCTGGGTCTTTTCCCGACTGCATGCGTCGGTATCACGGGTGTGCGAGGCGGCGACTTACTTGTCCGTTCACGCTTTTCCCAGAATTACGTGGTTGCTGTGAGTACATCTTATGCCCTCCTTCGGCCGCTAGCTTTTGCAGGCGGCTGTTTAAGACTGCACCTCCTCCGTTGAGGAGCTCTGCTTGTTTTGGGGTGAAGTTAAGATTGGTTTTACTGATATATTTCCCACCCCTCGTTTTGACACTGCTTGGGTGCGTCCCTCACAGAAGAGGGCGTGATTGGGTGTGTTACCACTTCTATCACACCCTCACCACACCTCTCTCATTACAATACCACCTTCCACTGACTTTCTATACAAGTTGAATGTTAAATCTCATTTAGATCTCCCATCAGCTATGTATACAAGGGCCTGCCTGATTTGATATTGAATGAATTTACATTGCCACATAGTGAAAACTCACATTCATGCATGCATCCAACCACTCTGTACTGTATCCAATTAGGCAGGCCTTTGCACTACATCAGGGGTGTCCCATGGGCTGCATGCAGCTTAAGCTTGTCTGGAGGGATGCTGGGGAAGCTGTGTAAGCATAGTTGATGGGTGAAGGGTGGGTTCTAATGAGGTTAGCTGGTAAACTCCTTCCTGTGTTTACTGTTTTCTCCATTCCAAATCTACATATCAGCAAGTGGTGAAGCTTTCCAAGAAATACAGCAAGGGCTAGAGTAAGGCCTTGTTCTCAAAATCAAAGAAAGCTTTTATTTTTCTGCAACCGAGAAACATTTAAAAAAAGGTACTTGGCCTTTACACGCTTGCTGACCGCCATATAACAGATTTACTGCTACCTCGCATTCGCTCTGCACAGGTTTGTGTGTGTGTGTGTGTGTGTGTGTGTGTGTGTGTGTATATATATATATATATATATATATATATATATATATATAATCCTGCACTTTTGCCTGCAGGGGATGCAGCAGGCCACTTCTGTGATTGGCTGGGATAGGGTTAAACATTCTAGGGCGATCAAAGGGTTAACTGTGTGCCTATCCAGTGTTTTTGTGTACTGTATATGCTACTTTTACTTGGGGAAGAGATGGATTCTAGTGTCTGCTTTGCAGGAACACAGATTCCATCCCTTCCATTATGTCAGAACAGCAATCTGCCTTGTTTACATAGGCAGATCCCCGCTCTGTGTAGTTTACAGACGATTGGTGGGTGCTGGAGAAAAGAGTGCCCGGCACCTGCAACATGGCTTTTGCTGTGAATTATCACCGAAAAAGCCATTTTGCAGGTGTCGGGCACTCTAAATAGTTGGCTAAATAGTAGTTGGATCTGAACAGAGAGATCACCATATTGGAGATGTGTTTTTCATTATACTGTATTGGCACTCCACATTTATGAAGCAACAGAGAGGAGATGGTGATGCATGGATTGGACGTTTGTGTGACCTGGGAAAGTTGTCTGTCCTTTTAGCAAATGGGGACAAGCTAGGTGAATGAATACATGGACATAGGGGAATCGATCAGCCATGACCGTACAAATTGCACCACTACATGTGAGCCCATCATTTACAAGGCAAGGCAAATGACACTGGGAACCAAGTACACCATTGCCCAGGTAAAACAATAAAAACATTTTAAAGTGTAAAATGCATTTAAATCTCAGACCTTTTTATGAGGTCTGATTCACTGTTCGTTTCTGGGTGGTCCACAAAAGGGTGGCTCTGCTTCCAGCACCAACTTTTAAAGATGGATCAAGCCAACTGTCATCCAGGCTTATGCTTTTCAGCACAACAGTATTGCCACCCATTTGTGGTTACTACTCTCTACATGAGCAGTAAACACTGCTGTGATTTGGAGTTCTATGTGCATTTTCATCTAATTCTTCAGGATGGTTGTGGCTGTGAATTTCAGCTATAAGATTCTGCAGGCAGCTCTGTTAACCAACCTCTTTTCAGTTTTGATTGGACAAAATGTTTTTACCCTGTTGTGTTTTAATACAGCTTTTGTTTAGGAACTGCTTGTGGACATCTGATGATATGGAATGTACAATATTATGACCCTCACTGAATCATATGGAAAATTTGATTATTTTGTACTTTGCATAGAATCTTTCTCTGTCCATTGAGGTAACAACTCATCTCCTCTTGTTGGGTGTACATGTTACTTTAGCTGCTCATTCATCTTTTTGTTCCTACCACTGAACATGCTTGATATAGGTGGGGTTATAGGGTGTGTGGGGCTGGTCCTTTTGCCTAGTATACAATCCTCCGGTTGGTAGCAGGAAAACTCATGGTATAGAATATATAATTGCTGTGTCCCTAAATGAACATTAGAGACAGGAAATTTTACAACGAGAAAGTTCAAAGTCTATATTGCAATGATGTAATGCTACAACCTTTCAATATTAAGTAAGTAAAAGAGCCACACCTGTGCTCAGACCACAGCAACACATACTGTAGACCAGGGGGGCCCAACCAGTGGCCCGGGGGCCACATGTGGCCCGCGACCTCCTGCTCTGGGATGGAATAGAATAATGTTATTAAAGGTACATTTATTACTAAAATCACAGTGTATATATGGGCATATATGTTCTGCAGTGGTTACTGGGCTGCTTTCAAACTGATCTGCAGGTGCAGAGTAGTGCAACTGTGGGTTACCTGCACTGGGCCATAGACTTTTATTACCTGCAAGTTTGGAGTGCTTTCTGAAAGTGCACTGCACCTACAGGATATAATAGAAGTCTATGGCAAAGTGCAGCTATCCTGCAGGAAAGCCACAGGTGAACTGCTGTGCGGGTAAAACAGTGCATCAGTGTGAAAGCAGCATCAGGCCCCTTTCACATGGTCAGTCCAACCCAATCGGACCCTCCATTCACCTCTAAGGAGTGGCAGATGTAAATGGACATGTGTCCGTTTACAAATGCCTACCTCCAATCCGATCCACAAAAAAAAAGTAGAGTAGAGTGGGCTGCCACCCGCTCTGCTCATTGTGGTCCGTGACCGGTTACCAAGTCGCTTAAGTGGCCCTCGTGCTTCAAAAAGGTTGGACACTCCTGCTGTAGACAAACCTCAAATCTCAAGGCCGGCAAACATGGTGTGTTATGCCTCATAAAAATCTTCTTTATTGTAAATACTTCAGCAGTATAAGATATCCTATGCAGGACAAGTGTTGACGCGTTTCAGCCCGAGTGGTCTTTAGTCATAACAAATCGGTAACGGCAGCACAATAAAAAATCGCCACCTTGTTCAGAAGAGTGGTGGAGGTAGAATATTTAACCCCTTTTGCAGAATAAACCTCCAACCGCAAACCAGAAGGTGGAAAAAGAAAAAAGCACAAACAAAACTATACATATTAAAAAACATTGGGAGGAGCTAATGACATCCAAATGTGAATCGGAGTGATGGGATCGGCAATCCCAGGTAAGGGGGATAAACCTAAATCTCAGCAAAAAAGGGGAGGGAGGATTTAGCGGAGGTGCAGACCCAGATCCCACCTGAGGTTTAACCCCTGTGAGACCCTGGTCTGCAATGAATTTCAGCTGTAAGATTTTTCAGCACCAAGCCTCCAATATTCTCCAGTGATGATGTTCCTGTATCCTTGTTCTTAAAAGACGTTCAGCATTTTTTTTTTTCAAGAATCATACTTTGGTGATCTGTCCCCTGTTGGCTCAAGTGATCAAATACCACTAATAGGTTCTCAGAGATCCGTGAGCAGAGAGCTGGTGACTGGTTTGCGCATTGATTGGACACAGCGGGAGCCAATCAGTTGGTCCAGCGGTCACTATGTCCACTGGAACCCTGCTGATCATTCCCGAGGCAGACAGAACGGCAGTCTGCCTATGTAAACAAGGCAGATCACCGTTTTGTCAGAGGGGAAGATGGAGATCCAGTCAAAGCATCCCCCCATAGTTAGAAAGCACTCCCAGGGAACACATTTAACCCTTTGAACGTCCCTGATGTTAACCCCTTCCCTGCCCGTATCAGTACAGTAACAGTGCATTTTTTTTACACTGATCACTGTATTGGTGTCACTGGTCCCCAAAAAGTGTCACTCGTGTTTTTTTCTTGTTTTTTTCAAACTTGTCAGTCTGTTTTTGTTTATAATGCAAAAAATAATAACCACAGAGGCGTTCAAACCACCAAAAGAAAGCTTGATTTGTGGGGAAAAAAGGACATACATTTTATTTTGGTACAGCGCTGCACGACAAAAAATAGCCTGCTCAGGATGGGGGGGGGGGGGGAACCTTCCGAAGCTGAAGTGGTTAAAGGCCAGGTTGTACATCCCACATATTTTAAAAGGTAAACACAAATAATCAAATACACAACATAATCTTACACTGTTCTTCAGAGACCTAAGAATCAGATATCTTTGTACACAGATTAAGATGGCAATACCTGCAGGTGTTTATGCCATACGGATAACAGTCTAGATATAATCTAATGTAGGTTTTGCTCGGTCTCAGATTAAGTGAAAAAAGTAGGGGAAAGTAGGTTATCCAGAGTGGATGCATGACAACTCTAGAATCTGGTATCTTTGACATAGAATGATATGCGCAGAAACGGCAGTTAGCAGGTGGAGATCAACCCAATCACCCAGACGCTCCAAAAGTGAGCCTATGCCTGCCATAATTGAGTGATCCTGCATGGGTTTGACTGATTTGTGGATCTTGGGAAAATTATAAAATATTGGGACTACAGGATTCTCAACAAAAATATAATCTGTCCTTTTTAAGAGTCAAAACTTCCAATAACTTGCCTCTATGCAAGAGGTTGGCCAGAGCTGACTTAAAAACCAAGGTGAGATTACTGGTAAGAAGGAGGTAGGTGGTACGATCATTTAATTGCCTCAGAGCCTCCAAACGATGTAGCTTTTTACCTAGACTACCCCCCCCCCCCCCCCCTTAAAATTAGATAATTTAGAAAATGATTCCTTGTATAAGTTAATCTCAATAGTGATTTTTTTTCCCAGACTTCATTGCTCATATCAAATAAAAAGTTGCATGAGATCAAAGGAACAGTTGGACAATATTGTATTTTATTCTGGGAAAAGTCCTCTGAATAAACTGTAGTAGGATTTTTTTTTCCTCAACCTCTGAGAAATCTTTTTTCTGACACCAACTATGTTGTGTATTTGAATATCTGTGTTTCTTGCCATTTACAATATGTGGGATGTACAATCTGGCCTTTAAGAACAAGGATAGGGGAACATTTTTATGACTCCACTAATCCATACACTAAATTTATTTCCAATGCTTCAAGACATTTTAGATTATACCATGGGAGGTGATGTCTGTTCTTTCAGATTTTGTGGTGTTGTGTGTGTCTTCAGCTCCCAGGGGAGGAGATCATCATGATTCAGATTATTATTGGATATTTAAGCTGCGAACCGGGTCCCACATGGGTCAAACCTCAGGTAGGATCTGGATCTGCACCTCCGTTAACTCCCCCACCCCCATATTTTTACTGAGAATTGTGTCTATTGCCCTTACCTGGGTTTGCCAGTCCCCCTCACTCTGACATTTGAATGGTATGATTTCCTCTTTGAATGGTTGATACATTTTTGTTTTTATAATGTATAGTTGTGTTTCATAGTTGGTAAGGTTGAATAAAGACATCTAGTTCAACCTGTGTGTTTTTTTTTCTAACTTTTTTTCACCTTCTGGCTTGTAATTAGAGGTTTATTCTGCAGAATGGTTAAAATATTCTACCTCCACCCGAACCAGGTGGTAGTTTTTAATTGCGTGTGCATTAGAGCTAAAGTCGCGCTCGTTTTAGCGTCTTTAGCGCTGTTTAGGCAGCGCTTTCCGGGCACTAGTGCGGTGCTTTTAACCCCCGCTAGCGGCCTAAGAAGTAATATAAAATCACCCGTGTTGTGGCGCTTCTGAAGTGCTAGCCATTAATTTCAGTGGGCAGGGCCTATTGCAAGCGCTGTATACAGTGCTCCCAAACCGTCCCAAAGATAATGCTTGCTGGACTTTTCCTAATGTCCCACAAGCACACCACCCCAATGTGAAAAGTCACACTGAAATTAATGGGAGGCGGTGTTCGGGTGCTTTACAGGCATTACTTCTAGCGCTAAAATGCCTGAAAACTGCCTCAATGTGAAAGGGATCTATGTGATTTGGTAAGACTAAAGCCCACTTGGACTAAAACATGTCCACACTTCTCCTACATAGGATACTGTATCTTTAACACCCGATGGATTTGAAATATAGACGATTTTTATGAGCACAACATGCAGTGTTATTGTTGTGAGATACCTAATCTACATTATTTGAATATTTTCTTACATTTGTTCTGTATTTGCTTTTGAATTAAAGATGTAATTGTGATTTTGTTTTGCAGTTGTCACATGGCACCTGGTCCTCCAAAACCTTTAAAGGTGGTGTGTGTTGGAGGTCACACTTTCCTAAGTTTCCTGCTTGGAGCATATGTCACAAACCTGGCATCAAGAGCTTCTGATTGGTTGGGTTATTTGCGCTTCCTGTTGGTGCCACTAGGTAAGTCAGCTCACCTATGTTCTATAGATAATAATAAACGTTCTAACACTAAATATGATGTCTGAATTTAGTGTCCATAATGGATACACACATTTTCCTCCCCAGTTTATTTTTATTTTATTTTTTTTAATTTTTTTTAAGCTGTGTTTTATTTAAATTTTTTTAAGGAAAACTTAAAAACAAAACTGTGGACTATGTTTGTTTTTGTTTATAATGATAAATAATATATCTATGACATGGTATTTAAACTTTATAAAATGAAGACCTTAATGAAAGAGGGGTAACTTGCTCTGGAGATGACAACATGTGGGGGGGTGGCGACTTGCCTATAGGACTGGGATATTGGGGTTAGCTATGCAGGTCCCACATCTTGGGATGTTTATAGTTTTATGGGGGGTTTTTTGCCCTCCCCCACGTGGACTGCTTTGGGACATCCCAATTTTCCTGAATTCGACTATTCCTGTGTTCCTTGATGAACCATTAGGAAAACAGAATTTTTATACTCACTGTAAAGTCATTTTCACGGCGTTCATCAAGGGACACTGGTCTCTCCCCTATGTGTTTACGATCTCCCCTTAAAATGTTTGTTACCCCAACATTTCATATTCATGATATGTCTGTTTTGCTGTGTATTTGTGTTATAAAGTATGCTTTTCTCTTTGTATTGCTTCCTTTGTGTGAAATGTCTGGTGATCTGCCAGTCCCGCAGCTTTTCTATATTAAACTGACCACACTAGGCACAGAAGCGCAACCTTCCTTCACTGGGAAGATCAGTGTATTGCCGTTTTTCTTCCACTGCTGATACTCCTCCCTGCGATCTCCAACTCCAGCTCTTTAACCACTTAAGCCCTGGACCAATATGCTGCTAAAGGACCGGGCCCCTTTTTGCGATTCAGCACTGCGTCGCTTTAACTGACAATTGCGCGGTCATGCGACGTGGCTCCCAAACACAATTTATGTATTTTGTATCCTACAAATAGAGCTTTCTTTTGGTGGTGTTTGGTCATCTCTGCGGTTTTTATTTTTTGCGCTATAAACAAAAATAGAACGACAATTAAAAAAAAAAAACAATATTTTTAACTTTTTGCTATAATAAATATCCCCCAAAAAGATATAAATTTTTTTCCTCAATCTAGGCCGATACGTATTCTTCTACATATTTTTGGTAAAAACCATTGCAATAAGTGTTTATTCATTGGTTCGCGCAAAAGTTAGAGCATTTACAAAATAAGGGATAGTTTTATGGCATTTTTATAAATATTTTTTTTACTATTAATTGCGCCGATCAGTGATTTAGCAGACACATCGGACACCTTTGGCCCATTTTTGGGACCATTGTAATTTTTACAGTGAAAAGTGCTATAAAAATGCACTGATTACTGTGAAAATGACACTGGCAGTGAAGGGGTTAACCTGTAGGGGGCGCAGAAGGGGTTAAGTGTTTCCTAGGGAGTGTTTACTACTGTGTGGGTGCATGGTTTTGTGTGTGACGTCACTGATCGTCGTTCCCTATGGCAGGGAACAGACAATCAGTGGCAGTCACACTAAGAAGAACCGGGAACGGTTTGTTTACACTTACCTCTCCCCGTTCTTCAGCTCTGTGACCCGATCGCGGGACACCGGCGGCGATCGGTACTGCGGGCGCGGTCACAGAGCACAGGACCAGTACACAGTTGCAAGAAAAAGTATGTGAACCCTTTTGGAATAATATGGATTTCTGCACAAATTGGTCATAAAATGTGATCTGATCTACATCTAAGTCACAACAATAGACAATCACAGTCTGCTTAAACTAATAACACACAGAGAATTAAATGTTACCATGTTTTTATTAAACACACCATGTGAACATTCACAGTGCAGGTGGAAAAAGTATTTGAACCCCTAGACTGACATTGCCAAGAGCTAATTGGTGTGAGGTGTCAGCCGACTGGAGTTCAATCAATGAGATGAGATTGAAGGTGTTGGTTACAGCTGCCCTGCCCTATAAAAAACACACACCAGTTCTGGGTTTGCATTTCACAAGAAGCATTGCCTGATGTGAATGATGCCTCGCACAAAAGAGCTCTCAGAAGACCTATGATTAAAGGAGTTGTAAATAATTTTTTTTTTTTGCTGAAATGACTGTTTACAGGGTATAGAGACATAGGGGTAGATTCAGATAGAATGGTCTATCTGTCCGCCCGGCGTAACGTATCTCAGATACGTTGCGCCGCCGTAATTTGGGGCGCAAGTTCTGTATTCAGAAAGAACTTGCGCCCTTAGTTACGGCGGCGTAACGTATCTGTGTCGGCGTAAACCCACCTAATTCAAATCTGGATGATGTGGGCGTGTTTTATGTATATATTAACTGTGACCCCACGTACTTGACATTTTTTACGAACGGCGCATGCGCCGTTCGTGAAAAAATCCCAGTGCGCATGCTCGAAATTCCGCCGCAAATCATCATTGCTTTCGACGTGAACGTAATTACGTCCAGCCCTATTCATGAACGACTTATGCAAACGACGTAAAAAAATTCGCAGGCCGGACGTACGTTTCTGAATCGGCGTATCTAGCTCATTTGCATATTCCTCGCGTAAATCTATGGAAGCGCCACCTAGCGGCCAGCGTAAATATGCAGCCTAAGATGGTGTAAAACACTTACGCCGGTCGGATCTTAGGGAAATCTATGAGTAACTGATTCTATGAATCGGGCGCATAGATACGACCGGCCGGACTCAGAGATATGACGGCGTATCTTCTGTCTGAATCTACCCCATAATAGTTAACTGATTCCTTTTAAAAATGATTAAAAATAGATAAAAATCATTCATATAATGTACCTGTAGTTTCTAGTTTCGTTTTTGCATGTTGTTTCCTGCCTCTGCTGTACAGAGCCAATACTGGGCAGTGATGGTTTGGAAAACCAAACTGATTGGTGCTGAGGGGTTTTAGACACACAGTAATCACACCTCCTTGATTAGTGACCACAGAGAGAAAGCTCCCAGCACTGTGGTTATCAGGAAACAGACAACCAGGAAGTGTGGAGATCAGAGAAGAATTACAGCAACTTGAGAGCAAAAACGAACAATGAGTACATGAAAACAGCACTGCATTAAGGTAAAGGAAGCTATTAAGATAAAAAAAAGCGGTAAGACAAATTGTCTATAAATGGAGAAAGTTCAGCACTGCTGCTACTCTCCCTAGGAGTGGCTATCCTGTAAAGATGATTGCAAGAGCACAGCACAGACTGCTCAATGAGGTGAAGAAGAATCCTATTGTGTCAGCTAAAGACTTACAAAAGTCTCTGGCATATGCTAACATCCCTGTTAGCGAATCTACGATATGTAAAATGGTAAACAAGAATGGATTTCATGGGAGGATACCACAGAGGACGCCACTGCTGTCCAAAAAAAACATTGCTGCATGTTTACAGTTTGCACAAGAGCATTTGGATGTTCCACAGCAGTACTGGCAAAATATTCTGTGGACAGATGAAACCAAAGTTGAGTTGTTTGGAAGTGTGATGGAGAGAGACACACTTTTTCACAGAGCACCTAAGCGCTGGGGTGCTGGAGACAGGTATTTTTAAGACTCATCTGTTCAGCCTCTGACTTACCATCGATGGCTCTTTTGGTTGCCAGTGTTCAAACCCTCCCACGGGTAGTATGATCCAGTTATTATTTGAATCAGGACAAAGTGTTGCCTTCCTTTGTCTAGCTCCAAAATATCCTAAGGATATCGCTTTTTACTGCTTGGGTGTGGTTAGGGCTGTGCAATCTTCCTCACAGCACTGATTCGTGAATCTGTGTCGCGTGAAAGTTCCCGAAAGGGTCAGGCTGCACCTAGATCCATAATTGCTAGATGGCTTTGACAAGTCATCACTCAGGCATTTGACCTAAAAGATCGGATTCCTCCATTTCTTGTAAAGGCCTGTCTACCAGAAGTAAAAAAATGGGAGTTGTGGCGCTACAATATGGTAACACATTGGTGGAAAAAGTCCGCTGTATAGATTGTGAGTCATTGTTACAATGAAAATAAAAAATGAGATAAAAATAAAAGAAATTAAATAAGACCTGGGAATGATGAGTGATGAGGAAAATGATGAAGGGAGAGACACTTAACAGTGGTTCTGTGATGAGCTGATTGTCCCAAAAACGCTGTCCAGGGGCAAGCCTTCCAGAAGCAGGGATGACCAGAGCAGGGACTCCAAACATGTACACAAAAGAAGAAAACAGAGGGCGCCTCCTGGTTAGACGTTTATGAAGCTTTGAGGCTTGAGAAAGGAGCGCGCTTAGTCATTGGAAAGCTCCTGCTTCGAAACATCGTCGCATATTAGTGACGTCACCGCGGCTCACGCTGCGCTCCGGGCCTCGTTTCCACTAGTCCTCCGTACCAGCTGGTTCTTCCTGCAATGGACGGTCCGATATAGGAGTTTCACCCGAGGAGCACGTATCAGCTTAACAACTAGCCCGGCAAGACGTCTCATCCCCCCCAGCATCAATTGATTGAATCTCCTACTAGATTTTATCTTTACATGTAAGTCTACACTGTTATCTGTGTATAATTAAAGCTTCATAAACGTCTAACCAGGAGGCGCCCTCTGTTTTCTTCTTTTGAGTCTACCAGAAGTGTTGGTGCTTGATGAACTTTTCAACATCAACATTCAAAAATCCCCCCCCCCCCCATTTTTTTTGGAGTACAAGGTACAAGACATGCGTGCCTTCCGTCTGATTTCACTCCGGTATTGCTTTCTGAAAAAATCTGAGGTAATGCTGGGAGTTAGAGGAGCTGTACTGGGCAGTCTCAAGCTTTATTTCCTAGTGTTAACGCCCCAGTAGATGGCGCATACCCAAAATAATCAACTCCCCTGTGACCTATGATGTACTCCAAGAAAGGGATTTTAAAAGGTAAGTAGAAAAGCACATTACTTTTATCACCACGTTTCCACACATTACCCTGCATCATGCTTCAGTGCCAACATGGAATGTACCAGTCTTATAACCATTTACATAGTTCTGAATTGGCTAGTGTGTGCACTCAGTGCTGCATAGGAATACTCCAGAATCACAACTTTGAGAAAATGCATATTTGAGAAAATTGTTGTAAGATGCGATTTTTAATATGAAAAATGTTATGCGTAAGTTAATGTCTTATTTACTCTTTTTTTTATTGTAGGATCACATCCTGTTTGTAAATATCTTTCTTCCCTGGATTCTCGTTATGCTTCTCTGTTTTTCGATGCTGCTTGGAGGGAGCTGTTCAACAAATCTGAACCTCCAGCTATAGGTAAGGTGCCTTTTTTTTTTCTTCTTCTTCTTCTTCTTGCTGTCACAATGTAGAGTACAAGATTTCCAATCATCTGTGCTCAGTCTTGTCACAAAGAGTTAATCCAGCTCTAAACAATCCTCTTATTTTTTCAATGAAATAAACGGACAAACAGGAGAAAACTTTTGTCCGTTCCTCCCCCTGGCTGTGAATGACAGGTTATTTACATATCTCATGCACTAGCCTGGAGACGGGCATTATTTTTGTAATTCCCACTCCCACTCCTTTTCTGAAGTCATGTGGTTACTTTTTTGGATTTTGACTGGATGTTCGTGATCATAGCAGAGTTTAGTGTAAGAAATGCACACCCACAGAGCTCCAGACAACAAAGCCACCCACAGAATCTGCAGTTTTTCAGTTCTTATAACAGACAGAGGGGAGACATTTGACAGGTGAGGATACATGCAGGAGGCATGTATATCCTTCTAGATCAACAGGAAACTGCTATAGACCTTAATTTTTACAGATTCCTTTTTAGGCACCACTACATCAAAACCTTACATTTTATTAAACATATCACAAAAACAATGTTCAATGTCTAGGAGTTATCGCACCTTGTAGCTCTGGGTTCACTTAACTCCTAGGAATTTTTCATGATCCCTATACTTGTGTATATACTGCCACTAGATTTTATGGTTTCCCTTGCCAATCCAAAAAGTGTACTAGTGTGTAAGCCTGGATCGGAGGCATTAGATTGTAAGCACATTAAAGAGGCAGGACTGTCTCTGTGTTCTCAGTTAACCACCTCAGCCCGGAAGGTTTCACCCCCTAAATGACCAGGCCATATTTTGCGATACGACACTGCGTTTCTTTAACTGGCAATTGAACGTTCATGCCACGCTGTACCCAAACAACATTTATGTCCCTTTTTTCCCACAAATAGAGCTTTATTTTGGTGGTATTTGATCACCTCTGCGGTTTTTATGTTTTGTGCTATCAACAAAACAAGTCTATTTTGAAATAGATGTGCTATAAAACACATACAATAAAAAAATGTCTTCATCAATTAATGGCAATATGTATTCTGCTACATATTTTTGGTAAAAAAAATCCCAATAAGCGTATATTGATTGGTTTGCGCAAAAGTTATCACGTCTACAAACTAAGTGATATTTTTATGCCAATTTTTATTTTTTACTAGTAATGGTGACGATCAGAGATTTTTAGCAGGATTGCGGCGGACCACCGACACAATACAGTAATTGGTGCTAAAAAAATGCAATGTATAAATTACACTGGCAGGGAAGGGGTTGACATCAGGGACAATCAAAGGATTAAGTGTGCTCTTTGGGAGTGATTTCTAACCGTGTTGGAAATGGTTTAACTGGAGGAAGAAAGATCTGTGTTCCTGATTAGTAGGAACATAAGATCTCTGACGTTCTGCCTTTCCAGTGAACGATCGGCGGTTCCAATCACAGCGGGAGTGGTCGCCGGCATCGCGCACACGTGCCTCAGATCCTGAGGAGGAAACAACATATAGGTACGTTGTTTCCTGCAGCCAGGCCACCCTGCTGCAGTAAATCTGCGGTTGACGGTCCGGAAGCGGTTAAAGTACAACAAAGTGCTCTTGTATGATGGTCTAAACAAAGTGCCACTGTTACTATGTGATGTACAAGCTAACACACAAGTAGTTTTTCCTAGTTGTGCAGCACAGCACACAGGTTCTTTGATCCTCACAACTGAGTTATATGCCGCTACTTTCAAGTAATTGGACACTGGCCTATATATCTCTTCACACTTAAAGCTAGCCTCAAATTTTTTGCTAGTGTCTTTAGCTGGGTGGACCTCTTCTCTCTAAAGGGAGTTTGCTATGAAGGTTTGTGTGTGTGTGTGTGTGTGTGTGTGTGTGTGTGTCGCTCTCTCTCAATGATGATATTCCACCAAATGATTCCTGCTGCACCAAAGCCACTGCAGCTCATTCAGCAGCTTCTGGATTGGTTGGTTGCTGCCGCCATATTCTGGTTTTTGCTATATGCAGATTCCTGCTATATGCACTCCACTTGGCATGTAGTTCAATACATGGCATTATCCGCAGGGTGCTTAACAGGTCGTCTGTCTGTGGCACAGCCCTGCTCTTGAAACCCCCAGGGTGAAAGCCCTTTACACATTTAGGACCTGGATGCCCTTTTATTCTCTGAATCACCTTTTGAGGTTTGTGGGAGCTGCCAACCACTCTGCCCCTTTCTCTTCCAGTCCGGACTTTGGACCATCTGGTATTCCCCCGGCAGGCACAATATAGTAATGTTACTGCAGTTTGCAGGTGCTTGGCATTGAGACATTTCCCCTATCTCTATACTGCTTCAGAGGTAGTGTCCAAACGCTTCCAAGCGAAGGCTGGCCATAGATGGAATGAATTTCTTTCCTGCAACCACAGGTTGGTTGGAAAGCCACCCCTGTCGGGAGAACACAGTGATTATTGCTAGCGGTTCTAGCAGCTGCTAGCAATAATCATGTAAAATCCAGCAGGCTGGTTGCCCATACATGGATCGAATCTCAGCTGGTTCCTTCTCTCTCTTGCTCAGGCACTTGGGCCCAGGGGAAGCTATGATTTTTTTTTATTTATTTTTTTATATACACTTCAGACTCCAACCTCATAGAGTATGCGTTTGTACGCTCATGTTCTGTTTGCCAGCCCTTAGCGTCTCTAATTTTGGTTTCGCATCATTAGTGTGTTTCTTTTTCTTTGATTGCTTTTCTCTTTCAAATATATATATATATATATATATATATATATATATATATATATATATATATATTTTTTAAATATGTTAATCGTTAATTATTTGATTTATAAATAATATGTAATTCGCCAATTTTTTCCCCCTTATCCTTCTCTCTCCCTCCCACTCTCCCTCCCACTCTCCCTCCCCTCCCTCCCCCACCCTCCCCCTATCTCACCTCAAATAATCTCAGATGCCACCTAATTACTTCTTCTCTTTTTTTTTTTTTTTTTGAGTTATCATTAGCTCTCCTCCCTGAGTTTTTCAGCGTAGCTCCAAGATCTCTTAACCACTTGACAACTGGGCACTTAAACACCCTTAATAACCAGACCAATTTTCAGCTTTCGCTGCTCTCACATTTTGAATGACAATAACTCAGTCATACAACACTGTAACCAAATGAAATTTTTGTCCTTTTTTTCCCACAAATAGAGCTTTCTTTTGGTGGTATTTGATCACCTCTGCGGTTTTTATTTTTTCCGCTATAAATGAAAAAAGAAAGAAAATTTTGTAAAAAAAAATGAATTTTTCTTCATTTCTATTATAACATTTTGCAAAAAAGTAATTTTTTTTTCATAAATTTGGCCTAAAATGTATACTGCTACATATCTTTGGTAAAAAAAAAAAAAATTGGGTTATTATTTAGTCTGGGTGAAAGTTATAAGGTCTACAAGCTATGGTACCAATTACTGAAAATTGATTAATTTGATCACATCTGATGTACTGACAGCCTCTCTCATTTCTTGAGACCCTAACATGCCAGAAAAGTACAAATACCCCCCAAATGACCCCTTTTTGGAAAGAAGACATTCCAAGGTATTTAGAAAGAGGCATGGTGAGTTTTTAGAAGTTGTAATTTTTTCCCACAGTTCTTTGCAAAATCAAGATTTATTTTTTTTTTTATTTTTTTTTTTTCACAAAATGTTCATATTCGCCGGTTATTTCTCACACACAGCATATGCATAACACTAATTACACCCCAAAACACATTCTGCTATTCCTCCCGAGTATGCCGATACCAAATGTGTGAGACTTTTACACAGCGTGGCCACATACAGAGGCCCGACATGCAGGGAGCACCATCAGGCGTTCTGGAACACCCAGACCAATTCTGACATTCCTCTCCTACATGGAAAAATCATCATTTATTTGCTAGAAAATTACATAGAACCCCAAAACATTATATATGCTTTTTAAGGAAAAACACTAGAGAATACAATGGCGGTCATTGCAACTTTTTATCGCGCACGTTATTTTCGCAGCAATTGTTCGAATGTGTTTTTTTGGAAATAAAACAATTTTGTGCTTTTAAAAAAAAAAAAAAACATTAAAGTTAGCCCAATGTTTTTGCATAATATGAAAGATGAAGTTACGCCGAGTCAATAGATACCCAACATGTCACCCTTCAAAATTGCACACGCTTGTGGAATGGCGCCAAACTTCGCTACTTAAAAATCCCCATAGGCGACGCTTTAAATATTTTTACTGGTTACATCTTTTTAGTTGGAGAAGAGCTCTAGGGCCAAAAGTATTGCTCTTGCTCCAACGTTCGCAGCGATACCTCACATGTGTGGTTTGAACACCGTTTTCATATGTGGGCGGGACTTACGTGTGTGGTCGCTTCTGTATACGAGCACGCAGGAACAGGGGCGCTTAAAAAAAAAAAAAAAAAATTTTATTGTTCATTTCACTTTATTTATTTTAGTTTGATACGTTTTTCCCCAAAAATAAATGTTTTGATCACTTTTATTCCTATTACAAGGAATGTAAACATCCCTTGTAATAGGAATATAGCATGACAGGTCCTCTTTACAGTGAGATGTGGGGTCAATAAGACCCCACATCTCACCTCTAGGCTGGGAAGCCTGAAAAAAAAAAAAAAAATATAAAACGATCCTGGTTTCGATCGTAGCGGTGAGTCAGAAGAGGCACCGGAGGGAGAAGGGAGGGGAGACGTCCCCTTTCGCCTCCCGTAAGAACAATCAAGAGGTGGAACAGCCGACATGATTGTTCTTATGGTGTAGAGAATCGCCGGATGAAAAAAAATGATATCTGAATGATGCCTGTAGCTGCAGGCATCATTCAGATATCCCTGCACAAAGTCAAGGACGTCATGACGGCCGGTGGGCGGGAAGTGGTTAAAACGCATTTTTTTCCCAGAGTATTTTCTGGGTACTGCAGAGTATTAGCCGGGGTATTGCAGAGTATTAGCCGGGGTATTGCAGAGTATTGGTGCGGGGGTATTGCAGAGTATTGGTGCGGGGGTATTGCAGAGTATTGGTGCGGGGGTATTGCAGAGTATTGGTGCGGGGGTATTGCAGAGTATTGGTGCGGGGGTATTGCAGAGTATTGGTGCGGGGGTATTGCAGAGTATTGGTGCGGGGGTATTGCAGAGTATTGGTGCGGGGGTATTGCAGAGTATTGCCGGGGAGTAATGCAGAGTATTGCCGGGGAGTAATGCAGAGTATTGCCGGGGAGTAATGCAGAGTATTGCCGGGGAGTAATGCAGAGTATTGCCGGGGAGTAATGCAGAGTATTGCCGGGGAGTAATGCAGAGTATTGCCGGGGAGTAATGCAGAGTATTGCCGGGGAGTAATGCAGAGTATTGCCGGGGAGTAATGCAGAGTATTGCGCAGGGGGTGGTATGCAGAGTATTGCGCAGGGGGTGGTATGCAGAGTATTGCGCAGGGGGTGGTATGCAGAGTATTGCGCAGGGGGTGGTATGCAGAGTATTGCGCAGGGGGGTATGCAGAGTATTGCGCAGGGGGGTATGCAGAGTATTGCGCAGGGGGGTATGCAGAGTATTGCGCAGGGGGGTATGCAGAGTATTGCGCAGGGGGGTATGCAGAGTATTGCGCAGGGGGGTATGCAGAGTATTGCGCAGGGGGGTATGCAGAGTATTGCGCAGGGTGGGGGGTATGCAGAGTATTGCGCAGGGTGGGGGGTATGCAGAGTATTTCGCAGGGGGGGGTATGCAGAGTATTTCGCAGGGGGGGTGGTATGCAGAGTATTGCGCAGGGGGGTATGCAGAGTATTGCGCAGGGGGTATGCAGAGTATTGCCGGGGGTAGGCAGAGTATTGCGCAGGGGGGGGTATTGCAGAGTATTGTAGGGGGGTATTGCAGAGTATTGTAGGGGGTTTCAGGGATGGCTGAGCAGGGATGGATGGATCTGTGACTGCAATAGTCACAGATCCATCCACAGCGCTGCTGACACCCGCGCTCCCCCCTCTCACACTGTACCGCTCGGTACAGAGAGAGGAGGGAGGAACCGGCGTCATCAAAAGACGCCGGTTTGTTTACATGTGATCGCTCCGTCATTGGACGGAGCGATCACGTGGTAAACGGCCGCTATCAGCGGCCGTTTACCGTGATTCGTGATCGGCCGGGTCCTCTGGACCCGGCGGTCACGGATGTTCCCGTGTGCGCGCCCTAGGGGACGCGCGGGAGAGAGACTCTGGGAGGACGTACATTGACGCCCTCCTAGAGTTAACCACCCGCCCTGTAGACGTATATTGTCTATGGGGCGGTTACCAAGTGGTTAAAGGCCCTCCAATTATCCCACTTCTTAACTTGTGCTATATTATTGCCCTCCAGTCCTTCTCTCAATTCTTCCATTCTATAGGTCTCTTCCACTGAGTCAATCCATTCCCAAATTGAGGGACAATCTATCTCCTGCCATTTTCTTGGTATTAACCTCTTGGCTGCGTTAAGTAAGTGTGGGACTAGGGTTTTCCTATATTTTTTAATCCCTTCCTCTCCCCCATGGAACAGTACCACCCAAGGGTCCGACTCAATTTTCCCTTTTGTAATCTCTTCTATACACCCCAGGATTTTTTTCCAGAATTCCTCGACTTTAGGGCACCTCCACCACAGGTGGGCCATGGTTCCCGGGAGCCCACATCCCCTCCAACAGTCTCCCGTTTGTCCGTCATTAAATTTAGATAGTTTGTCCGGGGTCATGTACCACCCAGTCATGCATTTATTGCTCATCTCTGCTGTGCGACTGTCAACCGCCGCGGAGTGTACCAGTGTCAGCATTTTCTGTATTGTGCCCCTATCCCGTTGTGACCCAAGTTCCCTCTCCCATTTTTTAACGAATGGAGGAACAATCCGCTCATCCATTTTTAGCAGGATCTTGTATAGTTTTGAGATAGTTCCCTTGACCCTCTGAGTTATACATAATTTTTCCAGTTCGGACAACTGCTCCCCTGACCTCAATGGATGCGGCAATTTTTGGATAAAATGGTCTAGCTGATGGTACCTCCATTCGTTAATTTCTATGTGTTTTTTTTCCCCCTTTAATTCTTGTAGTGTTACTAAGTGCCCATCTTTAATTATATCTCTTAATTGCATAGTGTCCTTTTTTATCCAATTTCCTCCAATCTGTGTTTTACCAGGTGCAAAGTAATCATTGTTTTTTAATGCTAATAAAGGTGAATTATATTCCTTTTCTATTTTTTTATATGTGGTGTCCCAAATTTTTAGTGCGTTTTTTGTTATCTCATGTGTGTTCTTATCGAGTGCCCTATATTGGGGTGGGTTCCATATAATCTTATCCAACCTTGCCTTCGACAGTTTGTTTTCAATATTGACCCACCTTTTTTCTTTGCTGGCTCTGGCCCACTCCACCACCCTCGACAACACCACTGCGTCGTAGTATGTTTTAATGTCCGTTACTGCTAATCCCCCCTTATTTTTCGGTTGTCTTAGAGTCTGGAGAGAAATTCTATGTTTCTTATTTCTCCAGATATAGTTCATAATCTGTTTTTTAAGAGCTGAGAAGAGTGTTCCAGGCAAACTTATAGGTATCATCTGAAACTTATAGGTGATTTTTGGTAATATTACCATTTTACAAAAGTTTATTCGTCCTATCCAAGATATTGGTCTATTTTTTATGCTTCCTATTTCTTTCCTGATTTCATTTAGCAAGGGGATGAAATTTATCGCATACATTTTTTTAATTGATTTTGCTAGGAAAATACAGAGATACTTAAGTTCTTTTACCCAAGAAAATCGGTACTCCAATCTAAGGTCCCTCTCGTCTCGTCTGTTTATATTGATGCTCAGGGTCTCGGTTTTAGCTACATTGATTTTACATAGGTCTTATAACTTTGGAATTGAGGTTTTGGGATTTGTCAAATAGAAGAGGACATCATCTGCAAACGCAGAGTGTTTGTGTTCGTCCTCCCCTATTTTAACTCCTCTTATGTCAGGGCACTTACGTATCCTGGCCAGCAGTGGTTCCAAGGAGAGCACGAACAGGAGTGGTGACAGGGGACACCCCTGCCTTGTTCCATTTTTCATTGTCAGTGCTTGGGAGAGACTACCATTTATTTTTATTTTTGCCCTGGGTTCCTGATAGAGAGTCGCTATCCACTCCATCATCCTTTGCCCGAATCCCATTTCTTCCAAGGTGCGTAACATGAGTCCCCAGTCCACCCTGTCAAATGCCTTTTCTGCATCTATCGACAGGAGTAGACCCGGGGACTCAGTCGCTTTCATTTTTTGAATTATCTGTAGTGCTCTCACTCCATTGTCCCTCCCCTCTCTTCCCTGGATGAACCCTGTCTGATCTGGATGTACCAGCCTTGTCATTTCTTGTTTGACTCTCTCGGCCAAAACCTTTGCGAACAGTTTAATATCTGTATTTAACAAAGATATTGGTCGATACCCTGAGCAGTCCCCCCTGTCCTTACCCTCCTTAGGGATGACCGTAATGATTGCCTCTGAGGCCTCTCTGCTTAAATCAAAATCTTTTCCCAATCCATTAAAATATTGGCATAGTTTTGGTAGAAGGATCTCCCTGCATTTTTTGTAATATAATATGGTGTAGCCGTCAGGGCCTGGACTTTTACCTGAGGCTGAGCCAGCTAGGGCTAGATTGATCTCCTTTTCCGATATTGGTCTATCCAACACTGATGCATCACTTCTACTTATTTTTGGCAGCCCTGCTTCCTTCAGAAAATTCGCGATTTTATTTATTTTTTCCCCTTTCTGCCCGTTCTTTTGTTCCACCGAATAAAGTTTCTCATAGTATACTCTGAAGGTTTCTGCTATATCTTTTGTTGTATGCATCATCTCTCCTTTTTCGTTTTTAATTTTGTCTATATAATTTTTTGATTTCTTTTTCTGCACCATTCTTGCTAGATGTTTATTTGTTTTGTTCCCCCACATATATCTTTCCCTAGCTATTAGATTGAATTCCCTTCTGGTTTCTTGGTCCATAAGTTCTTTTAGTTCGTTTTCGTTTATAGACCAAGTTCAAATAAAGGTCTCGTTGCTTTCCCATTTTCTTATGTTCTTGTTCTAGCAGGAAGATCTCTTCTATCAATTTTTCTTTTTTACTACTTTTTTCTTTTTTTTCCCTTGCACCCTCCGAGATCAGGGTCCCTCTTATCACTGCCTTGTGTGCGTCCCATAATGTTGCTACTGAAACTTCATCAGACTCGTTTAACCTGAAATACTCTTCCAGCTCCTTTTTAACCCTTGTTAAACTGGTCTCGTCTATCAGCAGATGTTCGTTTATCCTCCAGTTTTGATAAGGTCTCTGGTTTCCTGGGATGTCTATTGTAATACTAACCGGGGCATGGTTGGAAATCGTCATGGTTTCTATTTTCGTCTCTCCCACTATATCTAAGGTCCTATGGTCCACCAGTATGTGGTCGATCCTTGAATAGGTCCCATGCACCGGGGAATAAAATGTATAGTCACGTTGGTCTGGGTTAAAGACTCTCCAGGCATCAATCAGTTGGCTCCTGTATAGAGTATCCCTTAGCTTTCTTAACTGTACACTCTGTACACCCGGTGTCTGGGACGTCTTATCTATTTTTGGGTCCATGCATAGATTGAAATCTCCACCCATGATTATTCTCCCCCTCCTGAAGTCTGTTAGTTTCCCTAATATTTCCAAAAAGGAATTTTATCGGTAGGGCGTTTGGGGCATACACATTTACTAGAGTACACTCCCTTCCTTCCAATTTCCCCCTTAAGAAGAGGAATCTCCCCTCCGGATCTGTCAGTCTATCAGTTAATTCAAACCGCGCCCTTTTTGAGATTCCAATTGCAATCCCTCTGGCTCTTTTGGAAATAGTGTCTCCATAATACCAGATAGGGAAGTCTGGGGCATATAGTCTGACATTCGATCCTAGTGTAATATGGGTTTCCTGTAGGAAGGCGATGTCTGCTTTATATTTTTTCAATTCCTTAAGCACCTTGTGTCTCTTAGTTGGGCTGTTAAGACCTTTCACATTGTATGATAGACATTTAATTTGTGGCATCTTTGATTTTTCCCTTTTTCTTTTTTCTGATTATTTCGGTGAGATAGGCCCTAACTTCCCCCCCCCTCCCCCCTCCCTACGCCCCTCCCCCTATTTCTCCTTTAGGCCAATTAATGACCTCTGAGCCATCCGGTCCAATCATAGGACTGGAGGGGGGGGGGGGGGGGGGGTGGGCAAATCCCCTACCACCAAAAAACACAGAGAAAAAAAAAGAAAAAAAATATCTATGTATCAAAAAATAGCTCTTCTTTTCCTCCTTATCCCCTACTTCTCTATCCCCATCCGGGCAGGTCAGGTATCTGAATATCTAATTTTTTGCAGAACTCTTCCAGGTCTTCCGGGAATCTCAGTGTTGCAGATCTCCCGTCTTTTGTCCCGATTAGACATGCCGGGAACCCCCAATTATATTTGATATTCAGGTCTATCATCCGTTTTAGCAATGGTTTTAACACTCGTCTCCTTGCCAGGGTCTCTGGTGATAGATCAGTAAATATCTGGATCTCTGTCCCTTCAAAAACTATCGGGGATTGTCCCCTTAGTTTCTTCCAAACTTTTTCTTCGTCCTCCTATAGTCGTAAACCTAATTATAACGTCTCTTATTCGCTCCAAGCTCACTCTTTGCGGGTTCCCTACTCTGTGTACTCTTTCGATCCTTATTGGGTCATCTACAGGTCTTTCCAACAGGGGGTTGAATATCTTCTGCATTATTTTCCTGAGGTCTTCTCCCCTCTCCTCTGGTATTGACCTTATCCTCAAATTTTGTCTCCGATTTCTATTTTCCTGGTCTTCTAATTTATAGAGGATAAGTCTCTGTTGTAATTGTGTCTGGTCTATTTGGTCCTTTAATGCTTTTACTTCTTGTTCTTGCTTCTCTGTTCGTTCTTCTATTGTTTCAATTCTGGAGAGCAGATGACCCAAATCTGTCCGCAAATTCTGTATTTCACCCTTTATTTCACTCTTGATCACTATTTCCAGTTTTAGCAGCATCTCTGCCATTTCTCCTTTTGATGGAGACTGCAAGTCTATGCGTTGTTCCTCGATCCTACTACTTTCGGGTCCGCGCTCTGTAGTGCCGCCTTCTCTAGACTCCATAGATGTTTCACTGTTATTTCCCCCCTGGGGTTTCTTATTATCCAGCTTCTTGTCTTTGTTTACTTGTTGTTGCTTTGTTGTTCCCTGCGCGCCCTGTGTTCGTGGGCTGTCTCCTTTAGTCATAAATGGTCTGATAGAACTTGTTGTAGTTGTGTTACTTGGGGTTGTCGGGGGTCCCCCCTTTGTAGACCTACTTGTCATTCTGTTCATGTTATTGTTCTCCCTTCTTCTGATTCTCTTCCCCAGCTTGACCTTCCCCTGCCTCCTCTCCTAACACCTCGACCCCCTTTCTGCGATCCACCCGACTGTCTCTCCCCTCCTTGACGCTGGGCAGTCTCAGTGGAGTTGAGCTCCTCCCCCTTTCTGTTTATGTAGTAATATATATAGTAATATACAATAATATATAAAGTCCCGAGTTTTCGGAATATCCCCGGGTTATTTACTTAGGGTGATTTTTATTATGAGTGCTGATATTACAGGGAAGAGCTCAGTTGGTTTCCCTTTAATCAGGAAAGGAAGATACGGCTCGGCAAGGTGGATCCTTTGGGCACACAGTATAGATGGGGTTTCCAGGCCGACCTCCTATTTATATATATATATATATATATATATATTTTTTTTTTTCTTTTCTTTTGTTTTTTTGTTCCCCCTATTACTGGGTACTTCTCGGGGGGGGGGGGGTGTACGTGGTCGGCTCAGTTTAGTGATGTAATAATGCACTATAGCAGACAGCTGCCTGTACTGACAGTATACTTCAAAATTTTACCCAAGCCAACTACTTGTCAGAGGGCCGCTCAGTCCATTAGTCCCCTGTTTACCTCTACCAAACAATACCTGTCACTCCGTGTTGTCCCGTAGCTCCCTCTCCTGGCCCTTTTTTACCCTACGGTCAGTGTCCGGGTTTAATGTGAATCAGAAATTCAGTCGGCTGGGTAAATGAGGGTATTGGATGTGTTGGTGGCCTGCTTCAAGGCTGTCATACGGCCTGTTTCACAAGTCAACATTCTGTCAGCGTGAGATAAACAGATGCAGTGCTTTGACCACCCTATGAGTCTGATCCACAACGACAGACACTCCATAGTGTGGTGGATTTTCAGCCTAGCGCTGGAGTAAGGGAAGCCTTATTCTCAGATGTTCAGACAACCAGTAACCTTAATATTGCCATCCATCCCTGTCCAGAGCTCAAAAGCACCCGGCTCCATTGCTGCCTTCTCTACCTGACTCAGGAGTGAATCTACCTGCTCTAGCAGCTGTAGGGAATGAGGAGATTATAAAGTACCTAAATTCAGTGCTACATGCGGTGGTGGTAGATTTCTTACCCCTAGCTCCTATATACATAATACCAGTTTCATGCAAAATGCTTGCAAATAGACATGCTTATTTCTTTTGTGTGCAAAGTAGAGTTTGGTATTAAAAGCATCATTTTAGTGTTTAAAGATGACCACAAGGTGTGCAGAGAAATAATGTCTTTTACAGGATGTCTCTGATTTGCAAGCTAAACCTAGTCCACTATTTAATTTGGGTAATTATGTAGCAAATTTAAGTTTTTAATGTTGAAAAATGTAAAGTTATACTCCTGGAGGCTATACACTGCATTCTTAAAATATTCCAGAAGGAGAATAATTGGGGGAGTAAATGGTAGTGAAGGACCTGGGTGTTCTGTGTATCATAGATTTACCAATATCATGCAATGTCCAATTTCTATAGTTGGCAGATTACTTTCTTGTATTTAATAGAGGTATAAACTTCAGGGACACATAATTTTGCCCCTGTGCAAATATTTGGTAAGACCTCAACTGGATTATGTGGTTTAGTTTTAGGCACCCGTTCACAAAAAGGATATTGGAGAACTGGAGAAAGCTTAGAGAAGGGCAACCAAGCTGATACGAGGCATGGAGGAGCTTAAAGCGGGGGTTCACCCTTAGAGGGCACTTTTCCCCCTTAGATTCCTGCTCGTTATTACTAGGGGAATCGGCTATTTATTTTAAAATATGTGCAGTACTTACCCGTTTACGAGACGCATCCTCTCCGTCGCTTCCGGGTATGGGCTTCGGGAATGGGCGTTCCTTCTTGATTGACAGGTTTCCGAGAGGCTTCCGACGGTCGCATCCATCGCATCACGATTTTCCGAAAGAAGCCGAACGTCGGTGCGCAGGCGCAGTATAGAGCCGCACCGACGTTCGGCTTCTTTCGGCTACGAGTGACGCGATGGATGCGACCGTCGGAAGCCTCTCGGAAGAATGTCAATCAAGAAGGAACGCCCGCTCCCGAAGACCCATACCCGGAAGCGACGGAAGAAGATGCAGCTCGAAAACGGGTAAGTACTGCTCATATTTTAATATAAATAGCCGATTCCCCTAGACCGAACGAGCAGGAAGCTAAGGGGAGATTTTTTTTTTTTTTTTAAATGGGTGAACTCCCGCTTTAATTATTCACTTTCAGGTCATTACAGAGAACAAGGGGACACTCTTTAGGTTTGAAGGAAAAGAGATTTCACTTTCACATACAGAAAGATTTCTTCAGTTGTGTCAATGTGAAATAGATTCCATCAAGAACAAGTTCTTGCCAGCTCAGTAGATGTTTAACCACTCCACAGACTATGTGTTTACAAGTTAAAATCCGTTTTATTTGCTAGAAAATTACTTGGATCACCAAACATTATATATATTTTTTCCAGACCCCCTAGAGAATAAAATGGTGGTCGTCGCAATACTTTCACACCGTATTTGTGCAGTGGTCTAACAAGTGCAATTGTTTGGGGGAAAAAAAAATACACATTTTGACTTGAAGTAAATTGATCTTTATCATGTCGTGTTTCAAAATTGCACCCGCTCGTGGAATAGCGACAAACCTATACCCTTAAAAAAATCTCCATAGGCGACGTTTAAAAATGTCTACAGATTACCAGTTTTGAGTTAGAGGAGGTGAATTATTGCTCTCGCTCTAAATATTGCGCTGATACCTCTCATGTGTGGTTTGAACACAGTTTTCATGTGCGGGTGCAACTTACATTTGCATTCACTTCTGTGCGCAAGCTTGGCGGGACGCGGCGCTTTAATTTTTTTTATTATTATTATTTGTTTAACTTTTTTTATTTTTACACAGTTTTTCTTTGTAAAAATACCAAGACATGGCTGTCACAATAGTGGAGACGTAGCCTGAGAGTGTTCTGTTTTCCCCATTCCTAATGGAACTAGGGGACATAATTTTGGATGAGTGGAGCATATACCTGCCTTCTGAGCAAACATGTTTTTTTTTTTTTTCTTGGAAATTCTTTATTTTTAAATCTTTACTTTTACAAAGATAATAGAACAACATTTCATATAGTACCGCTATATAATGATTCTATTATTTTACTCGTAACATCTTCTCTTTATTTACATTGCTTACTCTGAACAAACCATCAGGATCACAACTACTGAGGCAATAATAAGGAAAACATATGTATACAAATGGTCATCAACATTCCTCCTCCCTACTTCTTCTTTCCCCACAGTTGTAACCATATCCGGTAATTGTATCCCTTTTACTTTCAATACTTTTATCTTTGTTTCATTTTTATTAACCTGGGACCCCCCCTGGTTATCCCACCTCCCTTCAAAAGCTTGCCCCAAGAATTCGGCATAGAATAGGACTATAGAAAGAGATGGAAAAAGGGTGTAACGGAACCCCAAAGGGGACAGGGGTTAATGCCGTTTAAGATATTCCATTCCAAACCCAAGACAGCTTATCGACACTCCACAATCCGGCGAACACAACCCATATGGATTCCCCCAAAAACGAGACACACAGCTCTGTTCTCTGGTTCAAAACGAATAGACCCTTTAATGAGAAAATCGGGCTCTTTATATACAGTCAGTAACCAAAAATGAACAATGACTCCACTCCACCCACCACATGACACAAGGAGCTCAATACACATCTTTTTGGTAGACCTTCTGGCACCAGCTCTAATTGATCTAATTAATTTACATGAGCTAATTAACTAATCATTTACCCAGACAAGGTGGCCCTGAGATATGACCTTTCAAGATAGACACCTGCTATACAATACACATTCCTTTAGTAGACATAATTTACATGAGCTAATTAACTACAGCTGATAAGTCATACATCTGACCTTTAGACTGTGTTAACTCACAATACACATTTATCATCAATAGAACCTCACACAATACAGTGTCCATTAGCACAACACCATGAAAGGTTCTTATGAGCCATACTAAGATTCATTTACATCACAGTAGCAGACGACATTAACACCTAACAGTCGGTGTTCCCACATTGAATGAGTCACTCTTTCAATTAACCTGTAGAGTTCAGAATCAACAACCTGTAAATGGTTCTTACAGACATTCTTGAATATATTGTGTATTACAGACCCATGTTAAAGCAATCCAACTTATGTCCATTATTTCCTGGCTCATACTTTGTAGGAGCTTCTGGGTCCCACAGGCCCTCTCGTTACAAAGGGGGGAAAAAAAACATACCCACCTCTACCAATTTCCTCCTCCCCCGCCCCCCCCCCCCCCCCGCTATTCCAGCCACTGCCTATATGTAATGTAAGGGGCCCAGATTTGTCGGTACTTGTCCTCCTGTTCCCTCATAACCATAGTAAGGTTTTCCGTTTGTTGGCTTTCTGATATCTTACTGAGCCATTGTAGTCTAGTTGGGGAAGCAGTGCTTTTCCATAAAACTGGGATGCATGCTTTCGTTGTCGTGAGCAAATGTTTTACCAGTGATTTTTTATATCTTTCTATTGAAAGAGGGAGATCAAATAGCAGAAAAGCAGCCGGATTCTCTCCCAGAGACACATCTGTAATTTCTGTGATCGTTTCAGAAACCATTTTCCAAAAACCCTTTACTCCTGGACATTCCCAAAAATGTGTATCGGAGTGCCCACTGCTCCTTGATGCCTCCAACAAAGATTCGACACCTGTGGGAAAATTTGTTTTAGTACTACCATCTTGATATCTAGTTGTTAAAGCCTTGTGTGAACCTAAATATCTTACTACTCTGCGTCTCAGAGAACATAACCCCCAAGTCTTTTTCCCAGGCCTTTATGAAGCCCAGTACTTGTGGGGCTTTTAATTCATTTAGTAGGGCATACAACAGAGACAGGGAGTGTCTAATAGGTTCTCCCTTTAAACATAGCTTCTCAAACTTAGACAGGGTTGTTTCTTCTGTCATACGCTTTGAAATTGTTCGAAGAACAGCGTTCAACTGCATTCTCCTAAATGAGCCTAGTTCCTCTGGAAACTCGTATTCAATCCCCTCTCTGGACATTAATCGATTGTCCTTCATAAAGTGTGCGAGTCTGTATTTGCCCTGCCGTTTTAGGTTCAGGAAACCTTGATCTTTTAGGCCTGGTTCAAAGGCTGGGTTCTTGTGGCCATGTTGAAAAGGATGGAGAATGTGGACGCAGTATTCAAGAGCGTTTTCAGAAACTCTTTAGTTCAGGGAACAGAGCTGGTGTCTGTTTCCATAATGAGGCTCCAATTGAAATCATCCACATAGTGGCGCTGGTTATTCTCCCGTCAGTTACAGCAATTGAGTGCCTTGGCTTGCTGATCCTGCCTCTAACATGCATAATATAGCATTCCCTTTGAGGTAGCTTCATCTTTGGCAAGCTGGATAGCACTGCAGCCCGGGCCACAGTTGGTAAGTTGGGGTCCTGCCTCAGGACCTGCGCCTGATAGGCCGGAAGGCAGTCTAGACAAGAAAGTTTGAAGCGTGCGAGGGTTGCATTTTTTTTTTCAGACCAGGTCAGGATTTTAGGAAGAGCTGGTGTGTATACCAGGTTTCCCCTCAGAAGTATGCTCAAAATTTGAACTTGGGTATCCAAGAATCTACGAAGTTTGGGCTTCAGACTATTGAGACGTAGAAATTGTCTTTTTGGGACATGCATGCTCCATCAGAGGTCCTCCTCAACTCAGATTAATTTCAATAGATTTTACCTCACTCTGAGTTAAAGGAAGCATATACTAATGCTTTACGTAAGTCACTGGTGTCGCAAAGTGCTGCCGTGTCAGTCTCTAAATGCAAGGGCAGATACTCGCCCATCTTTATGGTCATGAAGAGAAACGGCTGTAGAGGCCGGTTTTGGAACTTGCGAATTTTCAGGAAAGGAGAAGTTCAAGGTGGAAACTTTGTCCCTGATTCATAGGGGTCCAATCAGGTAATTGGCTTGTTTCCAATAGACCGAAGATGCTTACATTCATGTGCCCATTGTAGAAGACTTCCGCAAGTTCCTTCGATTTGCTGTAGGTCAAGACCATCTACAGCTCCAGTCATTCGGACTTTCAACATCACCCTATGTGTTTTCAGCATCTTATTGGTTGTTCTAGTCTTCATCAAAACATAGTTACATGGATGTCCTTCTCCTACTGTCCCAAAACAGAGCTCAGGTCTTTTTAATGCTCTAATGCTTTAATTTGGCTGCCAGCTGAATCTGCAAGAGAGTCACCTGCCCACTGTCTCCTGTGTGCCACTGGGCTCAGTTCAATATAATCAAGGGAACCATTGCCTTGACTCCGGATCCTCATGTTCTGGAACAGAATACTCCTGGCCCTGTCTTCTTCCCTCCTTTCAGTGTCTAAAATGATTGGCACTATGGTGTCTACGGATCCGAGGGTCAAGTGGAAGTTGGAGAAGGCGGCCCTTCCAGGAGGGGCTTCTCCAGCAGTGGGAGAATTAAGGTCCTCTAAATAACCTCAGTCATGAGAACAAGTTCCCTGGTGGCTTTAATGGATAATTCCATTGTCCCATTTCCTGGTTCACAATCGTACCTGATGCTAGCAATACGGAATGAGGGAGCTTGCTGCCTGTCGGGGGTAGCTCAAGGCAGGTGGGGCTGTCAATGTCACAGATTGTGTTGAACATTCAGAAATTACAGGCAGCCTTCTGCACCCTCCAGGCTTTTCACCATATAACGAAGGGAGCGCCAGTGCTCTTAGGCTAGTCTACACTACAGCGGTCTCCTACGTTAAAAGACAAAGGGGGACTCGTAGCCTGTTCTCTATTAAAGGAAGCGGAGCCAATTATGTCATGGACTCAGAAGATTCAAACCTACACCTCAGGGGCTTATGTCCTCAGTGCCAGATCTAGGGGTCAAAAAGACCTCAGGTCTCATATTTACACTAAAATGCAATAAAATTAAATGAAATGTCATTTAAAAAAATAAAAATAAAAATCTCTTTAAGAGCTATGGGCGGAAGGGACATTTTCACGTTGCTTCCGCCCTGCAATGGTACGGAGACGGGTGGGGGCCATCTTCCCCTCACTCGTCTCCATACCAAGCCAGGGAGAGGACCCGATCACCTCCACCTGACCGGTAACAGGTAAAAAGCCGTGGGAATCTGTCTCCCCGGTCTTGAGGTCCCTCCACTGGCTGCCCGTACTGGACCGGGTGACATTCAAGACACTCTGCCTCACCCACAAATGTATACAGGGGAACGCTCCCCAATACTTAATCGAGAAAATAAAACCCTACGTCACCAAGTGCGTGCTCCGGTCAACCAACCAAAACCTTCTCCAAATTCCTAAATCCCGCTACAAAATGAAGGGAAAACGCAGATTTTCGGTCCAAGGACCACGGCTCTGGAATGCTCTACCCACTACCATCCGCTTGGAGGAAAACCATCAGGCCTTTAGGAAAAAACTAAAGACCCACCTCTTCTGAAGGACCGGTACGACTCTGGATGTCAAGCGCCTTGAGGCGATTAAGTTTGCATTTGTTGCACTATACAAGTTACTCACTCGCCACTACTGACGGCTCCGGTAAGTGACGGAGGGCACCGAAGCGTGGCCCTCTCGCTGCCGATAAAAGTGATCTTGTGGCGAATCCGCCACAGAGACCAATTTTATCTAAAAGCGGACAACTCGATGAAGAGGATACCAGGGTTATGGTAGCTAGCTGCTGCCATAACAACGGTACTCTTCAAAGTACCGACGTATATTGATGGCAGGCGGTCCGTAAGTGGTTATTTGGTGGTGGTGTTGTACGTAGCGAAATTTGCATAGGAGAAATTGGAATTGTCTTGTACAGAGCAGACAGATGATAAACACAGTAATGGGATTTGTTTCTGTGATTTCTATAAATGGAAGAAATGTTAACAAATGTGATACCTTTAACCACTTCAATACAGCATTTTTACCGACTTCCTGCCCAGGCCAATTTTTTGAAGTTTTCAGTGCTGTCGCACTTTGAATGACAATTGCGCATTCATGCAACACTGTACCCAAATATTTTTTTTCCCCCACAAATATAGCTTTCTTTTGGTGGTATTTGATCACCTCTGCGGTTTTTATTTTTTGCGCTATAAACAGAGGAGTAAAAAGTTGGGAAAAAAACCCACAATTTCTCTTATCCATGGAAGGACACAGCTCCTTAAATCTTGACAAGTGGGTTATGTTCCCTGTTTACAGGAGAGGACTAGGCAGAAACATGTTAGATAATAAAATACATGTTACATTAACAGAGTTGAACTGCCCCGCCCAGGGAGCGGTACCTCCAGACATAACCCTCCTCCCTGCAGCATGCAGCCTCAGTTTTGTTCTGCCTAGCCAGGAGAAGGACGTATGGCTCCCTTTGGGCCCAGCGCCCTGAGGAGAAATTGTATTTTATTTTAATTTTTCTTGAAAAATCTTCTTTCAACTGTCGGCTGAGAGACAGACTGGATAATATAGATCCTTGTAGTCTACTCAGTCCGACCAGCAAGCGTGGGCACACCTTTGCAAAGAGGCTGGGTCTGCCACGTCATACCCCATGACTCCTGGGGTGGCCGGTGAGCTTTGTTCCGAGGTCCACATATGACTGCGCTGTGGTGTTGTGTCACTCAGTGGACCGGGCCGACAGCTACCTCCATTGTGGTTGTAGTTCTGTCAGGAATGCGTCAGCGAGTCCTCGCTCGGACGGTTAAGTACAGTCCCTCCCGATTCGGTGGGTTGGTACGGCTGGGCATTCCTGGGGTTCGAGGGTCCTCTTCTCCCTTCCCTGCTCCTTTTCCCTTGCTGCATTGCCAACATTGCCACTGTCCGGGGGGGCCTTCCTGAGGGGACTGTTACCTGGCCTGTGTTTTTTCTTTTTTTGTATGGGGCTTTCCTCTGAGGGGTTTTTCACTGTTAAAAAGCCCTAGGAGGCTTTTCCTGTTTAAACGCGGCATTTTGCCGGTGTTGGCAGCATTTTTTGGGAGGTTTTTCAATTACACTGAAAACTCCCATTGGCGGACATTTTGTCGTAGCCGCGCTATGGCACAGCTTACATTGCGGTCTGCCATTTTCCTGTGGCCGCGTTCTGAATGCTCGATGTCCATCTTGGAGTAGTTACCTCACGGTTCTTTTCCTCTCACACGCGGTGTGCTGAGAGCGGACGGCAGCGCTGGGCAGTCTCCTCCTGAGGTGAGTCCCCTGGGCACCCCTGGGCAGCGCAGCAAGTGGGTGAGATGCTCTGAATAGGGCTCTAGGAGCTTCTGTTTATTTGTAGGGACAGGTGTGCATTATATACATACACACTATGTAAATATTATTAATATTTGGAGTCAGTATCTGGGTCCTTCCCCAACATGCTGGTGGTGTTAGCACCTTATGCCGCGTACACACCATCACTTTATGTGATGAAAAAAAACGACATTTTCTGTGAAGTAAAAAATGACGTTTTTGAAACTTCAATTTTCAAAGGCGAAGTTGCCTACACACCATCGTTTTTTCACAATGCTCTAGCAAAGCGAGGTTACGTTCACCACGTTTTTCCATTGAAGCTCGCTTCATAACTAGCTTCTCGGCATGCACGGGTGTAAAAACGTTGTTTTAAACGTCGTTTTTTGCTACACACGGTCAATTTCTGTGAAGTAAAAAACTACGTTTTGAAAAACGACACATAAAATTGAAGCATGCTTCAATTTTTTTTTTGTCGTTTTTCACAAGACATAAACAAAGTTTTCCCCCACACACGGTCATTTAAAGTGACGTTTTTAAAAACGTTGTTTTTTTTCATCACATAAAGTGATGGTGTGTACGCGGCATTAGATTCCCACAGAGGTTTTATTGTTAGTCCTGGACATGTTTGTGCCAGGGTGGGGGTGGACTGCGGACAGGCGGTAAGAGTGCCACCTTCCCCAGTTACCCCCTGGGGAATGCTCTGTTATGGAGCCATGGACCAGGTACCTGGGTAGTAAAAAAAAAAAAAAAGAAGCAGGATAAGGCATTTATGGGTGCGCTTCTCACTGCTGCAAGGGACTCTCTTAAGCTAGATAGTGCAGCTGGGTTTCCGCCGAGGGCTCGGTCTTTTTTGGATCACACAAATCAGACCTCTCTGTGTAGGTTTTTTCCTTCCGTGCCCTTCTTTGATAATATCTAAGAGGCGGAATGAGAAAAGCCGCTGAGGGCTTTTGTAGTCCCTCACCGCCGGGCGGTTCAGTGCCCCTTTGAGGAGAGCCTTTTCAAAAGGTGGTCTTCTACGTTGGTGGACCCTCTGGGTCTCATGTATAGGTGACCACTCTCCCTATTGCGGGAACCCCCACTTGTATGGATCTGACTGATAGAAGAACCGAAGTACTGCCCGTTCCATGTTTACCATGCTGGGGTCTGACTTGCGGCCTATTATGGCAACTACTCTGGGGTCCCAGTCACTCACGGAGTGAGCATTTTACACCAGACAGTGGAGGAGCACCAACTCTCTCCCGAAGTTATTAGGCTAGCAGACCAGCTGGTCCAGGGCCTCATATAGGTCTGTGATGCTTCATTGAATGCTGCGTCCTTGTTATCCAGGGCTTCTGTTTCAGAATGGTTTTATGCACACGGTGGTGTAGTGGTTACCTCCATTACTTGGAAGCAAGAGAGTCATTGGTTAGAATCTGGACACTGACGCCAATCTGCCTTGAGCTTGCATTGTTGCTCCCTGTGTCTGCGTGGGTTTCCTCCGGGTACTCCGGTTTCTTTCAAAGGCATGTGTTCATACACCTACATAATATACATACACACTTGGGTAGATTCACGTAGATTGGATTAACTTTAGGTTGGCCTAGCCTAGCCTGTTTAGGCTACACCGGCCTAATCTGTAGAGCAAAGTTGATGATTCACCAAGCTTTTGCACTCCAATGTGCACCGGCCAAACCTAAAGTTGGAGGCTTAAGTCGGTGCAAGTGGAAGTGGGTGTCAACTTATGTAAATGATTGTCTGAGCGTGGTGCAGTGGCTTACGCCCGGCCTAACTTCAACGGAGCATGCTCAGTGATGTTTTATCCGAACTTCCTGTTGTAGGCCGGCCTAATGGCTAGGCTCGAGTGTACAAGTACGGCCAGACAGGGCTGCTGTTAGAAATCATGGGGCCCCGTACAGCCTACCTGGCAGGGCCCCCCTCAAATATATCAAACCAAGATTTTCAATTAAAATTTACTAAAATTATTCTTAGCGGACACAAAGATAACAGAGAAGCTGTGTGAATTAGCCCTTTTTTAAATAGTTTTTTTTTTCTTTTAACAAAAACATTTAAATGTTTTGAAAAAAAAAATTTGACAATTTTTATAAAAAAAAAATCATTTTTTTTCCAAGAATTTTATTACATTTTACAAGGGTTTAAAACAATACAGGGTAACAATTTGTTATTTTTTTAATGAGACAGGGAAGCTGGCAGCTGTGTCCGTGCCTCTCCCTGCAGCAGCTGAAAGTTGTGGGAGGGAGAGAAACCGGGTTCACTTTGGGCATCCTGTATTTGCCCCTCCATCTGACTGCACTGATTCCCTCTGCTGTATGGGCCCCCCTGTGAGCCCGGGCCCCCTACAGGAGGACTGGTGGCCCCCACCCCTATCAGGGGCCCTGCGGCCAGACATGCATCTGGTCTTTGCAAAATTACATCCTGCTTTCCACCCCCCCCCCCACCCCCTGAGCTTGGTAATTTTGCCCCTTGCGTTCAGTTTCTGAATGACTATGTCTGCTCCAGTGGCAGCTCCCGTGTCAGCTCCTGTCACCCACAGGAAAAAAAACTTTACACCCCAGGAGAGGGCCATTATTATTGATGGGATGGAGGAGTTCTATGAGTCCCTCCATGGCCCTTCCAGCCTCAATACGACGCGTGAGATTTATGATACTATTGCCACCAGGGTCAATGCCCTTGGCAATGTCCCCCGCCTTGGCCATCATATATTAAAAAAAATTAACGATCTGCGGCTTCGGGTGCGGGAGAAGGTGGCCAAAATCAGAAAGCACCGGATTGGCACTGGGGGTGGCCCACCCTGCGATGTCGTGCTGACCCCGGAGGAGAGGATCGCCCAGTGTCTGCACAGGGAGCAGGTTGAGGGGTTTGATTCCCAGGAAGATGTCTTGAGGACAGGTAAGTGTGTTTTATATTTCCTATCTGGTGTGTAACATGTGGGGGAAGGGAACATGTGACAAGTGTGTGGGTCCCCCAACATGTGACTGCTTTATGTCATCCACAGATGTGCAGGAAGGGGCGGGCCCATCTGGGCTTGTTGGCCGTCCCACCACCTCTTCTGAGGAGCCACATGAAGCCCCCCAAAATGTTGTGGAGGAGGGGACAGTCCACACCAGGTCTATTGAGGTGGTCTTGGACGACTCGGTGGACCTTGGCCAGATCGGGCACATTATAGATGAGTGCATTGTGATGGTTGGGCCCTCCACCACCTCCACCCCCATTATAAGAAGCCCCTCTCCCTCACCCACCAGCAGGGCCACCACCACCAGGGGCTCACCCTACACCCGCTCTGTTGCCTCTTCTGGCAACCGGAAGGCGACCAAGAAGACCAGGGGTGTAGTGGGCGACGTGCAGGAGCAGATTGCCCAGGACCAAACCCTCCAGACCCAGTAGTTTTACCTTTCCTGCAGGACGAGAGGTTTGGGGTTTTCTATGGGCCTCAGGCCCTGAATACCTTTGTGAACGTCGGGTAGTTCCACATGGAATCCATTCGTTCGGTGGTAGCTGCGCTCCATCCGGGGGACGTCCTGGCGTCCTCGGACATCAGGGACGCATACATGCATGTCCCGTTTTGCGCATGTCAGTGTTTTTTCTGTGTTTGGTGATGAGAGAAGGTCTTTGTCAGCCTGTGGCCCTCCCTTTTTATCTGGCGTCAGCAATATGGGTTTTCAGCTAGGAGCTTGCACTTATCCTAACTTTGTTGGGACAGAAAGGCTTTGCCTCATTGGCTACTTGGACGACTTTCTGTCTCAGACCTAGCAGCTTCTGTCTCAGACCTAGTGGATGAGTTATTCCCATTCAGACCCTCTGAAGATTCGGGTGGGTGTTAAACATTTAGGCCAGAAGGTGTAGCTCAGTGGCAGCAAGCCTGCCCTCCATGTGTGCGACCCAGGGTTCAAATCCTGGGCATTCTAGGTTCCTAATCAGCGTTGGAGTATCTAGGGTTGATCCGGACTCCTTGGTGGCAAAGGTCCTTCCCCTGGAGAAATTGCAGACTCTTCAGTCTGCGGTGAAGATATTGGCATCACGCAATCGGTCTTCTCTCCGGGGCCTGTGGGTAGCCCTGAGTTGCTGGACTTGCGTGGACCTACGGCCACGCCTCCCTGAATGTGCCCGCTCTCGTCTGGTCTTGGTAGCTACCCAGGGTCGGGTCTGGCTAGTGCCTGGATGGTAGACCGCCTGGGAATACCAGGTGCTGTCTACCGTTCATTGTCCTACTATTTTAGGCGATCAGGAGGTCGAGGAGGTTGCAAGGTTGTCCGATCTGGTTTCAGCCGGACAACGCCACGGCCGTGGCTTTGGTCTACCATCAGGTATACTGGCAGGCGGACTACTGGAGTTGCCAGATGCTGGACCAGGGCAACTGGTCTTTGGGCTTGGGGTGTTTCAGCTCCCTTGCAGGAGGTGAGCCTCACAGGGCATGGATCTCCTGGCCGCTCGTCTCCACCGCAAGGGTGTCGAAGCTGGTGGCCAGGTCTAGTGATCTGGTACAGATGCGTCAGTCGCGCTGGTGGCCCTGTGCGGTCTGTATCGCAACTTTTTGCCATTCCTCCATTGTAGTTGCTTCTGCGGCTGCTCCACAGAGTGGAGGCTGGGGAGATCCCGATGATTCTAATCGCTCTAGATTGATCTCAGCGTTCTTGGTACGCCGATATCGGGTTCCTGGTAGCAGAGATACCCTGGCGGTTGCCAGGGCGGGAGGTCCTATACTTCCTCCTGTTGTACAGTCACTGACTTGCTCAACATGGCTATTGAAAGCCAGACATTAAGTGACCGGGGTCTGTCCGACTCGGTCATCTCAACAATGCTGAGGGCACGGTAGTCTTCTCCCGTAGGATCTATCATCGCACCTGGCAGGCCTTCATCTCTTGGTGCGAAGGGATGGAGTGACGTCCATGGACGTACTCGGTGTCCAGGGTCCTGCTGTTTTTACAGCTTGGAGTGGATCTAAAAATTGCTTAAAGCACCGTTTGGGGGCAGATTTCAGTGGCCTTGGCTGTGTTCTTTCAGTGGCCTTTTTGCATCTCTTTTTGTGTGCAGGGGGGTTTGTCATATACTTTCCCCTCTTGGCCCATCTCTTCCTCCATGAGTTTTGACTCTGGTGCTCTCTGTTCTTCAGGAACCTTCCTTTTGGAAACATCAGAGAGATTTTCTCTTGACACTATCTCAGAAGGTGGCCCCTTTAGTGGCCTTTACCTCTGTTAGAGGGGTTTCTGAGTTGGCGGTCTTGTCTTGCAAGCCGCCATGCTTAAGCCTCCATAAGGATTAGGTGGTGGTGCGCCCGCGACCTTCCCTTCTTTCGAAGGTGGTTTCGGCCTTTCACCGAAATAGGGACATTGTTCTTCCATCCTTCTTCCTCGGCTGGCGCATCCTACGTAGGTTGCCTTTCATACTTTAGGCGTGGTATGCGCTTTGCTGGTGTACCAGCCTGCTACGACTCAGTTTCGGAGTTCTGCCTCTTTTTGTGTCGGTGTCTGGTCCACAAAAGGGCCTGGCGGTCTCGTCGACCACCATTTCTCGGTGGATCAGGCAGGCTGTCATACAGGCCTATCCCCTTTCCGGTCACTGCACTTTCGACCAGGGCAATTTGTGCTTCCTGTTTTTTTTTTTTTACGACATCATGCGTCGGTTTTATTGCGGCGGACACATCGGACACTTTTGACACTATTTTGGGACCATTCACATTTATACAGTGGACAGTGCTATAAAAATGCATTGATTACTGTATAAATGTGACTGGCGTGATTCTAATTGTGGGGGTGGGAATTCACAAGGGGAGGAGACAGATCGGTGTTCCTCTGTACTGGGAACACAACATCGGTCTCCTCTCCTCTGACAGGATGTGGATCTGGCTTCCGAGTGACGCGGCGTGCACCCCCCCCCCCCCTAGACGGCAGGGAAGCCCAGGACGTCATTTGACTATAGCTGGAATGTCAAGTAGTTAAATAATGCATAAACCCAACATTTCATGTGCCTGTTGTACCATGTACTTGTATGAAAGTGTCCTGTGCCCTTTGTAGTGCTTCCTTTGTGTGAAATCACTGCTGTTCCTGCCAGTCCCTCTGCTTTCCTATTATAAACTGACCACGCCAAACAGGTGAACACATTGTGGTCAGTTCTCCAGCTGGAACTCTGTGTGCTCTCCTCCAATGACCACACTTGTCCTGACATAACCCCCCCAACCTCACAACCTTTCACTGGGAAGATCAGTGTGCTGCTGCTGCCTCTCCTTCTCCCTCCAGCTCTTATGGGGTGGAGAACAGAGGGAATAAGATCACTTAAAAAGCAGAAAAAATAAATAGGTATTTTATAATTTGTTTTTCAATTCTATACACAAATGTTTTGCCTTTCATTTTTATTTTAAACTGAATGGGTTGTTTTCCAAGGTGATCTTTACCATCACTTTAACCAGTTCTGGAATGCCCCACATACGTTTTCTGTAGCAGGGAGGTCTCTCTGCATGTAATGACGTGCCTGTACATGATCCACGCCCCGCAGGAATTGGATTAAATTCAGAACTGATCAATCTTTAGGTCCAGGTCAATGATTTATGGCCTGGACCTGCTCATCAGTTCAGAACGAATGGCAGAACGTCCTGTGCCTGTGTAATATAAACACAGGCACAGGAAATTGTGCAATCTTCTCTCCTGGAGTCCTTTTCGGATCCAGCACATTTAACCCCTTTTTAACCCCCCAGTTAACCCTTTCACTCCCTGTCGGTGTCATTGGGTATAATGTACAGATATTTCACTGATCATTGTATTTAGTGTCACTGGTGACGCTAGATAGCGTTAGCGGCAGTCCCAGATAGGGTCAGGGTACCTGCCATATATTCCCTAAAAAAGGTTTAACCCCCTAATCACCCCCAGGTAAATCTTTCACTGCCCTGTCAGTGTCAATAGTACAGTGTATGTATCTTTTTTTTCCTGATCATTGTATTAGAATAGGAAAAATGATCCGCACTCCTGTTGCTATTTAAAAAATTGTTTTTATTGACAAGCCAGTGAACAAACACGTATCAAAACAGTTGACACGTTTTAGCTTATAATGCCTTAGTCATAACTAAAGCCTTATAGGCTGAAACACGTCATCTGTTTTCATCTGCATTTGTTCACTCTGGCTTGTCAATGAAAACAAACCCAGAGGCAGGAATTGAATAAAAAAAGGTGGTACTGGACTGTTGAGAATAAATCTTGTAAAATAATAGTGATAGAAACACTCCTATGTGTGACTATTCAAATAAACACACACCTTAACCAGGGCTCAAAATTTCAAGTCCTGAGCTACTAGCCAGGCCTCAAGGGTTACTCGCCACCAGTTGCCCCACCCAGCCCGCCCTTAATTTCGCCCCTAAACACGCCTTCATTAATTATCTCATGAAATGACACTTAAATGTTTTATGCAGAATTAAGTTAAAAAATAAATATTGGCAACAACTGTATCCGTGCCCACCAATGCAGGCTGCTTGTGTCCACCACACGCAGCCCCGTGTCCACCACACGCACCCCCGTGTCCACTATGCAGCCTAACTGTGCAGGGAGGAGAGGAACAGGAGAGCCGCCCAGGTGATCAGAGCGCAGCGTGGGAAACACAGCATAACAGTTTTCATTTTAATTGCAGCGTTCCCACCGCTCAACGTCATATTCAGCCCGGCCCCCTGGCCGGGGAACTTTGGATTGGACGGGTGATCTGTCTATCAAAGTCCCGTGACCAGGGGGCGGGGCTGGATCTGACAGCAAGCGGCGGGGAACGCGGCAATTAAAATGAAAACTGTTTTCCTGTGTTCCCCGCGCTGCGCTCTAAACACCCGGGTGGCTCTTTTTCTCTCCCCCCCCCCCCCCTCCGCGGTCACTGGGAGAAGGACTCCCATTACACACAAGTTGCCTGCGGTGCTCGCCCAGCTCCCAGCCAGCCCTTCCTCGTCGGCCCTCAAAATCCACTCGCAAAATGCGAGCAGACGAGTGAATTTTTTGAGGGCTGCCTTAATCCTCATACAGTGGGGATCGAAAGTTTGGGCACCCCAGGTACAAATTTGTATACGTGTGCATAACGAAGCCAAGGAAAGATGAAAAAATCATCAAATTACAGATTAGACATTCTTATAATATGTAAAAAAAAAAGTTAGATTTTATTTCCATCATTTACACTTTCAAAATTACAGAAAACAAAAAAATGGTGTCCCCAAAAGTTTGGGCACCCTGCAAAGTTAATATCTTGTACTGCCCCCTTTGGCAAGTATCACAGCTTGTAAATGCTTTTTTTAGCCAGCCAAGAGTCTTTCAATTCTTGTTTGAGGTATCTTTGCCCATTCTTCCTTACAAAAGTCTTCCAGTTCTTTGAGATTTCTGGGCTGTCTGCCACGCACTGCTCTTTTAAGGTCTATCCATAGATTTTCAATTATGTTGAGGTCAGGAGATTGTAAATGGCAATGTCAAAACCTTCAGTTTACGCCTCTTGATGTAATCCCCCGTAGATTTTGAGGTGTATTTAGGATCATTATCCATTTGTAGAAGCCATCCTCTCTTTAACTTCAGCTTTTTTACAGATGGCATCAAGTTACCATCCAAAATTTGCTGAAATTTGATTGAATCCATTTTTTCTTCTACTTGTGAAATGTTCCCTGTGCCACTGGCTGCAATACAACCCCAAAGCATGATTGATCCACCCCCATGCTTAACAGTTGGACAGAGGTTCTTTTCATTAAATTCTGTGCCCTTTCTTCTCCAAACGTACCTTTGCTCATTCCAGCCAGAAAGTCATATTTTAACCTCATCGGTCCACAGAACTTGTTTCCAAAATGCATCAGGCTTGTCTATATGTTCATTTGCAAAGTTCAAACGCTGATTTTTGTGGTAAGGACGTAGAAGAGGTTTTCTTCTGATGACTCTTCCATGAAGACATGGCCCGGATTCACGTGCAGCGGCATATTTTTGAGCGGGCGTAACGTATCCTATTTACGTTACGCCTCCGCAACTTAGACGGGCAAGTGCAGTATTCTCAAAGCACTTGCTCCGTAAGTTGCGACGGCGTAGCGTAAATTGGCCGGCGTAAGCCCGCCTAATTCAAATGTGGAAGATGTGGGCGTGTGTTATGTAAATGTTATGTGAGCCCACGTAAATGACGTTTTTTACGAAGGGCGCATGTGCCGTCCGTGGACATATCCCAGTGTGCATTGCTCCAAAGTACACCGCAAGGACGTATTGGTTTCAAAGTGAATGTAAATTACGTCCAGCCCCATTCACGGACGACTTACACAAACGACTTAAAATTTTCACAATTCGATGCGGGAACGACTGCCATATTTAACATTGGTACGCCGCATGTACGCCTCATATAGCAGGGGTAACTTTAAGCCGGGAAAAGCCTAACGTAAACGGCGTATCTGTACTGCATCGGCCGGGCGTACGTTCGTGAATTCGCGTATCTAGCTGATTTACATATTTCTAGGCATAAATCGGCGTACACGCCCCTAGCGGCCAGCGTAAATATGCAGTTAAGATCCGACGGCGTAAGAGACTTACGCCGGTCGGATCTAATACAAATCTATGCGTAACTGATTCTAAGAATCAGGCGCATAAATACGACAGCTCAGACTCAGAGATAGGACGGCGTATCTGCTTTGAGAATCTGGCCCATATTTGTACAAGCATCTCTTTATAGTGGAATAGTGTACCACAACTCCAGTGTCTGCCAGATCTTTCTGGAGGGATCGTGCAGTCAAACGTGGGTTTTGAATTGCTTTTCTCACAATCCTGCGAGCTATTCTGTCTGATATTTTTCTTGGTCTTCCAGATCTTGCTTTAACTTTCACTGTTCCTGATGACTGCCATTTCTTAAT